>NC_080165.1:100453175-100791534 GCF_950295315.1 Erinaceus europaeus
GGTCTGCAGGTGTCTATCTTTCTCTCCCCTCTTTGTCTTCTCCTCTTTCCATTTCTCTCTGTCCAATCTAACAATGACGACATCAATAACAACAACATTAATAACTATCACAACAATAAAAAAACAAGAGCAACAAAAGGGAAGATAAATAAATAAATATGATAAAATAAATAAATAAATAAGGCATTTTTTAAAAGACAAATGTGATCTCTACCCTCTGGTGTATGTTGGTGGGGGGGAGGGGGGAAATAGGCTGATAACAAAGAGTAAATAAACAAATGTGAGGCCATGCAGAGAGTGGGGGGTTTGCCTAAGATAGTGAAGATGTTGATGAAGTAGAACAAGTGGCTACATCACAGGAGGGAGCAGGTGAGGGGGAGGCTGAGTAGAGCCGAAGGTGCAGAGATGGCGGGAGGGGGGCGAGGAATGATGTCAGATGTTCTGGAAAATCATGAGGTGGGATCTGGCAGGAACATTGTTTATGAGGAGCAGTGCAAGCTGAAGGCTCTTTCCTACCTAGGAGTTCTCAGGCTTATTCCAAGCAAAATGAAAAACCACGGAGGCATCTTAAGCAGTGAAGGGCATGACATGGTTTTGATTTTAAAGATTTCATTTGATATTGCCAGCTAGTTTGTAAAAGGCAAGGACAGAAGCAAGGGACCAGCTAGAAGTATATCATAGATGAGAGAAGATACCTTGGATCAGGCTGATCATAGCACAGGTGGGGAAAAAAAGAGAATGGATTTAGAGTTTATTTCGGATGCAGAGCTGACAGGACTTGCTGGAGAATTATTGGTAGATGCAGGATGGGTTCAGTGAGAAAAGTAAAAGGTGGAGGGCTGAGCTATGGTGCACCTGATTAAGTACACACATTACCATGTGGCAAGGACCTGGATTCAAGCCTTGGTCCTTACTTGCAGGGAGGAAGCTTCACCAGCAGTGAAACAAGTACTGCAGGTTTCATTCTTTCTCTCTTCCTATCTCCCCTTCTCTTCTCAGTTTCTCTCTGTCCTATCAAACTGACAAGAGAGGTGGGGGAGAGGTATTATATTTTTTAATTTATTTATTTCCCTTTTGTTGCTCTTGTTTTACTGTTGTTATTGTTGTTGTGTTGATGTCATCATTTTTGGATAGGACAAAGAGAAATGGAGAAAGGAGAAGACAGAGGGGGGAGAGAAAGACAGACACCTGTAGACCTGCTTCACCACCTGTGAAGTGACTCCCCTGCAGGTGGGGAGCCGGGGGCTCGAACCAGGATCCTTATTCCCATCTTTGTGCTTCATGCCACGTGTGCTTAACCCGATGCGCTGCCACCCAGCCCCGAGGTATTATTTTCTAGGTTTGCAGCCTGAACATGGAGGACTCATCTTATCCCAGGATGGAGGACATGGGGAAGAAACGTGCACTGGTGGAGGGAGAATCCAAGACATTGGCTACATGTGCCTGAAATGGCCACCAGGCACCCTCATGGTGACATTAAGTAGGCTGTTGAAGAGATGAGCCTGGACCTTAGCACATCCATTGAATACTTGCTGACATTTACATAGTGTTTAAGGCCAGGGACTGGATGACATCACTGCACAGAGATTGTAGAAAGAGACCCAAGGACTAAATCCTAACAGTAGAGGTCAAACAGCCTACAGAGAAGGAAAAGCCTATGACATAGGTGGGAGGGGACCTAGGGGAATGGGGTGTTCCAGAGCTCCAAAGGAGGGAGATCATGTGACAGAGAGGGACAGGGTGGAAGTAAGGGCAGGGAGGCTACTTAAGACAGGGAGGGTGGCCCAGGGGGAGGCACAGTGGACAAAGCATTGGACTCTCAAGCATGAGGCTCTGGGGTTGAATCCCCAGCAGTGCATGTACTGGAGTGAAGCTTTGGTTATCTCTCTTCCTCATTAATAGGCAGATAAAATCCTTTTAAAGAGGTTGTGGTGTCAAAGGCGCTAAGTGAAATTTCGGTGAAAAGAATGAGTCATCAAAAAGTTAGGGGCACCTGCCCCAGGCCCTGTGAAGCTCCAAGAGGCCTGGGACTGACCGCAGACCAGGGCAGTGTGGCAGGAGACGACTTCAGAGTGTCTACAGGGGGCTGGCCACATATGGAAGGAGTTGAGAAAAGCTGAGTAATGCACCTGGCTCTGCCTACTACAAAGGCCTGTTGGGCTGTTCCCAAATGTGTTGATAGAGCCAGGGCCCAGGTAGCATGGGGGAATCACACTAGAGGGAAGATCAAGCATGGGAGGAGATCCTCCCCTCCACCCTCCACCCTGCAGCCCCCATCCCCCCATCACTCTCCACCAGGGTGAAAGTGGAGGACTCTGGAGTCTTGGGCGACCATGGGTGCTCATGGAGTTGGGGTGATGGGGTAGGGGCTCCCCCACCTGGCTCTGCACAGACGGGCATCCCGCAGCGCGGCAGACGGAGGGTTAAAGCGTGTGTGGCCTCCAGGCGGGAGGGGGAGGCGGCGCTGAGAGCGGAGGAGCAGCCGCACCAGCCTGGCCACGCATCTCCTACCGCCCAGCGCCCTGGGCACCCACCCTGGCCTCCATCCAGCACCCCCGACCATGCCCTGCGCCCCGCCCGCGCCCCCCCAGCCTCGCACCGCCCAGGGTGCCTGCATCCACCACGCCATGCAGGTGAGGCACCCAAACCCCAGCCCGGAGCCCCCCTCCTCAGGCCGCCCCATGCTTTGCCGCTCCCGCTGCAGCCAGCACCCCTCCTAGGGGCCCCCAATCCTCCTCCTGCCTGAGGCCCTGGGGCGCTCCCCAACGCCCCCTCCCAGCGCCTGGCCCGCCTCCCTGCTCTTGTTCCCCCCAGTTCCATCCTGGGAGCTCTGGCAGGTGGGGGGAAGGATGCTGAGGAGGGGATCCCATCAGCCCCCCCCAGACCCCAGCCCCACCCCGGTTCCTCTCCTGCGCACAACAGGTCGGTGAGGCACCTCAAGAGTGGGGGAGGTGCCTGGGGGACTGTGGGCTTCCTGGAGGGGGTGGCACCCCAGGGTGTGGGGGTCCCGGAACTGGAGTTGACATGGGTTTGGGGGTGAGGGACTACACAAAGCAGAGAGGCCAGGGACTCCTGGAGCTGGGATGTCCCCACCAGCCCTTCCCGCTCCACTGGTTCGCTCCCTGCACGCCTGCTCTCCCTCCATCCTCCCTCCATCCCTTGTCCTCAGCCTCACAGAGACACATTCCCCAGCCCCTCCCTCCATCTTTGCTGCTGTGTCCGCAGCTCACAGCCCCTGCTCACTGCCATCCCTTTGCCCCCATCCCAGGGCTCCTCCTCTCTCCTCCCTTCTCTGCTTCCTGTGCTCCCTGGCCCTTTCACAGGTTACCTCCTGACCTTCTCTTGGGAGGGGGGCTCTCAGCATTCACTAGTCCTCTGAGGGCCCAGCACCCTCAGGATCTTCTCCGGCCCACCAGCCTGCATTAGGACAGCTGACTCCTCACCCTTCTTCTCACTGCTCACTCCCAGCTGCCTTTGGCCCCCAGCCTCTGCCCACTCTCACCTGTGCCCTCCTCAGTTCTGAGAACATGGCCTTCCTCGCTCAAAGCTCTAGGGATGCCTTGCCCAGGGGAGCCACGTGTGAGGGGATGCCTCTCCCTGACTACACTTCCCTTCTGGAGGGCACCCATGTCTTTGATGATTAAACACAGAATAAAAGCAAGATTCTATAGTGTTTCTCCCACCCACTTTCTTCCCCTCTCTTCATCTCCTTTTCTTCCTGAAGATGCAGGTTCCCAAGGCCCAGCTATGAGAGAAACAACTTGCAAGACACGTGGGATACACAGGCTAGGGTGCCCCCTGTGCATACTCTCTCTCTCTCTCTGATTGACTTTCCCTTCCCTCCCGCACTCCCAGACTCCCTCCCTCGCGGTAGGTGCTCAAGAAATCACAAGGTTCTTGACTCTAAATTAAGATCCAAGAAAAGCTTGGAGCTGTAGGCAGAGGAAGTGAGAAGAAAGGAAGCCAGAGAAGTGAGAGTCGACCCTGGGTTGGGGGGGACCAGGACCTGGGAGGCTATGGTGAGGGGCTGGGGGGTTGCTGGACCAGCCTGGAAAGGCCTCTAGGTTTGTCCCCCCCCCCCTCAGAGGGGACCAGACAGCAGTGACACAGGGGGGCCTGGAGAAGGGACAGGGGGGCTGTTGGACCCCTAGAGACAGAGCTGGGAGGTAACCAGCCACTTTCTCCCCCAGTAAGAGCTGGAAATCTGGGTCACGGCTGAGGAAGCTCTCGGACATGGAGTCCAGAATGTGGTGAGTTTGGCACTGAGGCCTGTTCTTTTCCTGGATGGCCTAGGCCTTCCATCCTGGGCAGAGGGGGGCTGGGCAGGAGCCCCCACTTCCCACACCTGTCTCCCCCCTGCAGGCCTGCCCTGCTGCTGTCTCGTCTTCTTCCTCTTTGGCCACTGCTGCTGCTGCCCCTCACGACACCTGCTCAGGCCTCCTCTTCCCCTCGAACCCCACCCACACCAGCCCGGCCCCCATGTGCCCGGGGAGGCCCCTCGGCCCCACGCCATGTGTGTGTGTGGGAGCGGGCACCCCCACCAAGCCGCTCATCCCGGCTCCCACGGTCCCGACGACAAGTCCTGCCAGGCACAGCTCCTCCTGCCACCCCATCAGGCTTTGAGGAGGGGCCGCCATCGTCCCAGTACCCCTGGGCTATTGTCTGGGGCCCTACCGTGTCTCGAGAGGATGGAGACCCCAACTCTGCCAACCCCGGCTTCCTGCCTCATGACTACGGCTTTGCGGCCCCCCATGGACTGGCTACTCCCCACCCCAACTCAGACTCCATGCGGGGGGATGGAGATGGCCTCATCTTGGGAGAGGCACCTGCCACCCTCCGGCCATTCCTGTTCGGGGGCCGCAGTGAAGGTGAGTGGAGGGGGGAGGCTGCCCATCCAGACAGGTGGGAGGTGGCAGGTTCTAGGCACAGGGTGGAGAGAGGTGTGGAGTCAGCCAGAGGTGACTCTGCCTCATGAGTGCTGGGGCACAGGCTCAGGATAGTGAATGGGTCTCCTGCCTGCAGGCCAGACCCCATCCAGGAACTGGCATGAGCAAGACCCTGGGGACAGACAGGGACACCCAAGAAGGCCACTCCCAGCTCAGGAACTGTTGGGGCAGGGCTGTTGGCCTGGGATTGGGCCAGGGCTGAGATGGATGTGCATAAGGAGACCATTTCTCCCATCTCAGAGTCTCCTCCTCTCCCCCCAGCATACTGGGATACACATCACTCAGACACAGAAGATTCTGGAAAGCAGAGAGGAAGGATTTATGAGGAAAAGAGCTGAAGGACCCAGAGAGAACTGCTGCTGAGAAAGGGGGTGTGGTGGGAATTCCAGTGATGCAGAAAGGGGGGCCAGACTGGCTCACATACAGCCTGACTTTCCCACCCCCCTCACACACACACCTTGGCTCTACTTCAAACCTCCCTGAAACTCTCCTCCCTGACCCCACCAGGTGTGGACCCCCAGCTCTACGTCACCATCACCATCTCCATCATAATTGTTCTGGTGGCCACTGGCATCATCTTCAAGTTTTGGTAAACTGGGGGGAAGGGTGTTGGCAGGGAGGGGAGAGGGACTGAGTGCTTGGGGGGAGGGGTGGCAAGGATCCAGGCAGCAGTTTTGGAAGTGATAGACAGGGACTTTGGGGGGGGGGTCGGTGGAAGAAGAGGCAGCTCCTTTCTTCCAGAGGAGGTATGATCTTCATGGGCACAGGGGTATAGTTGGCGGCGGGGGGGGGGGGGGGTGTCCACCTGGAGATGTTTCCACCTGGATAGAGAAATCCTGGCTCCAGTCCGAAGTCCCCCTTCTTAGGACTCCCTGTGGAGGGGTGAGAGGAGCCAGAGCTTTCTTTGGTTACACTTAATATGGGGTCACTTGGCCCTTACACTTTACTCAGTCATTAGATTCAGGTGTGCTGACTCTGAACTTGACCTCCATGTGCCAGGCACCTGCTGACAAGAGAAATGGCCCTGCTGGGTCTACCAGAGGGCGGGAACAATTCTGGTGGGGGGCATGTGGGCTGGATCCAGAAAATGCTTCAGACCCCCAGCTCTTGGAAGGGGGAGTCCAGGGAAGTGGTTTTCTAGTCACTTTTGGCGCTTAGGGGATTGGGTGAAGGGAATTTGGAAGAGAACAGTCTCTCTTATGCAGGGTGTTTGGGGGTGGCTGAGGGAGACTGGGGGTGAGGAGTACTGCTGCCCCAGTGGAGGTCTTCTGGAGAGTGAGAGGACCTCTTTCCTTCCTGCCCCAGCTGGGACCGTAGCCAGAAGCGACGCAGACCCTCCGGCCAGCAAGGTGCCCTGAGGCAGGAGGAGAGCCAGCAGCCACTGACAGACCTGTCTCCTGCTGGGGTCACTGTGCTGGGGGCCTTCGGGGATTCGCCCACCCCGACCCCTGACCACGAGGAGCCCCGAGGGGGACCCAGGCCTGGGATGCCCCAGCCCAAGGGGGCTCCAGCCTTCCAGATGAACCGGTGAGGGTGGGGACAAAGGGTGGGAGGGCAGGGTGGGAAGGAGGCTTAGTAGGTCTCAGAAGCTGAGGCTGGGGGTGTTCTCTCCTGGGAGTTGGTGGGGGAGGTGGAGGCTGGGCCCTGGCCTTCCCACAGGGACTGCACCAGCCCCTCTCTGGCAGGGAGCCAGCCTTCCCTGCTTTCCTGGCTCTGTCTTGCTTTTGTGCTGCTGTGTAATTGCACCTCTGCCCCTTGGAAACCAACCCCCCATTTTTGCCCCTTAAGACAATGTCTTAGCCCTCAGTTGTTTATTATTATTATTACCATTATTACCAGAACACTGCTTAACTCTGGTTTACAGTGGTACTGAGGATTGAACCTGGGACTTTGGAGCCTCAGGCAAAAATCTCTTTGCAGAACTACCATGCTGTCTCCCTGGCCCTACCCCTCAGTTCCTGACTTTGCCCTTTCCCTCTTCCTCTCAGGATCCCCCTGGTGAATCTGTGATGCCCCCCGTATTGGGGTGCCGCCAAGGAGGAGGCCAAGGGGCCAGCACAGCCCCCACCTCACTGAGGGTGGGGCAGCTGTGGGAGCTGGGGTGATGGCTCCCAGCACCTGCCCTTGAAAACCCCCCAGAACACCCACTGGCTCCCATAGGTGAGCCTGCTCACCCTCATTTAGGTGGGGGGCTTCACATATTTGCGGCCCAGCCCCCCCCCACCCCCCCGCGCACACACTCACATGAAAGCCTTGCACACTCACATGAAATTGCACATAGTCCTGCTCTTGTACAGCGGTCTTCTGCCTCACCCCTGCCCCGCATCTTTCCCTCTACTTGTCTCTCATGGTCTCCCTGAGTTTCCCATTTCTCACTCCATGTCACTCCATGCTTGGCTGGGCTGCTCAGTGGTCATGTGTGTCCCTTTGCCCTATGTCACCTTGTTGTGTGTGTGTCATGCTCACTTGTAGCCTCATGAACACCCACTGGTCTGGTCTCTGTGGCCCCTGCATGCTGCCTTTGAGGGGGGTGGGAGGTGGGCTGAGGGCTCTCATGCCCCCATCTACCATGGTTCCACCCCTTCTCATGTCCTGTGTGTCATCGTCTCCCCCACCCTGCTTCCAGGGTGCTGTCATTACCCTGAGGGTTCCCCCATGGGAATGGGGGTAGTGAGGTCCCAAACCCTCCCTGTTCCCCTCCCCCTGCTAAGTTGTCCTGTGGTGGTGGGGGGGTTGGGGAGTCATTTGCTGCACTACCTGAGAAAGGGGCTCCTCCTGTGCCCATCCCTTCCTCCTCCATTCCTTTTTTTCTTGTCTGTCTGGCTGTGTGTGTATGTGTGTGTGTTTGGAATTCAGAGCCCCCTGAGCCAGTCCCCCACTTCCCAGCCTCCCTTAGGGCACCCCCTAACTCTGCCTAGGCTGCCAGGGACTGGACCAGCTGGTTCAAGGCCATCGGGAGCTTGTCTCCCAATCTACAACCCCCCTTCCCTCCTTTTTTTCCCTCCTCTGTTCTTCTACATTCCCTCCTTTCACCTCCCTCTCTCCTTCCACTTTCCTTCCTTCCTTTGTCTTCTCTTACCTGGCTCCTATGCTGTGATATATATTTTTGTATTATCTCTTCTTCTTGTGGTGATAATCTTGAATTCTTGTGGGATGTTAAGTTTCAGAATTTTCAAATAAAGCCTTTGCAAGATACCCAGGTCCCCTGGTCCTGCCTCATGGCCCTGGAGAAAAAAGGGAAGAGGGAGGAGGCTAAAGGATGGATGGAGACCCCACCCCAGATCCAACAGGAGCTGACTTTCTCTGACCTGGTGTTCAGATTTAGGAACTCGGACTCAAGGCGGAATGGAAGGTAGAAAGCAGAGGAACTGAAGGGGGCGGTCCTGACCAGGAGCAGCAGATGCCAGAGAGAACCTGGAAGAGTGGCCTGCTTGCTCCTAGCAGGTGGACATCAAGAGAGACCAGAAGGACAGGGAAGGCACTGGAATGAACACACACACACACACACACACACACACACACACACACACACAGAGAAAGAGAACTGATGAGACAAATTAAGGGGGGAAAAGAGAAGGATAGAGTAAGAAGAGAAAAGGCTGCCTCACTTGGTTTATTTTCAGCCCTGCTCCTTAACCTGCCCCCATCCACAGCTCCCCCCCCCAAAAGCTGCGCAGCATTCAAAGCTCTGTGGTTAACTGTCATTAGCTTCCTCCACTCTGCTCTCTCTGGACTGTGGGGGTGGCATGGAGGGGTGTATCTGAGAGAGGGAACACATGCTGCCCAGCTCAGATCAGTAACCCCTGAGCCCTCAGTTCAGGTATGACTCTCCCCACAGCCCTGTAAAAGCCCACACAGCAGTCTCTGGGCTGTTGCTAGGCTCTGTTGCCATAGTAACCACTCAGTTCTCATTTCTTCCCCCACCCCCATCTGTGCCCCACTTGCTCCCTGGAAATAGGGGGTAGCTCTGGGGAGCAGAGGCGATTGCTGTGCCTGAGGGCAGTCTGGGTGCCTAGCCTCCGTCTGCCTCCATCCACCTCTGCCATCATCAGATCCTTGCAGCTTGGAGGTGGCCTGCAGATGTGTTGGTAGGTGTGTTTTAGGCATTGGGGAGCTTTTGCTGCATCATCAGGGAAGTGTGTTTGAGTCTACACAGTGCACCTAATGAGTGGGAAGCGGGGAGATGTACTTCATGGGACCAGAGCAGGATGTACACTTGAGGCGTCAGACTTCCTAAGAAAAAGACAGACTGCTATGGAGAAAAGTAGCAGTGACAAGTCACCTGAAAGCAGAGGTGTGAGGCAAACAAGCTGCTGAGGCACCACCCTCCCCATCCCTGGGCAGCCCAAGGAGGGGGGATTGGGGGGCGGGGCAGGAACCTTCCCTAGCAACTGAAAAGGCAGGGGTGCAGGGAGAGGGGTTATGTTGCAGGAGCCCCTGATGATGGCTGCTGCAGGAGGCTCATTAATCTTTCCCTGCTTTCCTCACAGGAGCCTAGTCCTTGTCAGGTGATAGTGGGGTGGTGGGGAAGGGGCTCACGTGCCTGAGGGCACACCTGGCTCTGTCACCTTCTCCAAATGTCTCTCTCCAGGGGAACAGTGTGACCCTATGGCTCATCCATATGCAAAAGGCATTCACCAAGGCCCCTAATGAAGAGGGAATTAATGATTCCCTGATTGGACTGCTGACTCTCTAAATTTAAATAAATTAAAATACACCAGCCAGACACTGGAAATCCTCACTTGTTGCTGCTCCCTAAATGCCCTGCTTGCTCCTGGAAAGTCAAATGGCAGGAAAAGAGAGGAGAAAGGAGCCCACCCAGGCTCCTGAGTTGTCCCAAAGAAACACTAACCTGAACTAAATGGCAGCATCATGCTAACCCTGTCATGAGGCACTAAGGGACAAATCTTAAGAACTTGGTGGTTCTCAGAAGGCTGCCAGCACTAGAGCTGAGAGTTGCTACTTGGTGGCAGGCTGAGATCTGAGATGGCACACTATGCTTTGGTTTTTGGAAGTCACAGATGCTGGGCTCCAAGGGGATCTCTCTACTTGTTTCTCCTTTTGAGCTGTGTGTCACATGACTCAGCCAGGCTTCTCTGAAGCTTTTTTTTTTTTTTTTTCTGGAATGCTTATCAGTGTGGTTCAGACCAAACCAGGAATGGGGAAGCCCCCAGGAGGAGGGATTTCCCAGGCAGAGCTCAGGGTGTAGAAGTGATTCAAGATGGAAACAGAGTGCCAGATGGAAAATCTCAGGCTAAATTTAACAACCTTCCTCCCCCCTGCGACCCACACTTAATTCTCTAAAGAGAAAACTCCAAGGCATTTGGAGACCTTAAAAACTTACTTCTGTGCCTCAATGGGTGGAACGTAGGACTTGCACACCTCAGGTTTCTGGTTTGATTCCTAGTACCACATTTACTGAGTGGTGCTCTGGCTTCTCCCTCTTAGATGTGAAACCCTTAATGTCATATGAATTAAATCTTTCTAATTATCTTTATTTGTTGGTTAGAGACTGCCAGAAATCAAGAGGGGAGGGGGAGATAGAGAGTAAAAGAGACAGAAAGACACCTGCAGCATTGCTTCACTGCTCCTGAAGCTTTCTCCCTGCAGGTGAGGACCAGGGGCTAGAACCTGGATACTTTCACCCTGCTATGTGTGCTCTTAACCAGATACACTGCCATCTGGCCCCATGTCACAGTTTTTTTTTTTTTTTATCATTTAAGAATATTTTATTTATTTTGAAAAGAGAAATAGGGAAGGGGAGATAAGAGAGACACCTGCACCACTGCTCCACCATTTGTGGAGCTTCCTGCAGGCAGGGACTGGGGGCTTGAACCCAGGTCCTTGCACACTGTAACATGTGTGCTCAACCAGGTATGTTATCTGCCTACACTCCCCTCCCTTCTGTTTTATAAGATTTACTTATTTATGAGACAGAGAGAGAGATGGGAGAGAACCAGAATATAACTCTGGCACGTGATGCCAACCACCAAATTCAGGACCTCATATTTGACAGTCCAATGCCCTAGCTACTGTGCTACCTCCTGGGGTCATACAGTACTTAAAAACAAACAAACGGGGGACCGGGAGGTAGTGCACCGGGTTGGGCGCACATAGTTCAAAGAGCAGGGACTGGTGCACAGATACCCCCAGCACCCCACCTGAGGCAAGTTCATGAATGATGTATCAAGGTACGAGGGAAGGTGTGGATTAAAAGACTAGGCCCTTCTGACCTCCTGACATCTCCTTTCCAGAAGACCTCCATCTTTTAAAATTTTATTTATTTACTATTTATTTTGCCTCCTGGGTTATCAATGAGACTGCACTACAAATCCACTGCTCCTGGAGGCCATTTTTCCCCTTTTGTTGCCCTTGTTGTTTATCATTGTTATTATTGCTGTCATCATTGTTATTATTGCTGTCGTCATTGTTGGACAGGACAGAGAGAAATGGAGAGAGGAGGGGAAGACAGAGAGGGGGAGAGAAAGACAGATACCTGCAGACCTGCTTCACTGCTTGAGAAGTGACCCCCCCTGCAGGTGGGGAGCCAGGGGCTCCAACAGGGATCCTCATGTGGGTCCTTCCGTTTCACACCATGTGCACTTAACCCCCTGCACCACTGCCCAGCCCCCAGGTCTCCATATTTGGAACATGTGAAAAGGGGAAAGATGTGTCACTTTTCTGAGGTCCCCACTTAGGCCCGTAACCAGTGACCTTCCCTGGCCATCAGAATTCGGCCCTTAATCCGGCCCCCATTATTTTCTTTCAGTTCTTTGTTTCTTTATTTTTTTTAAAATTTTTTTATTATCTTTATTTATTGGATAGAGACAGCCAGAAATCAAGAGGGAAGGGGTGATAGAGAGAGACAGAGAGACACCTGCAGCCCTGCTTCACCACTTCTGAAGCTTTCCCCCTATAGGTGAGGACAGGGGACTCAAACCTGGGTCCTTGCACATTGTAACATGTGTGCTCAACCAGGTGTGCCACCACCTGGCCATCTTTATTTATTTAAAAAAAATTTTAATTATCTTTATTTATTGGAGAGAGACAGCCAGAAATCAAGAGGGAAGGGGGTGATAGAGACTGAGTGACAGAGAGACACCTGCAGCACTGCTTCACCATTTGCAAAGCTTTTCCCCTACAGGTGGGGGCCAGCGGCTTGAACCTGGGACCTTGTGCATTGTAATAGGTGTACTCAAGCAGGTGCGCCACCACTTGGCTCCTATATTTTATTTTTTCCTCAAGCGGTGAACCAATATATATATATATATATATATATTATTTATTTATTTATTCATGAGAAAGATAGGAGAAAAAGAACATCACTCTGGTACATGTGCTGCTGGGGATCGAACTCAGGACCTCATGGTTGAGAATCCAATGCTTTATCCACTACACCACTTCCCAGACCACTATTTTTATTATTATTATTATCTTTTTTGCCTCCAGGGTTCTTGCTGGGGCTTGGTGCCTGCACTACGAATACACTGCTCCTGGAAGCCACTTTTCCCATTTTGTTGCAGCCCTTGTTTTTTTTTTTTTTTTTAAAGATTTTACTTATTAATGAGAAACATAGGAGGAGAGAGAAAGAGCCAGACATCACTCTGGTACATGTGCTGCCGGGATTGAACTCAGGACCTCACGCTTGAGAGTCTGATGCTTTATCCATTGTGCCACCTCCCAGACCACGTTGTTGTTATTTTTATTGTTGTTATTGCTGTTGTGGCTGGATATGACAAGAGAAATCGAGAGAGGAGGGGAAAACATAGAGGGGGTGAGAAAGACACCTGCAGACTGGCTTCACCTCTTGTGAAGGGACCCAAAGTTATAGATTCACAAGTCCAGCAGACCTCCATGGGCCCCAAGATCATTATTCTTTACTTTTTGAGAGAGAAATTGGCAGAGAGAGAGGAAAACTCCCACAGCACCACTCTACCATACATGGAGCTCCCCAGTGTCATCCCTGGTGCTCTCAATGCTCTCTTTCTCAGCAGAAAGAACGTTAGACTCCCGTCTTTTGGATTCAAGAGTTCTCTGAGCACAACTGTTTCTTTTCTTATTTATTGGATAGACAGCCAGAAATTGAGGGGAAGGGGGAAGAACAGAGTGAGAGAGAGAGAGAGGGGGGGGGGTACAGCGAGACATCTGCAAGTAGGGGCCGGGGGCTTGAAACTAGGTCCTTGGGCATTGTAACACATGTGCACAAACAGGTGTGCCACCACCTGGCCCCAACAACTTGTTTTGAAAGTAGACAGATCAAAGATATCAAGTATAAGAGCCAGGGACACAGGGCAGACACTTTAAAAAAATACAAATTACACTTACAAGACAAAGATACATACCTTTCACTTACATTTTAAATTAAAATGTTTATTGCTAGATGTTCTTTGCTACTTCCTTATTATGATCCTGGAGGAAAAGAATCCCTAAATCTTCAGAATACTGTTTTCACATCCATAAAATGATCATTATGTCCATGCAGTTATTTTGCTGTTTAAGCAAGAGGTTATTACTGTTAAACAGGAGGAACTTGAATTCCAATTCAATCAAAATAGAGTTCAGTTTGATCCTCGGTAATACACACTCCAGTGTGATGCTCAGTTCTTTCATTCTCTCCCTCACTAGTTACTAAATAATTTTTTTTTTTTTTTAGTTCAGCCCAGAGTAATTCTGGCTGCTCATAGCATTTATTTACTCAAATAAGCATCTACTATATGCTTAGAAAAGAACGGGGCAAGATGCAGTGCGTGTCTCAACAATCTTGCTGCATCAAATCTACGAAACAGTTAAAACAGCGACAATAGGTATAGATTCAGAGGAAGGGACCTTTATGTATTCGGAGCAATTGGCTGGAGGCTTCCAGAAAAACAACTCAGATTCAGTGCCCGTTTATATCCAAGCTCTTGCTTGGCTAAACAGAAGTTCTACCGGGAAGGGGTGGGCAGCAAATGTCAGGTAGTGACAGATGCTATACACAGCAGGATGAGGAGACAAGTGGAGAGGGTAAGGAGAACTGAAAAAAATAAAGGCGGGAGGGGAACAAGGGTCGATTCTGCTGGCATGGGGACGTCACTAAGCCTAAGTAAGGACCTCAGAAAAGTGACATATCTCTCCCCTTTCCACACGTTCAGAAGATGGAGACATCCTGGAAAGGAAATGTCAGGAGGTCGGAGGGGCCTAGTCTTTTAATCCACACCTTCCCTAGTACCTTGATGCATAATTCATGAACCTGCGGCACATACACCCGCCCACTTCCCCATAAGTCCCTTCCCGAAGCCCGGCTCCGCTGTGCGCCAGCCTTACTTAGCTTCGGCCCTCCACCGAACTGCTTTCACTTCCGTTGTGAAGTCACTTCCAGTGAGATTCGATCGCGCCCCGGAGAAGCGGCCACTTTCGCCCCATCTGGCGTCACTTCCGCCCTGAGTTGCCCGCGGCGCCGGAAGCCACCAGGCCGCCCCCGGAAGTGACTCGACCTTCGCATGCCTCCCCCCCCCCCTTCATTTCCCCATCATTGCTCTTCCCCCCCATTGCTATTTCCCTCCCTACCCCCCCTTTTCGTTTCCGGTGCTCCCGCCTCCTCCGCGGCGGCTCGACCTCGAGCCAGTGGGGGGAGGGAGAGAAGAAGGGGGGTGTGGAGGACTTCGGGGTCTCGGGAGCACGAGCCGCGGCACCACTTCCGGGTGAGTGTGAGGGGCGGGAGGGGAGCAGGGGGCCACCCACCGCCTCGCGCCCCCGCCCTGCGGGTGTCTCGCGCGCATTCCGAGCGTGCGAGTGTGCGAGGCTGTCTTGCGCCTGGCGTGCGTGCCCGTGCGCTCCGCCTCGCGCTCGCCCCCCGCCCCTCGCCCCCGCCGGCCCTCCCTCCCTCCTGAGTCCCTGCTCGCCCTGCCAGCGCCGCCCCTCCCGCGCTCTGCTCTGGCTCTGACTCTGGCCCCGCCACAGCCTCCGCTGCCGCCTCCGGGTGAGTCTCGCGCCGCTTCAGCCGGCGCGCGCCCGCTGCTCTGCTCCTCCCCCTCCCCTTTTCCCTTGGGGGGAGTGACGCGGAAGGGGGGGTCCACGATGCGCCTGTATGTGTGTCCGTCCCGGAACCGGAAGTGGTTGCGGCGGAGCGGGCGATGGGGGGGCCTAGGGGGCGGGTGTCTGTCTGGTGGGTGGCAGAGTTCAGCTCCCAGGAGGGGGAGGAGGGGCGTCCCAAAGAGGGGTCTCAAAGGCAGGCGTGGGGGGCCACCTCTGGAGGAGGCTCCCTGGAGCAGGCTCAGGGGGGACGGACGTTTGCGGGGAGCAGCTGGGGTTCCCGAGAGAGAGACCCCTGTGCCGGCTGAGGGGGGCTCCTTGACGCAAGGCCTTGGGGAGGCAGGAGCGAAGTCCTCGCAGAAGTGGGGGGAGGCCAGAGGAAGTGGCTGGCCTTGAACTGGCACCGTGCCTGCCACCAGGGCTTGTGCATCCCCCCCAGTCCTCAGCTTGGCCTCTGAGCCAGCCCTCGGGCCCGGGGCCGGGGACCCTTCTCTTCTCCCAACTCTTCCGACCTATGACCCCTGCTTACCTGAGACTCTGGGGGAACCAGGAATCAGTGGCTGAGCCCAGGAGTGGACCCCCCAACACTGGTGATAGTTCATCTTAGTTTCTGAGAACTGGGTGTATTTCCCCTGTACCCACCTCGGGGCTGGCACTGCACCCCAGTACTAGCTGTGCATCTATTGTATTGTTGGTCGTGGGCTCGCCTGACTTCCAGACTGACTCCTGACTTGTCAGAAAATTCCCAGACCTCTCCACACTGTTCTGGTGATTCCATCCTTATTGGCTCCTGTAACCCAGACAATTTGTTTACAGAAAGTTCAGGAGCCCTGGAAAGGAGAAGGAATAAGACGACAGGAGGAAGAGAGAGAGAGGGTAAGACAATTTTGAGTTAATGACTTTTCTGGCTGGGGGTGGAGGGTGGTAGGGTTAAGGGGTTTGGGACAATGTAAATAATTCTTCAAGTAATAGTAGTTGTAATACTTGTGTATGCTATGGAAATAAAACCAGTTTTTCCCTAATATCCCCTTCTCCCTATTCTTCCTTCCTTCCTTCCTTTTTATTTTATTTTAACCAGACCACTGTTTAGCTCTGCCTTAAAGTGATGCCAGGGGTTGAACCTGGGACCTGGGAGCTTCAGGCATGGAAATCTTTTGTGTAACCACAAGGCTGTATCCAGGCACTCCTGTAATCTCTTGAGGACACCCAAGAACATTTTTCTGTGAAAAGTTGGTCCTGTACCCCACCACCTTCTACTCCCACCACTGATTGGGAGGGAATGTGACATGCTCAAGTGAAATTATTTAGCAGTGATTTTACATTCTGTTCAGAGGGGATATATATATATATATATATATATATATATATATATATATATATTTCTTGCTTGGGTCAAACGGGCTTTGGCTTCCAATGTAGCTTGTGTGGGATTGCTTATGGATTTGTATTTCTACAATATATTTGCAACATGGAGAGTTGAGTTTAGTGTGGGGTGTGTGTCATCATTGCAGTGCTATTTGTAATAGATCTGTAGGTCGATTCAAATCTACTACAGGGTTATTTTAATTTGATGTGACGGGAAAGAAAATTGTTCATTGGTAGTTTGGCATAAAACTGTACGGAGTGGTCTTGAGTGGATATGGAGGAATTTAAACTGTGAGGTCTGCTGATGTGAGAATTTTGAGCAACCTGAATATGTTCAGTTTGGGAGATTATAGTTCTAGAGGTGCTAAGATCTAGTTCCAGGCTGGAGTACAAAATGCATTCCTACAGGGTCCTGGGTCAAGTTGATGGTGAATAGTGCATATACAGCCCCCATCTTCCTCCATTTCTTCCTCACATTGACCAGATCCCTCATTTCGAGTGGGATGGGCAACACCAAGGGAACTGTTGGACTGTTCGTCTGTCCCATAGTGCTGGTGGGCCTGTTGCCAGCTGTATGGTAACAGTGGCATAGTGCCATCATCTTTCCAGCAGAATTCTATTTTACTTATTTCCCCTTTTGTTGCCCTTTTTTTTATTATTGTTGTAGTTATTGTTGTTATTGATGTCGTCGTTGTTGGATAGGACGGAGAGAAGTGGAGAGAGGAGGGAATGACAGAGGGGGAGAGAAAGACACCTGCAGACCTGCTTCACTGCCATGGAGCAACTTCCCTGCAGGGGGGAGCCGGGGGCTTGAACCGGGATCCTTAAGCCTGTCCTTGCGCTTCGCTCCACGTGTGCTTAACCCAGAATTCTTTTGAGTTGTTTTGGATCTGGAAGAGTGTCAGACAACAAGAATCCTATTGGAATGGCCCTTCTTGAAGGTTCTTAGAACATGAGCAAAAGATGCTTTGAGAAAAATCTTTCCCAAGGGGGAAAAAAAGATTATTATTTTTAATGTTAAGTTCATAACAAATATTGCAACTTGTCTGCAGTCAGACATCTTATAACATCTTTTCTTGGGGGTCGGGGGGGGGTAGCTCAGCAGGATAAGCACACAAGGACCAGCGTAAGGATCCTGGTTCAAGCTCCCGGCTCCCCACCTGCAGGGGGGTCACTTCATAGGCAGTGAAGCAGGTCTGCAGGTGTCTGTCTTTCTCTTCCCCTCTTCGTCTTCCCCTCCTCTCTCCATTTCTCTCTGTCCTATCCAACAATGACAACATCAATAATAATAGCTACAACAACAGTAAAAAAACCAAGGGCGACAAAAGGGTGAAAAAAGCAAATAAAAAATCTTTTCTCAGGAGATTTGAAGTTGGTGGGTCAAGTTCTTTCTGTAGTTGACTTTTGAGTTGGTTGGTTTTTGCATCTCCATTTCTTGTTAGTACCCCAAGTTGATGGTTACTAAGCTGGAGGCTATAGATGTGATACTTTGGGGGAGTTCCTTTGTAATTATGTGGTCTTCATGTAATTTACCTTAATTGTCCCTAATAATCTTCATCGCATGGAAGTATTTCTCCATCTGTCTTTCAGGAACATTGTGTTCTTTGCGCTGTCTCCATTCTATCACTGTGTGAATTTTCAAGGGTCTGTGGCATACATCCTGGTCTCATCTGAAATTTTTAAGGGGCTGTTTTTTCTCTAATAGGAACTCATAGAGTAGCAGGACAGGATAAGCCATTGGACTCTCAAGCATGAGGTTCCAGGGTCAGTCACTGGCATCACATATGCCAGACTGATGCTCTGGTATTTGATTTTGAGTTGATTGAGGCTCAGTGATGCCCAGAGCATGAGGCTTGAAAAAAGAAAAGCAGCTATAGAGTATTAAATAATTTACAGTCATCTACTGATCTAAGACCTACAATGAGATTTCTGAATCTTAGTTGTTAGGTAGCTATAAAATCTGATTCTGTAGATAAACTTTGTAGGGATTCCCCCCCCTTTACTGATTTATTTATTTTACCAGAACACTGCTCAGCCTTTGTGGTGGTGCTGGGATTGAACCAGGGACTTCAGAGCCTCAGGCAGGAAGGTCTTTTGCATAATCGTTATGCTGTTTTCCCCACCCTTATTTCATGACTGTAAAGATTCATATAAAGAGAATGTTATTTTGGGGGTAGATAGTATAATGGTTATGCAAAGAGACTCTCATGCCTGAGGCTCCACAGTCTCAAATTCAATCCCCTGCACCACCATAAGCCAGAGCTGAGCAGTGCTCTGGTAAGATTTTTTTAAAAAGGGAGCTGGGCAGTAGCGCAGCGGGTTAAGCCAAGGGTTAAGCGTAAGGATCCTGGTTCAAGCCCCTAGCTCCCCACCTGCGGGGGGGGGGGGGGGGGGAGAGTCACTTCGCAAGTGGTGAAGCAGGTTTGCAGGTGTCTTATCTTTCTCTCCTCCTGTCTTCCCCTCTTCTCAATTTCTCTCTTTCCGACCCGACAACAGCTAAAACAACTATAACAAGGGCAACAAAATGGGAAAAAATAGCCTCTAGGAGCAGTGGATTCGTAGTGGATTCGCAGGCACCGAGCCCCAGCAATAACCCTGAAGAAGGCAAAAGAGAGAGAGAGAGAGAGAATGTTATTTCCTTGAGAAAAGACCCTGCTTTATTTGGAAACGTAGTAATGAAAAATGCACTCAGTACTGGGAAAGGGTTTTTTTTTGTTTGTTTGTTTTCTCTTATTTCTAGTCATCAGGACTTTCACCACTCCAGGCTAATATTTTCAGATAGAGAAAGGGAGAGAGGGAAAGATACCACACTTGAAACTAAATTTCCCCAGTGTGATGGAGGCCAGACTCAAAACTGGAGTCATATGGCAGCCTAGGTGGTGGTCTTAAACGTGTCTCCTGAGACCACTTGCTAGAGGTGTTGAAATCCATATCCCAGCACAGTTGCTAGTATCGTGGAAGGATGGTCTGGTGTACAAAACTCATGTCTTAGGGCTGAAATCCAGTTCTGTGTCTTTTGTGGTGTTTAACATTGTCTTTTCCCTTTATCTCAGTACTTCTGAGATTTCTCTTTGAGATAGAAAAGGGAATATGTAATTTCTTGGACCTCTTGAAAGAAAAGTATGTATTGTCCAGACATGGGAAGTGGTACAGTGGATAAAGCATTTGGTTGGGGGTTGGGGGAGAACATCACTCTGGCATATGTTGACACTAGGGATGGAACTCAGGACCTCATGCTTGTGGGTCCAACACTTTATCCACTGCACCACCTCCCAGGCCATGCAGCTTAATATAGCACACCATTTTATTAATAGACCAAGGCATGATACAGCAGTGAAGTTAAAATTAGAATCTAGATTTTCAATCTGTAAGCAGTCTTCCTTTACTTAATATATCTTTCCTGTTTTGGGGGGCTAGAATAGATGCCTTCCTCCTCTCAGTCTAGGGTTCCTTCTCTCTCCCTCTCCCCTCCCCTCCCTCTCCCCTCCCCTCCCCACTAGCATAGGCATCATAAGACTGGAGCTTTGTGGAGATAATGAACTTTCTTCATATCAGTGGTCTTTAAAAATTTTTTTGGGGGGGTCGGGCGGTAGCGCAGTGGGTTAAGTGCACGTGGTGCAAAGCACAAGGACGGGTGTAAGGATCCCGGTTCAAGCCCCCGGCTCCCCACCTGCAGGGGAGTCGCTTCACAGGCGGTGAAGGAGGTCTGCAGGTGTCTATCTTTCTCTTCCCCTCTCTGTCTTCCCCTCCTCTCTCCATTTCTTTCTGTCCTATCCAACAACAAGGACATCAATAACAACAATAATAACTACAACAATAAAACAAGGGCAACAAAAGGGAATAAATAAATAAATATTAAAAGAAAAAAACTAAAAGAAAAAAGAAAACAGTTACCTGTTGGTAACCACCTAAAAAGTTCTATGGACCAACCTGGAACTATTTTAAATTGTAATTCATGAATCAAGCCACAATTTCAAAACAGTATGTATTTCAGTTGTGGTGTTTTGATCTCTTGTTGAACCCTTTTCCCTGACTTGTTTTTTGATGTCTGGGTTTAGATCCCTGCTGTGTTCTTCACATGAGTCTCAAGTTCTATCCCTGGCACTGCATATGCCAAAGTGATGCTCTGATTCTCTCTCTCTCTTTCCCTTCCCCTCTCTCCTCTTTCATTAATTTTTTTTTTTTTTTTTAACCAGAGCACTGCTTAAGTTCTGGTTTATGGTCGTATGGGGGATTGAACCTGGGACTTCTCAGGCAAGAAGGTCTCTTTGCATAGCCATTAAGCTATCTACCCCCACCTGCAATAAATACAATCTAAAAAAAAAAAAGATAGCATAATGGTTATGCAAAGAGACTCTTGCCTGAGGCTTCAGTATCAGGTTCAGTCCTCCTCCACCACCATAAGCCAGAGCTGAGCTGTGCTCTGGTAGAGGAGGAAGGGAGGGGAAGAAAGAAAAGAGGGAAGGAGTTAGAGATATAATACCTACATCAGAGATTTGTTGTGGCGATTAAAGTATATAAATACTTTAATATGAATACCATGAGCACTTAATAGATGTTAGTGGTGCTGGTGGTTTTGTCATCACGCCGTGTGCCCATATTATAAAGATCTACAGGGATATTTCTCTGAAACTGCTTCCCCTGAGCCACTTCTAAGATAGTTTATGTGAATATAACATATCTGGGGGGAGGGATCTTGTTCATAGGAATCCTATCTGAAGACTTTCTTATTTCCAGATTCAGTTCTGCTCAAATTTTCACATCCCAAATGTGATGTGAAAATTTGACTCTTTAGTGGGGAATTATATATTACGCTCTCCTTTCACCCTTCAACCTAATCCTCTACATCACTCTCAATATATGTTACCATTCTTTATTTCTCAACTAGAAGTTAGTTAGGTGTAGTGGGTTAAGGTATGAGCCCCTAGCCTTGTTTCTACAATCTGTATATATAGTATGCTAACATTCAGTTCATTAGATGTGGAATTACTTACTTAGAAACTGGGAGTGACCCAGGAGGTGGTACAGTGGATAAGGCACTGGACTCTCAAGCATGAGGTCCTGAGTTTAATTCCCGGCAGCACATGTACCAGAGTGATGTCTGGTTCTTGCTCTCCTGTCTTTCTCATTAATAAATAAAATCTTAAAAAAAAAAAGAAAGGAAGGAAGGAAGGAAGGAAGGAACTGGGGAAGAACAAGATGTGACCCCTGCCTCTTCAGAGAAATAAGATGGGATCCCCTTAAGTTGTGACCTAATAGTTTAAATTCTCTTACTTTAGGAACCAGAAACCCATTTATAAAACTAGTTTTATGAGGAAAAGACTAGTGCATGTGTCTGCATTTTATAACTCTGGGAGCAGGAGAGTTGCCTGTGGTTGTTCCTCAGGTCACTTAACTGAGGGTCTCATTGGTGTGAAGCTGTTGTGGTCAGAGATTTGGTGAGGAGTTGCTGCTCCTCCTCCTTTGTTGCTTTTCAGGAAAGAGTAGGTTGGGATTCCATTCTGCTTCCTTTCATGTCAGGGGCAGGGAACATCTGGCCCAAGGGCCTATGAGGCCCCCAAATCATTTGGTCTGATCCTGCCCAGGCTATAAGCAGGCAGAACTCAAAATTCAGTAAGGGCTAATTTTTCTTTTTAAAGGATCAAATATATTTTTAAAAATTTTATTTATTACTGGTTAGAGACAAGCAGAAATTGAGAGGGGAAGGGGAAGTAGAGAGGGAGAGAGACAGAGAGACACCTGCAGCTCTGCTTCACCACTCCAAAGTTTTTCCCCTGCAGGTGGAGACCAGGGCCTTGAATCCGGGTCCTTGCACACTACAGTGTGTGCACTTAATCAGGTGTGGCACTGCCTGACTGCATAAGGGCTAATTTGTAAGTTAGTAGTCCTGTACGGCTCTAAAATGGTGTTAAAAGTGTCCAACTGGCCCTTGGCAGAAAAAAGGTGCCCTGCTTTCTGCATTTTTATGAAAATTAAGTGTCTCAGTGACCCTGGGAGTTGGAGCATTAGACTGTCAAGCATGAGGTCCAAAGTTTGATCCCCAGCTTCATATGTGCCAGAATAATGCTGTGGTTCTCTTTCATTAGTAAGTCTTAAGGGCCTGGGGGTATAGCATAATGGCTATGTAAGACTTTACCTGTAAGACTTTACCTGTGGAAGATTGAACCAAGTCCCAGGTTCAATCTTCAACCTTACTGTAAGCCAGAGCCAAGTAGTGCTCTGGTCTCTTTTCTGTATCTTTCATTAAACGAGTAAAATATATACAAGAGAAAAATAGAGATTTAAAATTTTATTTAATAATGAGAGAAAGAACCAGAAATCACTCTGGTACATGTGCTGCCAGGGATTGAACTCAGGACCTCATGTTTGTGTGTCTGATGCTTTATCCACAGGGCCACCTCCTGGACTACAAGGGGAAAACTTTAAAAGACAACTAAGCATCTCTGATAGAAAATTGCTAAATAGGGAGTCGGGCAGTAGTGTAGTGGGTTAAACACACATGGCGCAAAGACTGGCGTAAGGATCCAGGTTCCAGCTCCTGGCTCCTCACCTGCAGGGGATTCACTTTACAATTGGTGAAGCAGATCTACAGGTGTCTTTCTCTCTCCCTCTCTGTCTTCCCCTCCTCTCTCCATTTCTCTCTGTCCTATCCAACAACGATGACAACAATAATAACTACAACAATAAAAAACAAGGGCAACAAAAGGGAATAAATTAAATAAATTTAAAAAAAGAAAATTGCTTAATAGAGTAATGAAAAGTTGATGAATTCTTTTTTTTAAATAATTTATTTATATGTTAATGAGAAAGATAGGAGGAGAGAGAAAGAACCAGACATCACTCTGGTACATGTGCTGCTGGGATTGAACTTGGGACCTCATGCTTGAGAATCCAGTGCTTTATCCACTGCGCCACCTCCGCGATCACAAAAAAGGTGATGAATTCTAGAGAAGGATATGGAACAGTTCTGTTTAGGCTAGTGGCTTTTTTGCTTCATCTCCTTTGTTGGAACTTTTTTCCTTAGTTTCTTTCGTCTCTTCTCAAAGCCCCTCTTCTGTACCCAGTCTACTTTTAACCAGCAGCAAACATCTTAGTATCTGGCATCTTTCTCTTCATCTTCGGTGGGACCCATATCATGAGTTCCAGTCCTCTTTCCCTACTTGCAGCTTGATAGCATTTGACTTTAGTAACAGTATGATGGTAGTTTACATCCCAGTTTTTCTTTTCTCGACTTCACCAGTCTCATATTCCCCCTGTACCATCTTCCTGCTGGCTTGTCTTTCCCGCTCCAGCATTTGGGGAAGTAACTCCTGACTGATACACTGCCGAGTAAACTTCATGGGAAGAGACCATTCTCAAAGTCTTAGAGAAGGCTGGCTACTTTTTTTTCTTTGCAACGTTTTGTGTCTCAATTCCCTATATTCCACGTGAGTGAAACCCTCCTTATTTAACTCCACTAAGCATGACTACCTCCAGTTCCATTCATTTTTGCCTCCATGCTTATCATTGGCGCTTGGTACCTACACCATGAATCCACTGCTCCTGGAGGCCATTTTTTCCCATTTTGTTGCCCTTGTTGTTATTGTTATTGTTGCCATTGATGTTGGATAGGACAGGCAACAATCGAGAGAGGAGGAGAAGACAGAGGGAGAATAGAGGGATAGACACCTGCAGATGTGCTTCACTGCTTGTGAAGCAACCCCCCTGCAGGAGGGGAGCCAGGGGCTCTAACCGGGGTCCTTATTCTCATCCTTGCTCTTTGCGCCAAGTGTGTCTAACCCACTGCGCTCCTGCCCAACCCCTCTATCCCATAACTTTTATTTATTTATTTTAATTTCTTTATTGGGGAATTAATGTTTTACATTCAACAGTAGTTTCTACATGCATAATATTCCCCAGTTTCCCATATAACAATACAACCCCCACTAGGTCCTCTGTCATCCTTCTTGGACCTGTATTCTGCACACCCACCCACCCCAGAGTCTTTTACTTTGTTGCAATACGCCAGTTCCATTTCAGGTTCTACTTGTGTTTTTGTTTTGTTTTTTCTGATCTTGTTTTTCAACTTCTGCCTGAGAGTGAGATCATCCCATATTCATCCTTCTGTTTCTGACTTATTTCACTTAACCTGAATTTTTCTTTTTCTTTCTTTCTTTTTTTTTTTTTAAGATTTTATTTATTTAAAAATGAGGAAGATAGGAGGAGAGAGAAAGAACCAGACATCACTCTGACACATGTGCTGCCGGGGTTCGAACTCAGGACCTCATGCTTGAGAGTCCAAAGCTTTATCACTGCGCCACCTCCCGGACCACTAACCTGAATTTTTCAAGGTCCCGCCAAGATTGGCTGAAAACAGTGAAGTCACCATTTTGTACAGCTGAGTAGTATTCCATTGTGTATATATACCACAACTTGCTCAGCCACTCATCTGTTGTTGGACACCTGGGTTGCTTCCAGGTTTTGGCTATTACAGATGGTGCTGCCAAGAACATATGTGTACATAGATCTTTTTGGATGGATGTGTTGGGTTCCTTAGGATATATCCCCAGGAGAGGAATTGCAGGATCATAAGGTAGGTCCATTTCTAGCCTTCTAAGAGTTCTCCAGACTGTTCTCCATAGAGGTTGGACCAATTGACATTCTCAGCAGCAGTGTAGGAGGGTTCCTTTGACCTCCAGCATTTGCTGCTGTTACCTTTTCTGATGTATGACATTCTCGCAGGAGTGAAGTGGTATCTCATTGTTGTCTTTATTTGCATTTCTCTGACAATCAGAGACTTGGAGCATTTTTTCATGTGTTTCTCGGCCTTCTGGATCTCTTCTGTGGTGAATATTCTGTCCACGTCCTCCCCCCATTTTTGGATGGGGTTATTTGTTGTCTTGTTGTTGAGTTTGGCAAGCTCTTTACATATGTTAGTTATTAAACTCTTGTCTGAGGTATGGTATGTAAAGATCTTCTCCCATTCTGTGAGGGATCTCTTGGTTTGGGCAGTAGTTTCTTTAGATGTGCAGAGCTTTTTAATTTGATGTAGTCCCATAGGTTTATGATTGTCTTAGTCTTCTTTGTAATTGGATTCATTTCATTGAAGATGTCTTTAAAATTTATGCGGAAAAGAATTCTGCCAATATTTCCCTCTAAGTATCTGATAGTTTGGTCTAACATCCAAGTCCTTGATCCACTTGGAATTTATATTTGTATTTGGTGAAATACAGTGGTTCAGTTTCATTCTTCTGCATGTTTCAACCCATTGTTTCCAACACCATTTGTTGAAGAGACTCTGCTTTCCCCATTGAATAGTCTGGGCCCCTTTGTCAAAGATCAGATATCCATAGGTGTGGGGGCTCACTTCTGGGCTCTCAATTCTATTCCACTGGTCAGTGTGTCTATTCATGTTCCAGTACCATTTATTTATTTATTTTCCCTTTTGTTGCCCCCCCCTTTTTAATTATTGTTGTAGTTATTATTGTTGTTGTAATTGATGATGTCGTTAGATAAGACAGAGAGAAATGGAGAGAGGAGGGGAAGACAGGGAGACAAAGACACCTGCAGACCGGCTTCACCACTGGTGAAGTGACTCCCCTACAGATGCTCGGAGCTGGTGTCTAAAACCAGGATCCTTACACTGGTCCTTGCGCTTTGCCAAGTGAGCTTGACCTGCTGCACTACCACCCGGCTCCCTCATAACTTCTTTATCCAGACATCTGTCAGTGGGTTCTTCCTCCTCACTCTTACATATGGAGAACTTGAACTTTTTTTTTTAAATATATATTTATTTACTTTTGTTGCCCTTGTTGCTTTATTTTAGTTATTATTGTTTTGTCATTGTTGGAAAAGACAGAGAGAAATGGAGAGAGGAGGGAAAGACAGACCTGCTTCACTGCCTGTGAAGCGATTCCCCTGCAAGTGGGGATCCAGGGGGCTCAAACTGGGATCCTTACACCAGTCCTTGCGCTTTGTGCCATGTGCTCTTAATGCCCGACTCCTGAACTTGAACTCTTAAAAACACCATGTTTGATAGATACAAAGCAGGAACCAGGTACTAACTGTTGGGTTGTTGGAAAAAGTTACCACACATTTTTGCATAGAAAAATTATGTCATGACTTTCTGACACCCTGATAAATGTGTCCTGGTTCTCCATGGTTCCTGTTATGACTCCTTAAGGTAAAAGTCTGGACTGCTGGTGCAGCTAGTGCTGGTGATAGAGCCCTTCAGAAAACAGAGCTCCTAGATTCCTACTGTTCATTGCAATGTAGGTATATCCATGGCATCTCACAGACATTTATGGATCTTTGGTGGAACCTGTGGGGTATGGTCTCCAGGTTGCATCTGGTATCAAAATACCTCAACTCTGCTCCCTGCTGATTTAATTTTTCTTTTAAAAATTTTACTGACTCATGAGTGAGAGAACACCAGAGCATCACTCTGGCACATGCGATGTTAGGGATTAAGTTCGGGACATCAAGCTTGAGCTTTCATTTTCATATTTACTACTGAAAGTGAAATGAACCAGTGCACCACTCTGGCATACGTGATGCCAGAGTCTGAATCCATGACTCATGCCCATCACTTTATCCACTGCACTGCCTCCTGAGCTGCGAATTCCTTTGGTCATTGTGTTCTGGTCTAGAGTTTTGTTGTTGTTTTTCCCTCTCCTCCAGGCATCACTCATGGTACCACCACTCCAGGACCAACTTTTTCACTCTTTTTTTCAGATAGGGAAGAGAGAGGGAGAGATACTACAGCACCACTCCACCCAGTATGGAGCTTCCTCTGGTGCCGTGGTGCTCCCATGTGTTGCTGGGCTTGAACCCAGGTTCTCAAACATGGTAAGGTATCTACCAGGTGAAGTACCTCCTGGGTCTAGAGCCTTTTCAAACTGCACAGAACTATAGATAGGCCCAGTTGGAACTGTTCATATTTTTATTTCCGGAGGATGAATTTGAAGGGTTTAGGAGAAGAGGAACAGTGATGGGTACCCTGACTGTTTGCATGCAGTTAGTGATTTGCTGTGTGTGGCCTTGGGCACAGCCCTTCTCTATCAGCAAAGAAATCTTTGGGGTATGGGAAACACTCTCTGGGAAAATAAGATGTGTATAAATTCCTTTACAAGCATCTTAACTGGGATAGTCTCTTCCCATTAAGAGTTTAGTACTAACTCTGGGTGGTGGGGGAGACAGCTCAACTGGCACAACACTGGTCTTGTATTCTTAAGGTTGCTTGTTGGATCCCTAGTGTCACATGTTCTCAAGGGGTACTCTTAACATCCCTCCACCCCATGTGAAGCTTCCCCTCTTGGAGCTGGGAGATAGCATAATGATCATGCAAGACTAACTAACTCATGACTGAGACTCTGAGCTCCAAGGTTCAATCCCCAGCACCAGTATAAGTCAGAACTTAAAAGTAAAAAGTTTTGGGACCAGGCAGTAGCGCAGTGGGTTAAGCGCACACGCAACCCGGTTCAAGCCCCTGGCACCCCACCTGTAGCGGGGGGTTACTTCATAAGTGGTGAAGCAGGTCTGTGGGTGTCTATCTTTCTCTCCCACCTTTCTTCCCCTCTGCTGATTTCTCTCTGTCTTATCCAACAACAGCAGCAGCAGCAATAACAACAAGAGCAACAAAATGGGGAAAAAATGGCCTCCAGGAGCAGTGGATTCGTAGTATATGTGCTTAGCCTCCATAATAACCCTGGAGGCAAAAATGAGTAAATAAAATAAAATAGGGCCGGGGTGGTGGCGCACCTAGTTGAGCGCACATGTGACAATGCACAGGGACCTGGGTTCAAGCCCCAGTCCCCACCTGCAGGGGGAAAGCTTTGCGAGTGGTGAAGCAATGTTGCATGTGTCTCTCTGTCTCTCCCTATCACCCCCTTCCCTCTAGATTTCTGACTGTCTCTATCCAATAAAAGTAAAGATAATAATAGTAATTAAAATAAATAAATAAAATCCTCCCCCACCCCATCAGTATTTGCTTGACTCTACCCCTATATGATTCCACCACTTCTGGTGAACACTTCCCTTTCCTTTTTTCCCCCTGCCATTAGGGCTATTGCTATGGGGCTCGGTTTCTGCAGTAGGAATACTACCAGTGGCTTTTTTTTTCCCTTTCCCATTTTATTTGATTGGACAGAGAGAAATTAAGAAGGGAAGATAGAGGCCAATCAGTGTTGCACCCAGTTCAGTGCATGTATTACGAAGCACAAGGACCTGGATTCGAGCCCCTGCTCTCCATCTGTAGGGAGGATGCTTCACAAGCTGTGAAGCTGGTGTCTATCTTTGTCTTTCCCTCCCTACTCCCCCCCACACACTAGTTTCTCTGTTCTAATAGAAAGTGGGGAGGGGGAGTTAAAGAGAGAGAGAGAGAGAGAGAGAGAGAAACAGGCACCTGCAGACCTGCTTCACTGCTAGTGTCCCCCCTGCTGTTGGGAAGCAGGGTTGTTCTTTCTTTCTGATGGTGGATGAAAGGGCTCAGGAGTCCGCATGTTATGCTGTTTAAGGTCCCAGGTTCAATCCCCAGCACAACCATAACCACCATAAGCCAGAGGTGAGCAGTGCTTTACTAATAAGAAAAAGAAAAAAGGAAGAACCTGAGTTTGAGCCCTGGGCCACAAAATGAGAGCATGTTTGGGATGAAGCTTTATGAGCAGTGCTATGATGTCTGTCCTTTCTTGCCCAATTTTCATACTGTCTAACTATGTAGAGGGGGAAATTGCTACCCATAGTGATGAAGTCATATAGGCTCTGAGCCCCAACAATAACCCTGGTGGCAGAAAATAATTACTGTTTGGATGTAAATTTTAAAGGAGGAGATTAATGAGATAGACTGTTAGGTCTTGACTGCTGATTTCAAGCCACGTGAACAGGTGCCTAAGAAGAGAGTTGGAGCCCCTCACATCACTGTTGCTCTGTTGCTGACTTTGGTAGGAGTCATTCCTGAGTGTGCTCTGCTCTTTCTTTCTTCAGGTAGAATGGAAGAATCTCACTTCAATTCTAACCCGTACTTCTGGCCTTCCATCCCCACGGTCTCAGGACAGGTAGGTGGTGTCTTTTTGCTTCTGACTCGATCATGTCCTCTTTTTATTGGAGCAGTGTGTTCAGTCACTTACTGCAGAACTGAAACAATACAGACTATTTGAGCTCTTCCATCACTGAGAATTATGCAGGGCTTCTGTGTGGAGCACAAAGACACAGGAACACCCCATTTTACTGTATATCGCAGCATGTACTGAGTTTTTTTTTTTTTTTTTTTACACACAAGACCTTCCATCAGCACAAAGACCACAGCTCATAAGAGGCTCAGGTGACAGCATTTTCTAAGCACCAGAGTTTTTGTTTGTTTTTTGTTTTGCTTTCACGGTTATTTCTGGGGTTCCGTGTCTGCACTATGAATTCACTACTCCTGGTGGCCATTCCCCCCCACCCCCCGTTTTTATTGGATTGGACAGAAGAAAATTGAGAGAAGAGGGGAAGGTAGGAGGAGAGAAAGATAGACACCTACAGACCTGCTTCACCACTTGTGAAACAACCCCCCTGCAGGTAGGGAGCAAGGAACTTGAATTGGGATCCTTGCACAGGTCCTTGCACTTGGTACTATGTGCACTTAACCTGGTGCACCACTGCCCAGCCCCATAGCATACATTTTAATGAAGATGTATATATTGGTTTTAGACTCAGTGCTACTACACACTTAGCCAGCTACAGTATGTAATAAACATAACATTTGTATGCACTGGGAAACCCAAAAATACATATAACTCAATTTAGTGTAACATTTACTTTATTGCAGTGGTCAGGCACTGAGCTCCAAATAGCTCTGAGGTGTGTCTTTTTAAAAAAAAAAAAATATATATATATATATATATATATACATATACATATATACATATATATATATATTCCCCTTTTTGTTGCCCTTGTTTTTTTATTGTTGTGCTAGTTATTTTGTTGTTATTGATGTCATTGTTGGCTAGGACAGAGAGAAATGGAGAGAGGAGAGGAAGACGGGGAGAGAAAGAGAGACACCTACAGACCTGCTTCATTGCCTGTAGGCGGGGAGCCGGGGGCTCAAACCTGGGTCCTTATGCTGGTCCTTGCGCTTCGTGCCTTGTGCGCTTAACCCACTGGCAGTAGCCCGACTCCTGAGGTGTGTCTATTTTTTAATTTTTAATTTTTATTTATTATCTTTATTTATTTGTTGGATAGAGACAGTCAGAAATTGAGAGGGAAGGGAGGGATAGAGAGAGTGAGAGACAGAGAGACTCCTGCAGCCCTGCTTCACCACTTGTGAAGCTTTCCCCCTGCAAGTGAGGACTGGGGGCTCGAACCTGGGTCCTTGTGCATTGTAACATGAGCGCTCAACCAAGTGCACCACCACCTGGCCCTGAGGTGTGTCTTTTTTAACCAACTGTAGCAACACCTCAGTGTCCAAGGAGGATATTGCAAAGATCTAGGAACAAAGTCGGAGTCTGTCCCCATGAGGCCACACTCCTGCCCTTCCTTTTCTTCTAGATTGAAAATACAATGTTTATCAACAAGATGAAGGACCAGCTGTTGCCGGAGAAGGGCTGTGGGCTGGCTCCACCTCACTACCCCACCCTGCTGACAGTACCTGCCTCAGTGTCCCTGCCCTCAGGCATCAGTATGGAAGCCGAGTCCAAGTCAGAACAACTGACCCCACATAGCCAGGCCTCCGTTACCCAGAATATCACGGTGGTTCCTGTGCCATCTACAGGACTGATGACCACGGGTGAGCAACTCTGCTCTTCTCCAATCTGAGGTGTTGATCTCCCATGATCAGTACCCCAGGCTGGAGGGCTTCGAAGACATGGGGAGTGGGATGTGTGTTTGATTACTCAATCAGGTTTTTGTTAAGTGTCTACTGTGTGCCTAGCAATGCGCTAGGCATTGTGGGGGATACAAAGAAGTAGAAGATGCGGTCCCTGCCTTTGAGGAGGTGACATTCTTTCCTTCTCTGAATCAAGGAGTCTCCTGTTCTCAGAGGTGGAGAAGAGAAGGGAGTCAATCAAGGGGTAAATCTCACTGTTAACTGGGGGTGGGGTGGGGAAAGGGGTTAGAATTTTTTTTCCCCCTACATGGTTTCTGGGTTTCCTATACTCTGGGCTGGGGGGGTGGTGGGGATGGTGAGGGGGTTCATTAAACAGTGATCTGGGGGATAGTTAAATAGGATGAGGGCTGGGACCGGGCACTATAACACTATCTCCTCTTTTTCCCAACCTTAGGTCCAGGCTTGGTAATCACGTCCCCCTCAGGCTCCCTTGTGACCACAGCCTCATCAGCTCAGACCTTCCCCATCTCGGCTCCCATGATTGTCTCAGCTCTTCCCCCTGGCTCACAAGCCCTGCAGGTGGTCCCTGATCTCTCCAAGAAGGTAGCATCAACCCTTACGGAGGAAGGTGGCGGCGGCGGAGGTGGTGGAGGCGGCAGTGTGGCTCCTAAAGCCCCCCGAGGCCGGAAGAAGAAGCGGATGCTAGAGTCAGGGCTGCCTGAGATGAGTGACCCTTATGTCCTCTCCCCAGAAGATGATGATGACCATCCGAAAGAGAGCAAGACCTATAGGTAAGGACCCCAGAGCCAGAGGCTGGAGGGGGTGGTGGAGCACTCTCAGCTTCCCCCCACCCCCACTCTGTCAGGCTCTACACTCCGACAGCCTCAGATCCGCTTGCATGTCAGGTGTTCCATTGTGGGGTGGGGGGTGCGGCAAAGGTTGAGCTTGTAGCACTTCTGATGCCTCCTCCCCTGGGATGCAGACCCATCTCACCCCTTCTTTTTGGGAATCAACATTGCCTTGTTTTGAGAGACACAATGGAGTTTCTTGCTTGTAATAAGGCTAGAGACTGGGTTGGGAACGTCTCCAGCTCCTTTTCGCTCTGTACACTTTCCATTCCTATTTTCCAAGAAGCCTTTCCGGCGAGCCCTTAACTTTAACCTAGGCACCATCCACCTGTTCTTGGGCCATGTTTGAGTGCTGAACCTGCCTGACCCTCCTGCATGGTTCGGGTGTTGGGAGGAGTCTATGTAAAAAGGTGGGAGGAACAAGGTGCCTCCCCATCCCCCTCCTTGGAGTATATGCTTATAAAATAGCTATTTGTTCACTTTCTAATTCATGGGAGTCATTTTGAATTCTCTGTTTCTTCCACTTTGTCCATTGTCAGCAAGCATTATATGCATATTTGCATGTGGTATTATATTTAAAATGATCACATAAGTAATCTCCCTGTCCTTTAAAAGTTGGCTATCTTTTAATCTTGAAAACCATGAAGGGCCCTAGTGGGTTTGGGGAGTTTGATCCCAGTGGAGTATGGGCTCACCACAGTCACAGCTGTGATGCAGACAGGGGCAGATGTGCATGGCTGGGAGATGGGGTCTGTCCTTAGTGTACCGAGATGGGCAATGTTGTTCCCATTTTAGGAGCGAAGGGAACTGCGGCACAGGAAATGGACAGAGCCTTGGGCTCATGGATTCAGTTCCCGGCTCCACCACGAACTTGCTGTGTGACCCTGGGCAAGTCCTTTCCCCCCCTCTCTGGGCCTCAGTTTCCTCATCTGTAAAATGGGGAAATTTCTGTTTATGCCTCCCATTTGTTGGGGGTTTAGATCAGATACAGTTTGAACTGATAGACATTTCAGAAGAGATAGAAGATAGTTATCATTTAATGTTTATTTTTATTTGGTACATAAACTTCTACTCAGTAGAGTAGCCACAACCACAGAACATTTAAATCCTGCTTTGCAAGTGAAAGTGAGGGGGAGTGTTGGCTACACAGGAAGCACTGAGCACGACAGAATCATAGCTCATAATCTAAAGTTCATTGCTGGTTTATTATTATAGGTTTACCCCCACTTTATACTATAAAAGTGTTCCCAGAAAAAATGTTTTACCTCATATTATATTATGAAGGTATCTGACAAGTTTAATTCATTTAAAGGCATTATTTTATATGTCATTTCATAAAATGAAAATCCCTTTTAAATCTATCTATAGGATTCTTGGATTCTTGTGTATCTGCTTAAAGTGAGGTCATGGTGGCATGGAGCTACACCTAAATAAAATGTATTATGGGGTAGTGGGAGGATTCTCTGACTGTTACCCTATGGAACCTCTCTGATGACCAGTGTCTTCTGACCCCTGCTCAGTTTCGTTTTGAGAACCCCTATTAGGACCATCTTCCTGTAGACCTACCCAGGGTGAATGTACATTGCAGGGGAGCCCTGAGGGTTTTCCATAATGTCACTGTTTATATGTTCTTGACAGAACCCCATGCCCGAGACTAAAGAGAACTCTGAAATTTCAGAGGGACCAGTTATATATACCCTAGGTTAATGGAATTTAGAAACTCAGATTTCTAATGGAAATCTCTTTAATCACAGGGAATCTGTATTTTTACCCATGAATGGGTCATCTATATCCATCCATTCCTGTGGTCAGTGGCATTTGACTGGATGTTGGGGAAATTTGGGTTCTGTTATTTTGGGCTAGTCCACTTGTTTTTTAGCTCTTTGTTCTCATTTGTAAAATGGGAAGACTGATGGTGGCTTTCTTGTAGAAATGCTTTGAGTTAAAATCAGAGTTTGGAAAAAAATTTTATCTTCTTGGGGAAAAAAATGGTTACTATAAGCAAGACCTGGGTGTGTGAGTGTGTGTGCGCTGTTCTTTGGTTGGGTGTTTACCCATTGACCCTGTGTGTGTGTGTGGGGGGTGGCATGGTAGTTTTTCTATTCTCTCCTCGCTGCCCACATCTCTTGAGTCAGATTTCTTCTAAACACTCAACATCTTGCATTAGAGGGCTTGTATTCTTTTATTTGGCTTCATAGAATTTCAGAGTTGTATATACTTTAATGGTCTAAACCAAGTCTTTTGACTTTAGTCTCTTAAACCTTCATGGTAGAGGATTGTCCAGCCTCTGCTTGAGTACCTCTAGCGTGAAGAATCTTAAATTGGGTTCAGATCATGGCTGTGTGGTGAATAATTGCTTGCCCACTGGCAAATTACTTGACTTTTTTGAGCTTTTGTAGCCCTTTCTGTACAACAGAAATAAGACTTGCCAGGTTGTTGGGATGAGTAGAAATGATATATTTAAGCCCAGAGCTTGGCATTTTTAAACAAAACAAATGGGGGAAATGTTAGCATCAGTGTTACACCTAGTGCCTTTGGGAGTGGCTCTTTTATGTTGCTAGTGCCTAATCATTGAATTAGTAAGCTGTTCAGATTCTTTTGTAGTTGCAAACTAGATTTATTTATTCCCTTTTGTGTTGCCCTTGTTTTTTATTGTTGTAGTTAAATCGTTGTTGCTGGATAGGACAGAAAGGAATGGAAAGAGGAGGGGAAGACAGAGAGGAGGAGAGAAAGACACCTGCAGACCTGCTTCACCCCCTGTGAACTGACTCCCCTGGGGCTCGAACCAGGATCCTTCCACCGGTCCTTGTGCTTTGCGCCATGTGTGCTTAACCTGCTGCGCTACTGCCCGACTCCTGATTTATTTTTTTTTCAAACCTAGGCTGCGGCTGTGTGTTTCACATTCTCAGATACAAATTAATGAAATTCTTTAAATTAAAATGAAATATTATTCTTCCTGTCTGAGAAATTTTAGCATCCATGAAAAAATATTTTGTAACTTTAATACACCTCTTCTAAGTGACACAGTGTTCGCTTTCTTAAAGACTTATTGAAATACATAGTGGCTTCAACTCATCCATTAACACTGTTGAAATTAATGTAGTTTTATTGGTTTTACCATTGTCTGTTTTGGATGTTTGATGGTTATTGAGGAGCAAATATTCATCTCCATTTTACAGGCCAGAAAATTGAGGTCTAGGGTTCTGTCACTGAACCCTAGCAAAACTCAAGTAACCAGACTTCCACTGATTAGATCCTTTGGGCCATTCTAAGTAGAAATAGAGCGTCTTCGTCTCCCATATGGTGATTGGGCAGCCCATTTCAGCAGCCATGTAATAATAAACTCAAGTCGTTAGATTTCTTTCAGCATTATCAGATCATTAGGGCACTAGAACTTGACCTTAATGCTTGGAATTTTATTAGGAGTACTGATAGATTACAACCCCTAACAGCAAAAGGTATCTGAGATGAGCTCAGAGTTCTTTTTAGTCTTGATCTCAGCCTCTAAACATTCTTCTGGGATCAGAAACAAAGTAGGCCTCATTACCCTGCTCCGTCTGCAATCTCCCTCTTCTGGCCATAGTTGGGTGAGATCCAGAGAGTGGGACTTGTCTCATTGCCTGGCTTCTAGACTGAAACCGTTTCTATACGCCTCTATTCTGTGCCGTTCTGAAAAATGATAGGGTTCCACTCATATAGAAGTTTTACCCAGTAAAGTTTACCTAGCCATGGCTTAAATTCCTCAGAGGCTTTCTTCTTTGATGATGTTGGACAGTGTCGTAGCAGAAAAAGGATTACTGGTTCAGGTCATGAATGAAAGTATGTCTATATGTTCTTGATATCAGTCCAAAGTGTCAGAACTGATTCTGCTAGAAAAGAGGGAAACCCCTATCATGAGAGGAGGATTTCAGTGGTTTTTTTTTTTTTCCCTTTTTTTTTTTTTTTTTTTGTTTTTTTGTGTGTATGTGAATCCTGAATATTTGAGGGAAACAACCCACTCCTAGCAATGATCTTGACTCATTGAAAAGGTGATTCTTATTTGATTGCCATGGGGCTGGAAGGTGAAGGTGGTTGATCAGACATGAATGATCTGGAAAACCTGCTCCTAGCAATTCTGATGCTTCCCACCCCCTCTAGGGGTCACTGTTAGAGAAGAAAAACAGTTATCTGAGGAAACAGAAGGGGTGTCATTCTGGGATTCTAGCTGGTTTGTCTTCAAGGAACACCTCAGGGATATCTTTTGTATATGGGAAATTGGAGAAGGGAGTTCTTCAAAAGTTTGAAACAGGAGTTACTCCTGGCTCAATGAAATAAATCCACGTCAGGCCAGAACCCAGAATAATAAGACTTTCTTCTCTTGCCTCGTTGATTTCTTGTTGTCCTATACACTTAGAGAATCTAATCATTCAGCAAACATGTATTGAGTATTTCTAATGTGCTCCAGCGGAGGCTGCAAATATGAGCAGAGACTCTTCCTCCAAGGGTCTCATCATGTTAGAATAGCAGAGAGGTCAGATAGCTGTTTCTTTGTCTGTGAAGGGGGGTATTAGCAACGCCCTCTTTGTGGGAAGGGTTCTGACCACTGCCCTCACTTGGCCCAGGTGCCGGATGTGCTCCCTGACATTCTACTCCAAGTCGGAGATGCAGATCCACTCCAAGTCACACACCGAGACCAAGCCCCACAAGTGCCCGCATTGTTCCAAGACCTTCGCCAACAGCTCCTACCTGGCCCAGCACATCCGAATCCATTCAGGGGCCAAACCCTACAGTTGTAACTTCTGTGAGAAATCCTTCCGCCAGCTTTCTCACCTCCAGCAGCACACCCGGTAAGGCTGCTCTCAGTTTCACTCCACTGTCTGGCTGTGAACACCTCACCCTAGGGCCACGTGCCTGCACCTACTCTTTTCTCCATGTGTTTTCTTCCTTCCTTCCTTTCTTTCTTTCTTTCTTTCTTTCTTTCCGTTCTTTCTTTTTTCCTCCCTTCCTTCCTTCCTTCCTTCCTTCCTTCCTTCCTTCCTTCCTTCCTTCTCCCCACTCCTTTTTAACGTTGCCCTTTAGGAGCTTCAATCCTCTTCTATTTCTGTTTGGGGAGGGGGATTACATTTCCAGCCGATGGGGGATGGGTATGGGGGGTCCTGGAAAATTATGGTCTTGAATCCCAAAGTCTGGAACAATTTTTGTGGTCTCTTTTCTGTGTCTGTGTTTGGAAATCTTCTACAGAGCAGGCCCTGCTTTTACTATATGCTTCAGTTCAGAGCCAAGGTGTACATTCAACTACAGGTCCATGGGGACAGGCGGTATTGTCTTTGTTCAAATTACTGTTTGGAAGCAGGGTACTTGTGGTGAGTGTGTAACTTTAGACAAAAAGCAGCGGGTTGATGAGACTGAATACTCTTAAGGTCACCAGGAGCCATGGGTTGCAGCTCTTCATCATCTCACTGCCATTCTAGCCACCGACTTACGATCAGCAGCAACCTAGATGTGGGTGTCCTCTTCATTAGCCTCTCCAGGCCGGAGTGTGTTTGGGAGGAGGGAGGAGGGGGTGCTCTCATCCGTCAAGCAACATAATTTCACCCAGCAGAGAGCTGAGCCCCTGGTATCGAACTGCTTCCTCCTCCCCCCTTCCCTCCTCTCCTCTCCGGCAGGATCCACTCCAAGATGCACACGGAGACCATCAAGCCCCACAAGTGCCCGCACTGCTCCAAGACCTTCGCCAACACCTCCTACCTGGCTCAGCACCTCCGTATCCACTCGGGGGCCAAGCCCTACAACTGTTCCTACTGCCAGAAGGCCTTCCGCCAGCTCTCCCACCTCCAGCAGCACACACGGTAAGGGAGAGTGGCGGGCTACTGCCCTGCCCCGCTGGCATGCCCTCCCCACCCCCGCCCTGGACACACAACAACCCGCATGCGGGGGGCGGGGGAGAGACCTGGCTGGAGGAGAGAAGGACTGGCTTCAGGAGAAAGAAGAAGCAACAGCATTGGAAATATGAGTGGATGCTCAAGAAAGTCTGGAGCTAAAACTGCATTGGGAGAGATGCAATGACTGTGATATTCCTGGATCCTCAGGAGAAGAAAATACATCTGGAACAGAGCAACTATACTTTTCTTCATTGCCTTCCCTGAGAACACCCACATATACATCTTGCAAGATTTTTCTCCGTGGTGGTGAAGATCAGAAGACCATACGTCTAGCTCTTATGGCACCCATTATGAATGACTAAGAGAGCTTGGCTGGGTACCAGTCCAGTGTCACTTAGAGCAACAAGCATGACTTCTTGGAATGCGTGGAATATTAAAAAAAAAAAAGTGTCCTGAATATTCACAAAGAACTGGCAAGTAGAAAATGAAAAGGCTGACCCTTTATAAGAATGTCTGATATGAATCCTGAGAATCTGGAGTGATTGGAGGAAGTGCACCTGCCAGCCTGAAGAACCGATGATTACCTTCAGTGGTGTCTGAAGTTGAACTGGAGTCCAGACTCACCAGCTATTATTCCTCTCACCTGGCTTCTTGTGGATGTTGTGATCCTCCTTAAAAGTAGTCAAGAGATCTTGCTTTGTGAAGAGGCAGCACCAGGCTTCCCCTGTGGGAAGAGACATGACTTGTGATGGGTTTGAGGTTTTACCAGAAATCCAGAGAAGCACTTGTTCACAAAGATGGTTCTGAAGTCCTTGATTGATAAGGAGCAAGTGTCCACACACCCTCAGTCGTTGGTGCCTATTAGCAGAAGGCCTTATAGTATTTGGGGAAGAGGTCAAGTAGATGCTAAATTAAGCATTTCCTGCCAATCTGGTTGAACTAGGAAAAGCCCCAAAGAGTTTCCATGAGTATATCATTGCTACTCTTCATAGTTAGCATGAATTTCTGCTTTCCTTTGACCCTAGGATTTTCTGGGAGTGGTACTCAAGTCTAATGGGAATAGTTTCTGGCTATTGGGTGGGTAAAAACCAAAAAAAACCTGTTTTCTGTGTGTGGTTGTTCTCCTCCCCCCCCCCCAACCCCCCACCCCTTTCTCTCTTACCATATGTTTATCTTGATGTTCCTGAACCACCCACTAGGGGCAGTTTGTGTAGCAGTAGACTTGAATGGCAAAATTTGAACTGCCTTTCCCGTCTGACCGGCAGTGAGCATGAGTCAGACAGTAGGGCCTGCTCCACATCAGAGTGGAACTCAGGCTGCCTTCTCCTGAAGACCACTGCTTGGGAGGCAGGCATGGCCTTGAGGAGGTTTGCCAAGAATCCATCCCTGAGTGGCCTTGCTGACATCCTTTTTTCTTTTCTTTTCTTATGCAGAATCCACACCGGGGACAGGCCATACAAATGTGCGCATCCAGGCTGTGAGAAAGCCTTCACACAGCTTTCCAATCTGCAGGTAAGTGTCCTACCCCCACACAAGGCCTCACCTCTGAGATACAGGGTCAGCATGCCATTTGACTAGTACAGCAGCTCTCATACTTTTTCAGGGTCACTTTGCACTTTTTTTTTTAATAAGCACATTGGTTTTTAAAAATATTCCCTTTTGTTGCCCTTGTATTATTATTGTAGTTATTGATATCATTGCTGGATAGGACAGAGAGGGGGGAGAGAAAACTAAGATACCTGCAGACCTGCTTCACCCCTGTGAAGCGACTCCCCTGCAGGTGGGGAGCTGGGGGCTCTAACCAGGACCCTTATGCCAGGTCTTGCACTTTGCTCCACTTGCACTTAACCTGCTGTGCTACTGCCTGACTCCTACTTTGTACTCTTAACAATTATTGGGAAGCCCAAAGAATTTTTGGCATTAGAGGTAACACCTGTCTGTATTGGCATTGTAGAGCTGAAGTTTTTTTGAAAATTGATTTAATCATGTGTGTTAAAATAACAGAACTGGTGTGGTCCGGGAGGTGGCGCAGTGGATAAAGCATTGGATTCTCAATCATGAGGTCCCGAGTTCAATCCCTGGCAGCACATGTACCAGAGTGATGTCTGGTTCTTTCTCTCCACCTGTCTTTCTCATGAATAAATAAATACTTAAAAAAAAAAAACAACTGGGACCAGGTGGTGGCACACCTGGTTGAGGACACATATTACTATGTGCAAAGGCCTGGGTTTGAGCCCCTGGTCCCCTTCTGCAGGGGTAAGGCTTTGCAAGTGGTGAAGCAGTGTTGGCAGTTGTGTCTTTCCCTTTCTGTCACCTTTCTCTCTCAATTTCTGGCTGTCTCTATTCAGTAAATAAAGATAATTTAAAAATAGCAAAACCATGTTAATATGAATCATTTTTAAAAGTATTTTCCTTTTTTTTTTTTTTTGTCTCCATGGTCATTGCTGGGGCTCGGTGCCTGCACCACGATTCCACTGCTCCTGGAGACTTGATTTTCCCCCTTTTGTTGTGGTTATTATTATTGTTGTTGTTATTGTCATTGTTGGATAGGACAGAAATCAAGAGAGGATGGGAAAACGGGGAGAGAAAGATAAACACCTACAGACCTGCTTCACCGCTTGTGAAGCGAATCCCCTGCAGGTGTGGATCCGGGGACTTGAACCGGGATCCTTTTGCTGGTCCTTGCACTTGGCACATAACCCGCTACACTACCGCCCGACCCCCTGCCCTTGTTTTTTATTGTTGTAGTTATTGATGTGGTCATTGTTAGGACAGAGAGAAATGGAGAGGAGGGGAAGACGGGAAAGAGAAAGAGAGACACCTGCAGACCTGCTTCACCACGTGTGAAGTGATCTCCCTGCAAGTGGGGAACCGGGGTCTCGACCCAGTATCCTTACGCCGGTCCTTGCGCTTTACACCATGTGCGCTTAACCCGCTGAGCTACTGCCCGACACCCATGAATCAATGAAGAAAGAAATTCAGTGTGGCAGGCATCGTTTTCATGTTTCTGCATGTGTGCATACACATACCTGTCTTCAGGAGTGTCTTACTAGAAGACAGCCAGATTCTCAGTTATTTGTGCTATCCCATATCTGATAATCTTTGTAGAAGCATGAGAGAATGAGAGTGAGAAGGCAAATAGCTTTGACCTCATAGAACTCCTGAAAAAACGTCTTGATGTTCACTAGGAAGCTCCATGCTTCACTTTTGAGATTAACTGGATTTGTGGGACCAGGCTTAGCTGTCTTTTCTAGCTTGCAGGGTCTTGCTGTGTGCTACAGGAGATACGCTTCTTCCCTCAGCCTCTGTCTCCTGAAATTTCATTTGAATTCATCACTACTGTCTCCAGATGGAAAGAGAGCATGGACAGCCTGACACCCAGCTCAGGGCTTTCCATCAGGGCTAGGGAGGTAGGAGGGAAGAATCCAATCTACTTCTGATTCCTCCCACTTTTCACAGTCCCACAGGCGACAGCACAACAAAGATAAACCCTTCAAGTGCCACAACTGTCATCGGGCGTACACAGATTCGGCCTCACTGGAGGTGCACCTATCTACACATACAGTGAAGCACGCCAAGGTGTACACCTGCACTATCTGTAGTCGGGCATATACGTCGGTGAGTGCTCTGTACCTTCTCTTTCCTCCACTGTTTATAGGCCTATAAGGATATAATCCCCGGGGCTGAGTGACGGCGCACATGATTAAGTGCACATAGTACAGCAAAGCACAAGGTCCCAGGCAAGGATCCCAGTTTGAGCTCCCAGCTCCCCACCTGCGGGGACAGCGGGGGAGGGTTGTCATTTCACAAGCAGTGAACCAGGTCCACAGGTTTCTATCTCTCTCCCTTTCTTTTCCTCCTCTCTCAATTTCTCTGTCCTACCCCCCCAAAAAAAAAAATTGATAAAATGGCCATAGCAACACTGCAGGCACCAAGCCCTAGCAATAACTCTGGAGGGCCCCCCCTCCCAAAAAAAAAAAAACGGGTATAATCCACTCATCCCATCTTTCTGGCTAAAGACCTGTGTACTGAGTTCACTACCTTCCCTGCTCCTGCTCCAACTTTCTCAGTAAAGGAAACAGAAATTGAATAAAACTATAGATGAGGAATTTAGGGGATACCTCACCCCTTAAGCTTATGGAGATTGTTGAACAATGATTGTTAATTTAATTTTACTTAAACACAAGGCAGAGTAAAAAGAGCTTGAAGTTTGAGGTGAGGGTATTTTGGTTAGATGTTTGCCATTAAACTGCAGAAAAAAGGGTGCTAGAGTTGTTCCATTCAAAGATCTTTGAGAAAATGACATCTTGATGCAACATGGGAGGGGGCATAGTGGATAAAGCAAGCATAGTGTTCTGACTTAGTGCCAGAGTTTGTTTTGGTTTTCTTGTAATGCTAGATTTTTAATAAGAGCAGCTCTCCTCATGCCAGTTGAATGTCTACAGTGGATCTAAAGGCACTCGTCTTTTTCCCCACTAGTGACCGCTAAACGTGTCTCCTAGGGAGGATTCACTGGTTGCTCACTGATATCTCTCTATAGATTTGATCTGTTTAAATTGAAGTAAGAGTAGTAACCTCTTTGCTCTTTTCTTTTTTAATCCCTCATATTTTTTTTTACCATCTCCTTCAGGAAACATACCTTATGAAACATATGCGCAAACACAACCCTCCTGATCTCCAGCAACAAGTGCAGGCGGCAGCAGCAGCAGCAGCGGTGGCCCAGGCCCAGGCCCAGGCTCAGGCTCAGGCCCAGGCCCAAGCCCAAGCCCAAGCCCAAGCCCAAGCCTCTCAGGCATCACAACAACAGCAGCAGCAGCAGCCACAACCACCGCACTTCCAGTCCCCTGGGGCAGCACCCCAGGGTGGGGGTGGCGGGGACAGCAATCCCAACCCTCCACCTCAGTGTTCCTTTGACCTGACCCCCTATAAGACGGCGGAACATCATAAGGACATCTGCCTCACTGTCACCACCAGCACCATCCAGGTGGAGCACCTGGCCAGCTCATAAGACACCTGTGATATTTCCCACTGGGAAAGGAGAAAGAAGTTCTGGTCCCTTCTTTCTCCAACTCCTCTTAGTGGGAAAAGTCCTCCTCTTCCTTAACAGGCCTTGACTCCACCTCCTGGGCCAGGCACAGCCTGCCTTCACAGGATACCATCCTTACTTTCAACTCCTCTTCAAAAGGAACATCAGCCCTACTGATTGGCAAAGGAGTACTGAGCTGGCAGCATTATCCAGCAGCTTCCCTCCCAAGCATAGCTTAAAAATTGAGGGTTGGTGCTCAGGGGAGGGATTTGCTATGACCTCATAGAGACTTTTCCAGTGTGGGCACTTACCCTCTCCTTACCCTCATAATCCTCAAAGTTGGGGGCTGATAGAAGACTAGAGGCTGGCCCTCCCACATAGCTAAGAGAAAGGGTCCCAAATACAACCTGCCTTCTGTTCATGCCTGTGAAAGAACAGGTTTATCACCTGTCCCAATCCCCGGAAGCTAATTACCTACCTGTTAATGGTCTCATTTGTTTCGATCTAATGCTGAAAGGAGATGAAGGGTGGTGGGGGCACAACCCCCCTTTATTTTTAAGAGGGCAAGGGCTGACATGGTCCCTAAGGGGCCAGAGATCCTCAGAATAATCTAGGGCAATTTAGAAGTGTGGGTTGTGGTTTCACTTGGAGCCTCTCCTCTTCTTTGCCAACCAAGCCCCTTTACTCCTACTTATCCCACCCCAAAACTGAAGGAGCTAGGGGAGCTTTCTGATCTGTATGAAACCCTAGGACAAGGGGTGTTGTAAAGAAGGGAGAGTTCAGGGCAAACACAAAGACTGGACTTAGCTCCCCAGGTGCCACGGTCTGTTGCCGGACATGAATTTATATATAAATATATATATATATATATATATAAATATATATATACCCACTCATCACGGCCATCTTTGTTGTAACCATTTCTGTGTTTATAAATGCATTATCTAAGGATTTTCATATTTGATGTTTATTTTTGTCCTTTTATGTTTTTATTCACCTTGTCTTCTGGCCAATGGCATTTTACTTTTTTTTTTTTTTAATCATGGCAGATTTCAGAGAAAAGAGAAAAAGACAAAAAAAAAATTTCAGGAAACCAGTTGTTATAAAGCAATTTAAAATGAAGGAAAAAGAAAAGAAAAACTTATGTACAACCCAAGGGGTGTTTTTAGAACCTTGTATAGAAATAAATTCATGTGAACAGATCAGAGGCAGTGGAGCTGCTGATGTGAGCATGGAAAGAAAACTATTGGGAAATGTTCGAGGACAGGTCAAGGTTTTACACTAGTGTGTGTATGTGAAAGACGAATGCTGCATGAAGAGGCTCCATGTGTGTACCCCATGCCATAGAATGGTACAACTGTTAATGTTTCTGGAATGAAATTTTGGTTTATGGGCATTTCTACATACAAATTCTGTCTTGGGGGCCTGCATTAACTAAATACGCAAGGCTTTGTGTGTTAACAAAATTGCTCAGCTCTCAAAGAAATAGAAACAGGGCCTCTAGAATAGACATATACTTCTGCAAGTATTAGTAGGCATTGATGTACATGTACTTCATTGTCCTGTGGCACCTACAGCCAAGGTTTCCAGTAGTGGAGACTGCAATCTAGGCTGAAAAGCCACTCAGGAAGGTTACAGAGCTGAGTTGTAGCATGTGGTCAGGAAATGTGAACTTCAGCCCTGGCTCTAACAGTAACTAGCCAGTATTGGCAGAGATACTTCTTCAGCCATTAATGAAACGATTGGACTAGACCACCTCCAGATGCCTTTTAGAATATTAAAAACCTTTTTTTAAGCACTGAGAAGGTTGTGACCACGCTCTCACATGAGATAACTTACTGGTTGTCCTCTGTGGGACTGTCATTACTTAGTGTTTATAGTCAAGTAATGTTCACTCAATCCAGGGCTTGTGCAGGCAGGTATTGAAAATAGTGTGCCACTCGTGAATGTATCATCTGACCAAGTATGTCACCTTTTGCTAGGTAATAATCAGAATCTGCTTTCAGAATACATTCACATTTGCTTATTCAGTATTTATGGAGAAAAGCATAGACACAGATTGAATTGCTCATTCAGGTGGCATGACACTTAAATTATAACCAACTCATCTGGATTCTATTGTTTTACTTTTTTTTTTTTTCTCTTGTTTTTTAAAACACTTGCTCACTAGTAAGCCTGGGATTTTCACCATATCCTTCACATATTTGATCCAAATTGTGTGGCTTAAAATGTTTCAACAAAACCTGCTCTCTGACATTAGTGGTAAGAATATTTGAGAGATGGCATCCTATCTCCAAGAAAACATCTAACGCCTCTATTAGGTTATCAACTTTGAGTTATGTTTCTCTGCTGTAGTAGCATCCTGTCATACACCAGATTGCTTTACATCCTCGTGAAAAAAGGCTTTCCTATTGTACCTTAGTTTTCTAGGGTGAAGGCAGGCATTCAATTGGTCCAGTGGTGACAGCTCCAAGCCCCTGTCCTTTCAAAACTGTGGTGCTAACATCACATACTCGAATAAAAACAAGAGGGCAAGGTACTTCTTACTGCATGTCGTTTTATATGTGAGAATGTATTCGAGTGTAAAAGGACAGGAATCCTAACAAAAGATGTGGAGAATTAGAATTTTATTGTGTGATTCTTTGTATTTATAATTAGTGCTTATAAATAATGAAAACTTTATGTTAAAATAATTTTGGGGAGATGTTCATGCGTGTGAACAGAAATAAGGGTTTAAGTTTTTCCCGGCTTCCTTAAACTAGCTATTGGGGGTCAGGCGGTAGCACAGCGGGTTAAGCACATATGGTGCGAATTGCAAGGATTCCAGTTCAAGCCTCGTGCTCCCCACCTGCAGGGGGGGGGGTCACTTCACAGGTGGTGATGCAGGTCTGTGGGTGTTTCTCTTCCCCCTCTCTGTTTCCGCTCCTCTCCCGAGTTCTCTGTCCTATCCAACAATAGCAATAACAATAATGACAACATAATGGGAAGAATAGCCTCCAGGAGCAGTGGATTCATACATAGTGCAGGCACTGAGCGCCTCTCCCCCCCACCCCCATAACCCTGGAGACAAACTTGGAGAAAGGCTTAATTCATCTGGGACCTGCTCTTGTCTTCAAATTCCGCAAAAGAAAGAGATTCTGCATTTGCTGGCAATGGTATTTATGAAATGTAGTCATAAATACAATAGCTGAGATTCTATCTCCCCTTTTTACCGCACGACCCGGTTTTGGAGGGAAAAAAGTTTGCTCGAGAATGCAAAATGGCGTCCGCGGTGACGTCATGTCTGCCTCGGTCGCGTCCCTGGGCCTCAGTAAGGGCGGAAGCAGTTCTGCGCCTGAAGGTGCCTCATTACTGGCGGATCTGGCTCCTACGCAAAATGAAAAGTTTCAACGTCGGGCGGATGTGTTCGTCTGGTACTCTAAGGGCGGAAGTTCTTCCATAAGGACGGAAAAATCCTAGCTTACGGAGTATAGCTTCAGCGCCGGTCTCGTTCAGTCACTTCCGGGGCGGAGCGGAAGTTGCTTTGTTTTGCTTCAAGATGGCTGCGGGCATGTATTTGGAACATTATCTGGACAGTAAGAGCAGGCTGGAGGAGGGGGTCAGGGGCCATAGAGTGGTGGGGGGATCAGGGCTGAGGCCATCTGTGACCCCGAAGTCCTGGTGGTGACAAGGTCACAACTGTAAACGGGTTCCATGAGAGAAAATCTTCGAGACTGTGAAGAGGGGGCGGGGCAGTAGGGCCGAGGCCTCTCTTTGGGTGTAGACAAGGGAGGGGCTGCGCGGTGGGCTTCAGGGTTGTCTCTTGGTCTAAATGGGCATCATCGGCGATATATCTTCTGTCCCCATTTTCAGGGACTCCACCCTCAGCACTTATTAAGCCTCTGATCCTTCAGAGTCGGTCGTTTTAATCTATCAACCACTGCCATTTGGAGCAGCGACAAAGACCTGCTCGCGGCTCCCTCTCAGTTCTTTCTCAGAAGCGACTTCTTTTGGGGCTGGGGGACTGTGAGCGGCTACTAACAGATGATGAACTGGAAAGCCTCTCCTGTTGGAGTAAAGATCCAATTCCCATCAAGTGGAAATCTGGTGTCAGTGTCTGTGGCATTTGTGTGACCCACCCCTTCACAAAGCCTGTCACCCCATGCGCTTACTTTTGTCTTAGTGTTGGCAGTCATTCATTCATTCATTTACCGAGGTCCTACAGTGTGTCAGATATAATGACAGATACTGGGGAGGGGGTGTACAAAAATTACTAAGACACGACCTCAGCCTTCATGTGTTCATAATCTCATAGGGAACTAATTAAGCTAATAAATAGGAAACATTGTGGTCAGTGAAATAATAGAAATACATTAAAAGGACAGTTGGTAACAGTGGAGAAAGAGAAGCTAGTTACTTGGTGGTATAGGTTAAGCTTTACCAAGATTGTGGTGTTTGAATAGATTTCTTGATGGTTGAGTATTTTCCCATGTGGAAGAGAGAAGGGGAAGTTGCAGGTCGCGGGAAAGTATCAACAAAGATGTTATGGTGGGTTGTTGACAAAGTGAGGGAAAAGTGGAGTCAGAGCATATGATAAATAGAACTAAGACAGGAGATCAGAAATTGAGTGGAGAACAAAGCAGGACTTAATTGTGTAGGTTTTTGAAGACAATAAGAATTTTTCACATTGGGTAGTTAGAAACCAACAGATGTTTAAGAGATATTTATGAAGAATAACTGGCATATAATAAATTGGAGTATAATCATTTATCATGATATGCATAATCACATTGACAGCAGGGAAAATGATTGTTGATAATAGTCCAGATCATCAGAGATGGGTACCTGATTTCAGGGAGAGACAAAAGTATTCAGGAGACACATGTGATAGGACTGAGAGAGTAGTTGAGAGAGAAAGGAGAATCTATGGTCCTGATTTTCTACTTGAGACAAGGTCAACAAAACATCAAGATAGGAATATCAATAGTAAGTTGAATATTTAATTTAGTTTTGACTTAAGCATAGAAATGGTCATTGTATCCATGAGAATTAATGAGATCATTCAGGAAAAGCAAGTAAAATAAGCAAACTAAAGGATGATCTCAAGAGAACATTAATACTTAAGGACTAGGCTAAGGGAGCATTGTTGGAATTACTAGAAAATATAGGAGGTGATTTGGAATCCTAAGAGAAAGAAAGTTAGTTGGAAGGAGAAATGGAACCAATTCCAGCAAATTTCCTAGAATAGGACAAGTAACATAATTTCATTTGGTAAATTGTTGGTGACTTAATTTTGGTAACCTAATGGTGGCAGATCTGAGGTTATAGGTGAAAGCAGTGGAGCCATTTTATAAAAGTTTGGAGTTATTTCTGAATGAGGAATCAGAAAAGTTGTTTCTGTCCTGTAGAAGACTTAAATATTCATGCATCTGTCTAAGTACTTATGGAGGAGGTTTGATATACAAGTCAACCTTAGGGGCTGAGCATTGGTGTGCCTGGTTGAGCACATATATTACCATGCTCTGGGACCTGGGTTAAAGCCTCCCCTCCCCACCTGCAGGGGGAAAGTTTCATGAGCAGTAAAGCAGGTCTGCAGGTGTCTCAAACTATCTCCCTCTCTCCTTCTAAATTTCTTTCTTATCTAATAAGAAAGAAAGGGGGAGAGGTGGTGATGCACCTGGAAAAGTGCACATATTACCATTCACAAGGACATGGTTTCAAGCCCCCATTCCCCACCTGCAGGGGGTTTACTACAGGAGTGCTGAAGCAGTGCTTTAGATATCTCCCTGTCTCCCCCTACCCTCTCAATGTCTCTGTCCTATCAAAGTAGGGAAAAAAAAAAAAAAAAAGAAATGGTCACTGAGAGCAGTGGATCTGTAGTGCTGGCACTGAGCCCCAGTGATAACCCTGGTGGCATTAAATAAATAAGAAAGGGCAGAAAAAAAAAAAAAAGAAAAAATAGCTACCAGAAGCAGAGGATTTGATGTGCAGGCCCCAGTCCCCAGCTATAACCTTGGTGGCAAAAAATGAAAAGTGAAAATAACAAGTCATTGTTCTAGTTATGAAATAACTAGTTACATTATTATTTTATTATAGTCAGACAAGTGTGGAAAAAAGTATAGATAGAATAACTTGTCTGCTAGGGAGATAACAGTGATTATGCAAAAGACTTTCATGCTTGAGGCTATGAGGTCCCAGGTTCAATCCCCCACATATCATAAGCCAGAGCTGAGTAGTGCTCTGGAATGAAAATAGTTAAATAAAAACTAAAAGAAAGGGGGCCGGGCAGTAACACAACGGGTTAAGCGCACATGATCCAAAGAGCAAGGACCTGAGTAAGGATCCTGGTTCAAGCCCCCAACTCCCCACCTGCAGGGGGGTTGCTAGTCAAGCAGTGAAGCAGGTCTACAGGTGTCTTTCTCTCCCCTTCTCTGTCTTCCCCTCCTCTCTTGATTTCTCTCTGTCCTATCCAACAACAATAACAACAGTACTAATAACAACAACGATAAACAACCAGGGCAACAAAAGGGGAAAAAAATAGCCTCCAGGAGCAGTGGATTCCTAGTGCAGGCACTAAGCCCCAGCAATAACCATGGAGGAAACAGGAAAAATAAATAAATAAATAAATAAATAAAAGAAACAAAAGAAAATGTGGAAATAACTTGTTAACAGAATCTAGGAACTTGTTGGAATCTGTGGTGGGTGGGGCTATATTATGATGAAAAGGAAAGAATTTATGCGGGCTAGGCAGTGGCATACCCAATTAAGCACACATATTATTACCAAACACAAAGAGCTGTGTTTGAGCCCCTGCTCCCCACCTACATAGTCTTGCCTGCAGGTGTTTTGTGTGTGTGTGTTTTGTTTTGTTTGTTTGTTTTTGTTTTTTTACCAGAGCACTGCTCAGCTCTGGGTTATGAATTCAGGAGATTGAACCTGGGACTTTGGAACCTCAGTCATGAGAGTCTGTTTGCATAACCATTTTGCTATTTATCCCCACCCCAGGTATCTTTTTCTCCTTCTCTCTGTCTCCCCATCCTCTTAATTTCTGTCTGTTCTATCTAATAACAACAACAAAAAATAGAAAGAGTGAAAAAAAGCGGAAGAAATGTACATCTGGAGTGGTGGATTCATAGTGCTGGCCTCAGCAGTAACACTGGTGACAAAAAAAAAAAAAAGGAAGGACTTCAGTGGTACAAGAGTTGTGGAAGAGGGGGTGGGGGTATAGCATAAGGTTATGCAGAGACTTTCATGCCTGAGGCTGTCAAGTCCCAGGTTCAATCCCCCACACTGCCATAAGCCAGAGCTGAGCAGTGCTCTGGTAAAAAAAAAAAAAAAAAGGAATAAAGAATTAATGGCGGAGGTGAGGTGAGGAAGAGTGGGCAGTGCACTGCAGAAGAGAGTATGTGGGAAGCTGGGTAACAGGAAGCACATGGGCAAGTTCAAAGCCCTTAAAGAAGGCCGCTCTGATGGGGGGCGGGGTGGGGGGGTGGGAGAGAGCCTGAGGGCACTGACACTGGGTCAGGCTGTCTTAACAAAGATCAGAAAAGTATACACTAGGCCTAGGACTAACACGATAGGAAACTACTCCAGGGTTTTAAGCTGGAGAATAACTTGATTAGATTTTCATTTTTACTTGATTTTTATAAAAGATTTATGAGAGAGAGAAGCAGAGCATCACTCTGGTTTATGTAATACTGGGCATTGAACTCAGGACCTTATGCTTGAGAGCCTACTGCCTTATCCACGGCACCATCCCCCATACCACTGTATTTGATTTTTTAAAAAAAGATTTATTACATAGAGTTTCACATAGCAGGGAGAGACAGGCCGGCCAGAGCACCATTCTGGAACATGTATCACCAGAAATCAAACCAGGAACAACCTCATGAGTGCAAGTCTGGTGCTTTGTCTGTGAGTCTATTTCCCCAGCCACCCTTCTCCCTTCTCTCTCCCCTCCTCCCCCTCCTTCTTCTTCTCTGTCTCTCTCTGTATATATGTATATATTATTTACTTATTTATTTTTAAAGAATTTATTTATTTATTTCATGAGAAAGAAAGGAGGAGAGAAAGAACCAGACATCACTCTGGTACATGTGGTGCCGGGGATCAAACTCAGGACCTCATGGTTGAGGATCCAATGCTTTATCCACTGTGCCACCTCCCGGACCACTATATAATTTATTTTTGTCAATAGGGCTTTGCTGGGGCTTAATGCCTATACAGTTCCACTGCTTCTGATGACCTATTTTTCTTTTCTTTTTTTTCTTTTTCAGATAAAGGGTGAGAGACAGAGAGGGAAAGGACACCCCCTCCTCACAGCACTGCTCTTTTCCATAGCTCTGAAGCTTCCCCTTTTCTATGGTGCTACCGTATGTTGGCTGTGGGCTTGAACCTGGGTCCTCAGCGTAGTAAAAGTATGCACTCTCCCAGGTAGCTGTCTACCAGTCCATTTATTTATTTATTTATTTATTTATTTTAATGATAAAACCATCACAAAGCACTCTTTCCCCATCCATGGGGTTCTGTTTATTTATCTTTGTTGCTTTCATGTGGATAGGGGATTGAACCCAGTGCCTTATGTGTACAAGGCATGTGTTCTACCACTTCTTCTTCTAGCGTTTGCCCTTCTTCCGTAGCCAGTCAACAGCGTCAGGTTGAGCCTGATGTCTGCTTGTTGCTGGCTTTGAAAGTGACTGGGATCCATGTGGATTCAGTCGGCTAGGAAGGATCGTCAGTTTCCCCAATAAATGGGTACTCACGGGATGCACCACGAGAAGGTCGATCCAATGCATCCCTGTTCTACCACTGAACTAATCCAACACATACACACACACACACACACACACACACACACACAATTTGCACTTTATTAATTTCTTTTCTATATAGAGTCAGAGAATGAACCCAGGACCTTTCACATGTGCAGTATCACCACTGAATAGCCACCCCAGGCCAATTATTTCATTCTTTAAACACAGAAAGAGAGAGAGATTGGAGAGAGGAGAAACATCCCATCCATGAAGCTCCTTTGGTGCTGCTCATGGTATTCCCATGTAGCGCTATAGGACTTGAACCCATCTTGTTCATGGTAATGTGCATATTCTACCCAATGAGCTATCCACTGGCCCACAATGTTTGCTGTTTTAGCTTCACTGCTCTGGATTAACAATGGTGCACCTGGTTGAGCACACATATTACTATGCATAAGGATCTGGGTTCAGGCTCCTGGTCCCTACTTGCTGGGGGGGGGGGGGCAAACTTCATAAGCAGTGGGACAGTGCTACTGGTCTCTCTCCCAAGATTTTATTTATTCATGAAGAATAATAGGACAGGGAGGGTAAGAACCAGAGATCAGGGGGCCAGCCGTGGGCTGTAGCACAGTGCATTCTTCTTCTTCTAGCGTTTGCCCTCCTTCCGTAGCCAGTCAACAGCGTCAGGTTGAGCCTGATGGAAAGTTTCGAGACCTCCTTTGAATCTGGAGAGGTGGCAGTCGTTGACTATGTGGGTCATAGTCTGTCTGGAGCCACAGGGGCAGTTCGGGTCGTCTCTGGCTCCCCAGCGATGGAACATAGCGGCGCCTGTTCGATAGTGATTGAGGAGGACCCAATCATAACGTGCTAGGTCAAAGCCGGGTTGACGCTTGCAGGGGTCTGTGATGAGGTGTTTGTTCTTTACCTCAGCTGACTGCCAGCTCTGTTTCCAAGAGACTGGAACAGAGAAGTTCAGTGTGGCACAGTGTGTTAAGTTCATGTGATGCAAAGCACAAGGACTGGTGTAAGGATCTGGGTTAGAGCCCCCGGCTCCCCACCTGCAGGGGAGTCGCTTCACAGGCAGTGGAGCAGGTCTGCAGATATCTGTCTTTCTCTCCTCTTCTCTGTTTTCCTCTCCTCTCTTGATTTCTCTCTGTCCTATCCAACAACAGCTATAATAACAGTAACAACCACAAGGGCAACAAAATGGGAAAAATAGCCTCCAGGAGCAGTGGATTTGTACTGCTGGCACCGAGCCTCAGCAATAACCCTAGAGGCAAAAAAAAGAAAATATAAACAAATAAATTGAAATCAGGGAGTCAGGTGGTAGCGCAGCAGGTTAAGAGCAGGTGGTGGAAAGTGCAAGGACCAGTGTAAGGATCCTGGTTTGAGCCCCCGGCTCCCCACCTGCAGGGGAGTCGCTTCACTGGCTATGAAGCAGGTCTACAGGTGTCTGTCTTTCTCTCCCCCTCTCTGTGTTCCCCTCCTCTCTCCATTTCTCTCTGTCCTATCGAACGACGACACACGACAACAACATCAATAACAACAGCAACAATAAAAACAACAAGGGCAACAAAAGGGAATAAATAAGTATTAAAAAATAAAATTTAAATAAAATCTATTCACTTTAATTTTTTTTCTTATTAGTGATAAAGAGAGGAGAGAGAAACAGCATTATTCTGGCACATACGATGCCAGGGATTAAACTCAGGACCTATTGTATTTACTGTTGAATGTAAAACATTAATTCCCCAAAAAAGAAAAAAGAAAAAAAAAAACTCAGGACCTTATGTTCATAAGGCCAAAGCTCCAGCCATGGTGCCACTTCCTGGTCTGCCAACCCCCCCCCAACCCACACACTGGGACGTCACTGCTCCAGGCCTATTTCTAGATAGAGAGACAGCAAGAAGGGAAGACAGCACAGTGTTGAAGCCTCCCCCAGTGTGATCGGGCAGGGCTTAAACCTAGGTTGTGTGAATGGCTAAGCAGGCTCACTACCCAAGTGAACTGTTGATCACAATATTTTGAATTTTTAAAAAGCATTCCAGAGCCCAATTGAGTGCACTTTTTACCATGAGAAGACCCAGGTTCAAACCCAGAGCCTTATCTGAGCCCACTGAACACAGCACCAAGGGGGAGTTTCAGGAGGGAGGAACAGTGCTATGGTGTCTCCTTTTGTCTGTCTGCCTGTCTCTCTCTATCAGTCTCAATTCCTTTCTTCCTCTGTCTGAAATCTTAAGGGAGGGGCAAAAGGCTGTTGAAAGCAGTGGAATCACCCAGGCAGGAGGCCCCAGTGGAAAAAGAAAACAAAAAATAAAAACAACTGGATACTAAAGGAGAACATTTAGAGGTGTGTGATGGAGAATTGCGGAGAGTATTTATAAGTTCAAGGCAAGGACAAGGAACTTGGAGGCAGATCTAGAAAAGTAAAGGGAAGGCCAGGAGCTGGCTCAGTAAGTAAAATACACGTGTTGTTGTGTGTGAGGCCCCGGGTTCTCCTTCAGGCTCCTCGGGGGAGCACCATGGAGAGGAGCATAGGGGACCCTGTGCGTGCTGGGATAGCGATTTAGGGGCTTGCCTGCCTTATCCCTAAGTATTTGCTGAGTTGTTGGAAAAGTCATGACACATTTTTTGCATAGAGAAATGTTATGAATTTTCCAACACATGCACGCGCGCACACACACACACACACAGACATATATTCCCATGTAGTACTATAGGGCTTGGAGATATATATGTATGTGTGTATATGTGTGTATATGTGTGTATATATATATATATATATATATATATATATATATATATATGTAGTGTGTGTCTCCCTGTCCAGGAGGCTGCTCAGCAGTATCACATGTGTGAGGCCCTAGGGTCATTCCCATGAACCTCTTTAAAAAAGGTGTTTAGAGAGGAGGGAGGGAGGGAGAGAGAGAGAGAGAGTGGGCGGAGATAAATAAATAAATAAAAGGTGTGTGTTTGTTTTTATTGCCACCAGGGTTATCACTGGGGTTTGGTGCCTACACTATGAATCCACCACTCCCTGTAGCCATTTTTTTTTTTTAAGATAGATTTTGAGAGGAAAGTGGGAGAGAGGGAGAGAAAGAGACACACCTGCAGCACTGCTTCACCACTTAATGAAGCAGTTGGGGACCAGGAGCATGAACCCAGGGCATTTGTGCACTTTACCCAATGTGCCACCATCCAGCCCTACAAACACCGCGTTTAGTGGGGGGCAGGGACAGCGATGGTGCACATGTTACAATGCGCAGGGACTCAGGTTTGAGTCCTTGGTCACCTGAAGGGGGGAAGAAGCTTCATGAGCAGTGAAGCAGGGCTGAAGGTGTCTCTTTTTCTCTCTTCCTCTCTATCTCCCTCTGCCCTCTCACTTTCTGACTGTCTCTATTCAATAAAGACAATAAAATAAAAAGAAAACAAGAAAAAAAAAAGGGTAGGGGAAGAATGGCCTTAGCAATTGGTGGACTCATCATGCAGGCACTAAACCCCAGCAATACCCTGGTGGCAAAAAAGAAAATAAATATTGGGTTGTGGGAAAAGTCATGACACATTTTTGCTTAGAAAAATGGGCCGGATGCTGGTATACCCAGTTAAGCACATATATTACTGTGTGCAAGGACCCGGGTTCAAGCTCCTGCTCACCACCTGCAAAGGGAAAAGTTCCACACATAGTGAAGCAAGTACTAAAAATTTATCTCTTGTCTCTCTTCTTCTCTCCTCTGTCAAATAAAGAAGAAAGAGAAGAAAAGAAAGAAAGAAAGAAATGGCTGCTGGGAGCTGTGGATTTGTTGTTCTGGCATTGAGCCCAGCAGTAAGTGGAGAGAGAGATGGTGGAGAGAGAGATAAAAAGTCATGACTGGGTGGAGGGTAGATAGCATAATGGTTATGCAAACAGAACTCATGCCTGAAGCTCCAAAATCCCAGGTTCAATCCCCCGCACCACCATAAGCCAGAACTGAACAGTGCTCTGGTTAAAAAAAAAAAAAAAAAGTCATGACTTAGGGAGTCAGGCAGCAGCACAGCAGTGCAAAGTGCAAGGTCCAGCATAAGGATCCTGGTTCGAGCCCCCACTCCCCACCTCCCCACCTGCAGGGGACTCGCTTCACAGGCTGTGAAGCAGGTCTGCAGGTGTCTGTCTTTCTCTCCCCCTCTCTGTCTTTCTCTCTCCATTTCTCTCTGTCCTATCCAACAACAATGATATCAATAACAGTAGTAACTGCAATAATAAAACAACAAGGGCAACAAAAGGGAATGAATAAATAAATATTTTTTAAAAGTCATGACAACTGAATGGAGAGGAAGAGGAGGAGGAGAAAGAAAAGAAAGTGAAGGACTGATTTGTAGATAAGCTCACTAAACCAAAAGGTGGGGAAACCTGCAGCTTGGGTGCAGTTAGTCATGGAGTGAGGTGGATATATCCTTCTCTGAGGAAGGAGTGATGAGTGCTGACAGGAGGCCAATAGTAGGACATGTTGTTCTGTTATGTGTGCAACCAGGTTTGAGCCCAGCTCTCACCCCATTAAAGAAAGATTCAGTACTATTTCCCCTTCCCTCCCTTTCTCTCTCTCTCTCTTTCGAAAGAAAGGAAAGGAGGCCAGTGATTCAAAGGAGGGAATATTAATACTAGCAGCCCAGGAGGCTGGACTCAGCAGACTGTAGGACTTTCATGCCTAAGGCCCCGATATGTATACTAAAGTGATGTTCTGGTCTTGCTCTCATAAAATAAATGTAAATAAATAAATAGGAGGGACTGGACAGTGGCTTGCCCAGTAGAGCGCATACATTAACCACACATAAGGACCCAGTTTCAAGTCCCCTCCTGCAGGAGGGAAACTGCAGGTAGAGCTGTGCTGCAGGTATCTCTCGCCCTCTCTCACCTGCTATTAAAAAATTCTTAGTGTGTTTTGGTATTATTTATTGATTTTTTTTTTTTTTTTTAACCAGAACACTGCTAGGCTCTGGCTTATGGTGGTGCTGGGGATTCAGCCTGGGACTTCTGGTGTCTCAGACATGAAAGTCCTTTTACATAACCATTATGCTGTCTCCCTAGCCCACACCCTCTATCAAAACAAAAAAGAAGAAGAAGAAGAAGAAAAAAAGAAACGAAAAATGGTTACCAGGAACGCTGGAGTTGTTGTAGAGGCACTGACCCCCAGCGATGACCCTGGTAGGAAAAAATTAGAAAATAAAAATAAAACAAATTTATAAAAATAGTATTTTTAAAGGAGGGAAAATTGAGTCCTATTTTGCAACTATAAAGTCAACTATAGGTATTAAAAATATAAATAAAGTTAACTGTAGGAGGGCTGGGAAGACAGCATAATGGTTATGCAATAAGCCTTTCATGTCTGAGGCTCTGAGGTCCCAGGTTTAATCCCCAACATCACCTTAAATCAGAGCTGAGCTATGTCCCGGTGAAAAATAAAATACAATAGAGTAATAATAAAGTAAGTCATAAAGAGTATTCAGGGAAATAGCTCAGCTTGAAGATGTGGAGTTATATGCCTGAGGCTCCTGGTTCAATCCCTGAGCATGTGTAGAGTGATGTTTCTACTTTTCTCTCTCTCTCTCTCTCTCTCATGATAAAACTCTACCTCATATGAAATAAAATAAGTATAGGGTAGGGTGGGGGTCAGCTACCAAAGGAAGCTCCCCTGATAGAGCATATACCTTACTATGTTCAAGGACCTAGACTTGAGTCCTGGCACCACATGGGAGCACCACCAGTGGCACCAGGGGATGCTTCATGAATGGTGGAGTGGTACTATGATGTCTCTCTTTTCTCTCTCTCTCTCTCCCTCTCTCTCTCTCTTCGATATTTTATTTATTAATGAGACACATAGGAGGAAAGAGAATAAGAACCAGACTTCACTGTGGTACATGTGCTGCCAGGGATCGAACTTGGAGCATCATGCATGAGAGTCCAACACTGTATCCACTGCACTAGCTCCCAGACTTTATGACTCACTATTTAAAGTAAAAAGGATGGACCCAGGAGATAGCTCACCTACCAGAGAGCACACTTTACTACGGGAAGCACCTGGGTTCTAGCTCCCAATAACCACTTACCCATGGGAAATGTCACCAGTGGTGCTATGGTGTCTCTCTTTTCTTGGTCTCTCATCCTCTATCAAAACACAGTAATAAAGTTCCCCCAGGAGCAGAACCCTAGAAATAACCGTGGTGGGGAGGAAAAAAAAAAAAAGGAAAACTCAGTTCAAGAGCAGTGGAGTCATGTATGTGCAAGACTTCACACCGCACACTAAAAAAATCAGCCATTAGACCCATGAAGCTCAATGATCTCAGTTCATCCTCTTCTCTCTAGGTATTGAAAACCTGCCCTTTGAACTGCAAAGAAACTTCCAGCTCATGAGGGACCTGGACCAGAGAACTGAGGGTATGTACAGCGTAAAGAGTGTATGTCTCTGATGAGCAAGTGCTATCATTTCTTTTTGTTGGGTATTGCTATATCATCTGGCCTCATCTGGAGAAATGTGGCTTCTTTCTTACTCTCCTGCATTTCTTAGGCGAGTAAGTGATCAGAATTTCTGTCAGCTTTTCCATAACAAATGAAGCATTGTAGCCATGCCTGAAGAATCCAGAAGTGATTTTTTAAAAATTTATTTCTTTATTGGGGAATTAATGTTTTACATTCAACAGTAAATACAATAGGTTGTACATGCATAACATTCCCCAGTTTCCCATTTAACAGTACAACCAGAAGTGATTATTTTTTATGTCTTCCTCAAGAAGAGATCAAAAAGTTAAAGTCAGATCTAAAATAATTTCTGTTTTCCATGTTGAGTCCATGGATAAGTTCTAGTTTTCTTAGAACTTGGGGGGAAGGTAGTGTTTCTACTTTACTGCATTGTTAATATTATTCACACACACACAAAACACACCTTGGCTTTAGATTACAACTCATTGCCAGACAGGAACTTTGCTGATTGAGAAGTTCTTTAAAGAAAAGAAGCATCAGTAAATATCAGGATTTCTACTGTCTCTTCACCCTTACAGAAGCAGTAGATACCATCTGTGGCTTCTTTGGACATTGCAGTGTGACTGCATTAAGGCCTTCAGTTGGAAGCCCGAGGCTATACTGCAGTAGTCAGTTTGGTCACATCAAGGTTAAAGGTATCTACTGGAACTCTCCCCCCTGCCTGCTGAAGGATATATAGGTCTTACCTTCCAGGATGTAATAAGAATACTAAGAGCTGTGACTTAAATTCTTCTCAGTAAGTTTACTTGTGAAGAAGTGAAGATCATCTAAAATCCTGAATGTAGACCCCCACAACTACCTGCTAAGTGCTGAAAGCCATTTTGCTTTCTACAGAATGTAGCTCAACAGAATTTTTTTAATGATAGAAAATATAAGCAAGTTGGAGATGATAAATAAAACAGGGTAGGCAGTACTGCATGAATGGACTAGGGCCTAGTTGTAAGTAATGAGATAAGAATGTACCGTCCTGGGTGCCAGCAACCCAGCAGATATCCCCACTCTGTTTGTAGCACTTGGAGATATTGTGAAATGCTTTTGTGACAAAGATACTAAATGAGGGTGGGGGTAGATAGCATAATGGTTATGCAAACAGACTCTCATGCCTGAGGCTCCAAAGTCCCAGGTTCAATCCCCTGCACCACCATAAGCTAGAGCTGAGCAGTGCTCTGGTAAAAATAATAATAGGGAGTCGGGCGGTAGCACAGCAGGTTAAGCGCACGTGGCGCAAAGCGCAAGAACCTACAGAAGGATCCCGGTTCGAGCCCTGGCTCCCCACCTGCAGGGGAGTCACTTCACAGGCGGTGAAGCAGGTCTGCAGGTGTCTGTCTTTCTTTTTTTATTTTTATTTTTTTTAGGTGTCTGTCTTTCTCTCCCCCTCTCAGTCTTCCCCTCCTCTCTCCATTTCTCTCTGTCCTGTCCAACAACGATGACAACAATAATAACTACAACAATAAAACAAGGGCAGCAAAAGGGAATAAATAAATAAATAAATAAATAAAAATAATAATAGTAAATACTAAATGACTTTGGAGACAATATGCAGGGTTCAAGACACAGCAAGCCCTGCCAGGAAGCATATTCCAGCATCCACAAAAATAGATTACCTGTCAGTGCAATGTGAGAAGGCGTCCTGGTTACATTTCAATAATTTCAGTTCCCACTGTCCTAGCAATGTTTCCAGCATCTCCTGGCACCTTTGAAACAAATCTAGTTGGTATGTTGCATTGCCTGAGTGCATGGCACAGTACCTATGACAATTTCAGTACATTTGTGTCTATGTGTGTGTGTGTGCGTGTGCGTGTGCGTGTGCGTGTGTGTGTGTGTGAAGGTCATGATGGTCAGGGGAAAAGGGCTGAGGAGTAGGAGGAGGAAGAAGTGTGCATCGAGTCATTTAGGGGTCACTGTGACCAGGCTTGTCTCTGCTGTAGACCTGAAAGCTGAAATTGACAAGTTGGCTACTGAGTACATGAGCAGTGCCCGCAGCCTGAGCTCCGAGGAGAAACTGGCCCTTCTCAAACAGATCCAGGAGGCCTATGGCAAGTGCAAGGAGTTTGGGGATGACAAGGTGCAGCTCGCCATGCAGACCTATGAGATGGTATGGCCCTCCTCACTGCTCCTTCCCTCCCACCTAACCCTAGAGGCTCTAGATCCTGGGTGGGTGTGGGAGAACCGTAGAATCTCCCCTGCCTTAGCCTGTTTGATCATGCTGGAGTCAATTTTCTACCTCTCATTTCCTTCCTTCCCACCCAGGTAGACAAACACATTCGACGATTGGACACAGACCTGGCCCGTTTTGAGGCTGATCTGAAGGAGAAACAGATTGAGTCAAGTGACTATGACAGCTCTTCCAGCAAAGGCAAAAAGAGTGAGGAGGCGGGCGGGGCTGTGAGAGGCAGGGTAAGGAGTCAGTGGAAAAAGCCAGCTAGCTCTTGAGCTTAGAGGGGGCCAGGTTGGAAAGAGGGGTGAGGAGGAGGACTTAATCCATCTTTCTGTCTGCTTGCCTTCCGGCTTTCCCCATTTTTCCTAGAAGGCCGGACTCAAAAGGAGAAGAAAGCTGCCCGTGCTCGCTCCAAGGGGAAAAACTCAGATGAAGATGCCCCCAAGGCTGCCCAGAAGAAGTTGAAACTTGTGCGCTCGTGAGTGCATCAGGGAGAATTTCACCAAAGTACAGTCTATTATTGTTATTACCACCATCACCAGAGTTATTGCTGGGGCTCAGTGCTGGCACTATGAATCACTGCTCCCAGCGGCCATTTTTTCCCCCTTTTTTTCTATTTGATAGGAAACTGAAGGGGTGGTGGGAGATAGTGAGGCAGAGACACCTGCACACCTGCTTTACCACTTGTGAAGTGCCCCCCCCCCCCCCCGCAGGTGGGCAGCAGGGCCTCATGGTGGCGTGTGTGCTTAACCAGGTGCACCGCTGCCAGACCCCAAGACAGTCTTCTCTTAAAGCCCCTGCTGCCACCCGCAGGTCCCCTTAGTGCTCTGCTCTTTTGTGTCAGTGCCTCCTCACTTTCCCTTTTTGGTGCCTGCTGGCAGGAGGGGAAAAGCCACAAATCCCTTTCCCAACTGCATTCTCCTCCTTAAGCGCTGGCTTCCCTTCCTGCAGATGACACTCTCTCTTCCTCTTGGCATGCAGAAGTCCTGAGTATGGGATGCCCTCAGTGACCTTTGGCAGTGTCCACCCCTCTGATGTATTGGATATGCCTGTGGACCCCAACGAACCCACCTATTGCCTTTGTCACCAGGTCTCCTATGGAGAGATGATTGGCTGTGACAACCCTGATGTGAGGACCATCATCCCTAGAGAGAAGTGTGTGTGTGTGTGTGTGTGTGTGTGTGTGTGTGTGTGTGTGTGTGTGTGTGTGTAGGGGTGGGCAGCTCCTGGGGAGCGTGAAGGGTGTGACTAGGGACTAGGGTGTGACTACAAAGAAGGAAAAATGATTCTCTTGGCATTTCATGATGGGGTTGAGTGGAGTTTAGTTGCCTTGAGACTTCCAAGAGTTCTTCAGAGGGATCAGGATAAAGCAGCACACCTCAGAAATCCAGGTGGGAGGAGGGCTGCTTTTCTTTCCTCTGTTCCACTCTGACCTGTGACTTCTGCTTCTTTCTTCTCCAGTGTTCCATTGAGTGGTTCCACTTTGCCTGTGTGGGGCTGACGACCAAGCCCCGGGGGAAATGGTGAGTGAGAAGCTTTTGGTAGGAAGGCCTGCCCTAGAGATAATGGAAGAGGGCATCCTCCTTTTCATTCATTGTTGCCTCATCTCTCCTATCCCATTCCTTTTCAGGTTTTGCCCACGCTGCTCCCAAGAGCGGAAGAAGAAATAGATAAAGGGCCTGGGATCCAAATACAGTTCCTTCTCCATCCCCCGACCTGGGCTAGTAGGGAGAGGAATACCTGTGCTGGGGCCAGGGGTTCAGGGAGAAATGGATGGCACAGTGTGGTCATCCCTTCACCACCCCTCACCCCCATTCCTGGTGCTGAGGCTGCGTCCAAACCCTGATGTATAGGGGAGAAGGGGTGCCACAGCCACTAATGGTGTGTGTTCTCACCCAGCCCAGCCCTTCAGAGTGAAGTGGTCTTGCCCACTGTCCTTTTGCCTCCATGCTGAGGTTGGTGCTGTATTTCTAAGGGATGGTCCTCCTCACTCCCCTTGCTTTGTATTTAAGGACTGGGGCAGTAGCATGGGGGCGCTCTGCCAGCCCTGGTTTCTTCCCTCTTGGGCACTATGGTGTGATAAACATTCTTCATTCTGTCCCTGCTTTTTTCATGATGGGGTCTCTCCTGGGTCATCTTGACTTTAACCCTAAATGGGCACCTGCCCCCTCCTCTGTGCCAAAAGGATTCATTCTGACTTTGTGAGTGGGAGAGGGGGCAAAGTGCATTGCAGATAACTCACCTGTAAAAGACTTTGGGTAGGTGAATAAAAGTTCTACATGTTGGCCTGTTGTGTTTATTCTAGAGACACCGTTTCACTACACACTACATGCACTAAGCCTTTTTTTTTTTGCATCCTGTGGACTAGATATGAGGCAAGAGGATGACACAGCACAAGTAGGGAAAGTCATGGAACCAGAGGTAGAACCTCAACACTGCAGTCCACAACTTTTCAACTTGAGGGAGCTGGGGAGGGGACAAGCATGTGCTTCAGATTAGGAGTTTCTAAGGCTTCCTTCCTTCCTTCCTTTCTTTCTTTCTTTCTCTCTCTCTCTCTCTCTCTCTCTCTCTCTCTTTCTTTTTAAAGATGTATTAGCTAAAGAGAGAACCGGAGCATCACTCTGGCATATGCAGGGTCAGAGATCAAACTCAAACTCGGGACCTTACACAGTCATACACTACAACTGTGCCATCTCCTGGACCGTGCCCAAAACTTTTAAATTTGTACATCTCACTTAACTTTCAATAAATGTATATTTGTACTCTATATACTTTTTAAGAAAGATTTTATTAATGAGAAACATAGGAGGAAAGAGAAAGAACCAGGCATCATCCTGGTTCATGTGCTTCCGGGGATTGAACTCAGGACCTCATGCTTGAGAGTCCGATGCTTTATCCACTGTGCCACCTCCCAGACCCCACTATATATGTACTTTTATAGTAGATAAGTTTGATTTCTCATTTGAAACATATATATATATATATATATATTTTTTTTTTTTTTTTTTTTTTTTTTACAGGACAGAGGGAAGTGGAGATAGGTAATGAGACAGAGCCACCTGTAGCACTGCTTCACCACTTGTGAAGATTCCTCGCTGCAAATGGGGACTAGGGGTTTGAATCCAGATCCTTGAGTATGGTGACCTGTGCACTCTTCCAAGTGCACCACTGCCCAGCCCCAGTAAAAAAATATTTGGGGAATATCTTGCTCACCTGCTACCTGGAAATAAGTCACTTTCTGAGGCTGAGACTTATATCTGAATTTCTCCCCACCTGAACCCTGCTTGTTTCACTTTTGACTTGTGGGGTTTTGCTTTTGCTGTTGTTTTTTGTGTGTTTTTCCACCAAGATTATTGGGTTGAGGTCTGGTGCCTGTACACACTCCCCCATCCCAGTGGTCTCTCCTCACACCTATTTCTTGGATAGAGGAGAGACCCTGCAACACTGCTTTGCTGCTTGTGCTGTTTGCCCCCTGCAATAGGGACTGGGCGGCTTGAACCCAGGTCTGTGTTCATGGTAACATGTGTGGTCTACCCAGTGTACCACCACCCAGCTCCTGACTCATTTATTTCAACATTTTATTTTATTTTATTTTATTTTATGAGAACTACACAGATAGAGACCAGAGCACTGCTCAGTTCTAGCTTATGGTAATGCTGGGGATTGAACCTGAGACCTCAGTGTCAGGTATGAATTTATTTAGGATAAAAACTTTTTTTTCCTTACCTCCAGGGTTATCTCTGGGGCTTGGTGCCAGCACTACAAATCCACTGTTCCTGGCAGCCATTTTTTTCCCATTTTATTGGCTAGGAATAGCCTGCACACTTGCTTCACCACTTGTGAAATGACTTCTCTCCCACAGGTGGTGGTGGTGGTGGGGATGTTCTAACTTGGATCCTTGGGCTTGGTACTATATGTGCTTAATCCAGTGCCCGACCCCCTAAAGACAAGATTTTTTTAGATTTATTATTTTTTTATTTCTTTATTGGGGAATTAATGTTTTACATTCAACAGTAAATACAATAGTTTGTACATGCATAACATTCCCCAGTTTCCCTTATAACAATACAACCCCCACTAGGTCCTCTGTCATCCTTCTTGGACCTGTATTCTCCCCACCTTGGTGCGATACACCAGTTCCATTTCAGGTTCTACTTGTGTTTTTTTTTTTTTTTTTTCTTCTGATCTTGTTTTTCAACTTCTGGCTGAGAGTGAGATCATCCCATATTCATCCTTCTGTTTCTGACTTATTTCACTTAACATGAATTTTTCAAGATCCATCCAAGATCGCTGAAAACGGTAAGGTCACCATTTTTTACAGCTGAGTAGTATTCCATTGTGTATATATACCACAACTTGCTCAGCCACTCATCTGTTGTTGGACACCTGGATTGCTTCCAGGTTAAGATTTTTTTAGATTTATTTTTACCAGAGCACTGCTCATATAAGCACTGCTCACTATAAGCACTGCTTATAGTGGTGCTAGAGATTGAACCTGGGAACTCAGAGCCTCAGGAGGCTTGGAAGTTAGTTGCATAACAGTTATGCTGTCGCCCTAAGCCTGAGACAGAGACACTGGAAGGTGAATATGGAAATACCTGCAACACTTTCACCACTTGTGAAGCTTCCACCATTGGAAGGGGGGGGGTGTTGAACAACCAGGTCCTTGAGCATAGTAACAGGTTCACTCAGCCGCGTGTGCCATCGTCCTCCACCCCAAGTTTCTTTTCTTTCCCCTCCAGGGTTATCGCTGGGGCTCCTTTGCTGCAGTACGAATCCACTGCTCCTGGAGGCCATTTTTTGTTGCCCTTGTTGTTATTGTGCTTATAGCTGTTGTTTTTGTTGCATAGTACAGAGAGAAATCAAGAGAGGAGGGGAAGACGGGGAGAGAAAAGACATCATTTGTGAAACAAACAACCCTGCGGGTGGGGATCCAGGGACTAGAACCAGAATCTTTACTCAGGTCCTTGAGCTTAGCGCCTTGTGCTTTAACCCGTTGCACTATCCGCCCCCACCCCGCCCCCGCCAAGTTTCTTTTTAAATATCAGAAAACCTGAGAATCACTGGGTATCGAACTCAGTACTTCACACTTGCAAGTCCAGTGTGTCCGACCCCACCCCACTCCCCACCCTATCCCCAACCCTTCTCCGAGCTCTGGGCTCACGCCTCAGCTAGAAGCTGCCTCCCTTGTTCCCTCAGGTAGTCCCCGATTTTGTTTTGTAGTCGCTTCTGCAGGCCCCAGGACACTGCCAACAAGCCCGTCTAAGGCCTCACCATCTTTGAACCAATTGGCTCTCCAAATCTGGTCATCAGTAAAGCAGGCCTAATCCGCTGGGGTCACCTTAGAGGACAACACATTCAACCACCGCTATCCTCTGAGACTGACCCTGGACCCAGGTGAACCCCTCGCCCCGCCCTGGCGGTTCCTGAGGCCCCACCCCTCCCCTTTGTGACGCGCCGCACCTCTGCCTGCTGTGCCCCGCGCCTGGCAGCCCCGCGCTCCCACCTTGGCCGGTTAAGAGGCTGCTTGGGTCCGGAAAGCGGGCGGATCGTCTGGGGCCATGAGGAAGTTGGCTTCTAGCTTCCTTCTCTCGCTCCTGATGGGTGAGGGCTCCCCAGAGTCCTCCCCTTACGGTTTCCCAAACACTTCCTGGCCTCGCCACCTGGCTCCTGTGGTCCTCCCCCATCACACCATCACCCCCTCACCCCAGTTCCCGGGATCACACCAGTGCTTCTGGACCCTTACCCTTGGAGCCCTGTTCGAAAGGGGTCACCGCTTGCTGGATCTACCCAGTGTCCCGCGGGGTCCTGGGTTTGTTTCAGCCATTGCTCTGTCGTCTCCACCCCCCCCCCCCACCCCAGCAGCCCTGCTCCTGCCTGTCGCACCTGCCCCAGCCGATGATCCAGACCCAGTGAAAGGCACCCCCCTCTCTGGCCCCGAGTATGAGCTCTTCTTCTCAGAGTTGACCCCAACCTGGAAGGCAGAGACCTGTTGCCGCCTTCGCGCCACCCGGGGCTGCCTGAACACCCTCATCCTCAAGATGGACATGGCTGAGAACCACGGCATGGTGCCAGACGGTGAGGGCCTGCCTGCCGGGGTGCTAAGGCCCTACCCGGTCCCGCACCACTGTGGGGTAGAGCCCCTGTGCCCACTGGCTCACTGTGGCTTTTGCCCTTTCTCAGGCGCTGTCTGCACCGACCTTCCCTACGCCTCCTGGTTTGAGTCCTTCTGCCAGTTTGCTCAGTACCGTTGTTCCAACCGAGTCTATTATGCCAAGGTGAGGCCCAGGACAAAAGTTTGGATCCTGTGTCCAGCGCTGAGGAAGGGCCACCCTTAGAATCAGCCGCCCTGCCAGCTTGTCAGGCATTTATCCAGATTCTAACCACAGTCTCACTCACCTTGGACATTTGGATTATTAGAACAGCCCTGTTACTCCAGCAAAGTAGGGGAGAGGGAGCAGAGACACTAATTTCTCCTACTAGCTCAGTGATTTGAGAGAAAGAAGGCAGGATGGCCGCCCAGACAAATAGTTCTCTTGCTGGTCTCCCTCATGTGTAGAGCTCCCTACCTCTGTTTCTTCACTTCTCAAGGCCTGTAAGAGACAAGATTTGCAGGAAAGGGGGCTGAAGAAGAAGCTGGAGGAGTCCACCTTTGGGCCAAGCATCCCCATTTGCCTTCTCTTCCTGCAGAGAGTCGCATGTTCCCAGCCTGTGTCAGTTCTCTCCCCGAGCTCTTTCCAGGAGGGAGACTCTTCTTTTGAAGTCCCGTCCACCACGATGGCCTCTCCCTCCACCACCTCCCATGCCACAGCCACAGGTCAGATCCTGAGGAACCATCAAGCTCCCCCTTCCCCAATCCCCAGAGCCAGAATCCGAGGCAGCAGTGGTAGGGAAGGCAGAAAGAGTGTTGAGCAGGGAGAGGGGGTGGCAACAGGCAGCTCCAGCCAGGAAGCCCACACTCAGTGTCACTGCTGAAAGGTTCTGAAAACTGCAATTTTAAGGATGTGCAAAGAGTGACCTGGAATGTGGTACAGTGGTAAAGCATTGGACTCTTAAGCATGAGGTCCTGGTATCACATGTGCCATATAGTGTTGCTCTGCTTCTTTCTCTTCCTCTCTGCTTTTTTCTCCTCCTTCCCCTCTATCATTAATGAATAAATAAATATTGAAAAACAAAGATGTACAATGAAGGGGGGCTGGACAGTGGTACATCTGGTAAAGCACACACATTACAATGTACAAGGACCCAGGTTCAAGCCCCCAGTCCCCATCTGCAAGAGGAAAGCTTCACAATCAGTAAAAGAGTGCTGCAGATGTCTCTCTTCCTTTCAATTTCTCTCAGTCTCTAGCCAATAAATAGTAAATAATAATATTTTTTTAAAACAATCTAATAAGGTGGAGGGTAGATAGCATAATGGTTATGCAAATAGACTCTAATGCCTGAGGCTTCAAAGTCCCAGGTTCAGTCCCCCGCACCACCATAAGCCAGAACTGAACAGTGCACTGGTTAAAAGAAACAAACAAACAGGGCGTCGGGCAGTAGCGCAGTGGGTTAAGTGCACAAGGTGCAAAGTGCAAGGACCAGCATAAGGATCTTGGTTCGAGCCGCCGGCTCCCCACCTGCAGGGGAGTCACTTCACAAGTAGTGAAGCAGGTCTGCAGGTGTCTTTCTCTCCCCCTCTCTGTCTTCCCCTCCTCTCTTCATTTTTCTCTGTCCTAGCCAACAATGACATCAATAACAATAATAACTACAACACTAAAACAACAAGGACAACAAAAGGGAATAAATAAATATTTTAAAAAAGAAAACAAAACAAAGAAAACCCAATCTAATAAACCAACCACTGTATAGAAAGAATGCTCTTGGGAGTCAGGCGGTAGCACAGCGGGGTAAGCACATGTGGCACAAAGCATGAGGACCAGTGTAAGGAAACCGGTTCGAACCCCAGCTCCCCACCTGCAGGGGAGTCTCTTCACAGGCGGTGAAGCAGGTCTGCAGGTGTCTATCTTTCTCTCCTGCTCTCTGTCTTCCCCTCCTCTCTCCATTTCTCTCTGTCCTATCCAACAATGACATCAATAGCAACAACAATAATAACTACAACAATGAAACAACAAGGGCAATAAAAATGAATAATTATAAAAAAAAAAAAAGGTTGCTCTTGAGAGGGTGCTGGGTGGTAGCACACCAGGTTAAGCACACATAGTACTAAGTGCAAAGACCAGTGCGAGAATCCCAGTTCAAGCCCACCCGCCCACCCCCCGCCTGCTCCCCACCTGCAGGGGGTCACTTCACAAGCGGTGAGGCAGGTCTGCAGGTGTATATCTTTCTCTCCCCCTCTCTGTCTTTCCCTCCTCTCAATTTCTCTCTTCCCTATCCAACAACAACAACAAAAAGAAAAGAAAGGAAGGAAGGAAGGAAGGAAGAAAAGAAAGAAAGAAAGAAAGAAAGAAAGAAAGAAAGAGAGAAAGAAAGAAAGAACCCTCTTTATTCAAGGACTTGATGTATTTATGTGAGAGTTTGGTTGTTCTTCCTAAGTATAGGTCAGGGCTTCCCCATCGCAGGTCCCAGAACATCTTTGAAAATGACTTAACAGCCTTGCCCTGAATATGTTTTTCCTAGATCCCAAAGATACTTCTTCATTTGGAAGTTGATTGGAACTACTTTTCTTTTATTTCTACTAAGGTTATCACCAGGACTTGGAGTCACCAGGATGTGACTCCACTGCTCCCCGTGGCCATTTCTGCTTCTTTTTATTTCTGTTTTTGATAGATTACGAGAAAGAGGGGGAAAGAGAGAGACAGAGAGGAGAGATACTTGCAGCACTGCTCCACTACTCATGAAGCTTCCCCTCTGCAGATGGGAACCAGGGGCTTGAACCTGGGTTCTTATACATGGTAATGTGTGTGGTCTACCAGGTATACTACTACCCAGGTAGCTATTTCTCAATATAGAACATACACAAATAACTATGATATCAAAAAATAGGAATAATAATAATATTTACTTATTTGATATTGTGGTAAGAGAGAGAAAGCAGAGCCAGAGCACCACTTCATACACGTGGGAAATCAAACCAGGAGCCTCATGTATGTAAGTGCTGCGCTCTTCCCAGCTGAATCATCACTCTGGCCTTTGGCTTTTCACAAGCTAGCATCTTCACTCTAGGAAGGACTGGTTGCTAGCTATTCAGAATAGTTGGTGTTTCCTAGAAGAGAGTGATCAAGGTGGTATGTGAGGATGGAGCTGGGGAAGAAGAGTGTGTGAGAAAGTCAGAAAGGTAAACTGCTGTAATCACCTCTGTAATCCCCAGAGTTACCTTCTTTTATGTTGATATATGGTGTGTGTGTGTGTGTGTGTGTGTGTGTGTGTGTGTGTGTGTGTGTGTATGTATACTGCTCAGCTGGCTTATGGTGGTGCTGGGGATTGAACCTGGGAGCTCAGAGCCTCAGGTATGAAATGTCTTTTGCAGGGAATCAGGCGGTAGGTAGCGCAGTGGGTTTAAGTGTAAGTGGCGCAAAGCGCAGGGACCTGCATAAGGATCCCAGTTCGAGCCCCCGGCTCTCCACCTGCAGGGGAGTCACTTCAAAAGCAGTGAAGCAGGTCTGCAGGTGTCTATCTTTCTCTCCCCCTCTCTGTCTTCCCCTCCTCTCTCCATTTCTCTCTGTCCTATCCAACAACAACAACATCAATAACAACAGTAATAACTACAACAATAAAAAAAAAGGGCAACAAAAGGGAATAAATAAAATTTAAAAAGAAAGAAAATTAAATAAATAAATAAATAAATAAATAAATAAATAAAAGAAATGTCTTTTGCAGAACCATTACGCTATCTCCCCAGGCCAAATATTTTATTCATTTCTTGAGAGCGATAAGAGACCAGAGTACTGCTCAGCTCTGGCTTATGGTGGTGCTGGGGATTGAATATGGGAGCTCAGAGCTTCAGGCATGCGTCTTTTGCAGAACTACTATGCTTTCTCCACAGCCCATGTTCTCTGTATTTCTTACACTTGACTGAAATAAGCATGATCTGGGCTGCTTTTCTCCATCTTAATGTGTATGTCCTTTGTACAGAAAGATGCTCTCAGGGACCAGAAGCCTGACTCTCACTCTTCCTCCATCCCCCCCCCCCACCCCCAAACCCCACAGCAACCAGAGACCGGCAAACCTTACAACCCTGGCCTGAGCGGCTTAACAACAATGTGAAAGAGTTGTTGCAGTCTTCCCTGTCCCTGGGAGGCCAGGAGCCAGGGTCAGAGCACAAGCCCTCAGGGCCTGGGCAACAACACAAACAGGAACAAGGGCTGGAGCACAAGCAGGAGGAGGGACTGGAGCAAGAAGAACAGGAGGAGGAGCAGGAGGAGGAGAGCAAGCAGGAGGAAGGACAGGCCACAGAGGAGAGCCTGGAGTCTGGGCTGCAGAGAAACTCTAAGTCGGACTTGAAGGCTGCCCTCCTGTCCTCTGACTCTTTCTCCTTCACTCCCCGGGTGCGGGAAGCGGAGCTGCCTCCCATAATGATGGATAACATCCAGGAGCTTATTCGATCAGCCCAGGAAATGGACGACATGAGTGATCTGTATAATGAGGGCTCCACCTGGAAAAGCCAAAGTCCTGGCAGGTACTGGAAATTCTGGCTCTCAACCATCTTCCCCCAAGGCCCCCCCCCCACCCCCACCTTCTTCCTCTTTGAGAATGAAAAGCCCAACTGCAACCTTCAGACTAAACACACACACACACACACACACACACACACACACACACACACACACACACACACACACACACCTGACTGAACTTCTGGTAAATCCAGGAACTGCTTTGTGACCCCGGTCCCAGTTGCTGCAGAAAGAGTCCCTCCCAGGCTGCTCACCTTCCAGGCTTTTCTGAGCCCCTGACTCTGCAACCTTAAGGAAGAAGCTTTCCTTTTCTGGACTTCAGTTCCTCATTTGTAAAAGGATGCAGTTGGTCCAGAGGCCTCTGAGGCCCCCAGCCAGCATGCTGAATGTGTGCAATCCAAGACAGGTTGAAGGATGCTCAAGGGAGGAGGGGAGGGTACACAGAACTCTGTGACCCAGTGCCTGGCCTATCCCCACCAGCCAGTGTTATCTTCTGCAGCCTCCTGCAGATTCCTCACATGGATGCCTTGCTGGTGCTGTGCTATTCAATTATTGAGAACTCCTGCACCATGACACCCACAGCCAAGGCCTGGCGACACCTGGAGGAGGAGAACATGGGTTTTGGAAAGATGGTATGTTGTATTGAGTGGTTCCATGCTCACCAGTTGTCCTATAGCTCTTTGCTAGGCCCGGGGAGTGTCAGGGAGACAGAAAGCATGAAGCAGACTTGGAGAGCATCTTAACAGGTGAGATCGCTTCTTTGAAAGGACATCACCAGTCCTCTTTAAAGAAAGGAGACCTGGGGCTGGGTGGTGGCACATTCAGTTACCATGTGCAAGGATTCCCCCACCCCATCCCCCTCTGCACGGAGGTAGCTTTACAAGCAGTGCTGCAGATGTCTCTCTCTCTCTCACTATCCTTTCAATTTCAATTTCTCTCTGTCCTTTCAAAAATAATATATAGGCCAAGCAGTGTTGCACCAGGTATAGTACACATAGTACAAAGTGCAAGTACCCACACAAGGATCCAAGTTTAAGCCTCCAGTTCCCCATCTGCAAGGGAAGTCACTTCACAAGTGGTCAAGTGGTGAAGCAGGTCTGCAGGTGTCTATCTCTGTCTCTCTTTTTTTTCCTTCAGGGTTATCGCTGGGGCTTGGTGCCTGCACTACGAATCCACTGCTCCTGGAGGCTATTTTTTTCCCTTTTGTTGCCCATTGTTGTTGTCATTGCTGTTGCTGTTGCTGGACCAAGAGAAATCAAGAGGAGGGGAAGAGAGAGGGGGGAAGAGAAAGATAGACACCTGCAAACCTGCTTCACCACTCGTGAAGCAACCCCCCTGCAACCCCCCTGCCGGTTCTTGGGCTTCCCACCATGTATGCTTAACCCACTGCTCTACTGCCTGGCCCTCCTCTCTCTCCTTTCTATCTTCCCCTCCCCTCTCAATTTCTTTTCTTTTTTTTTTTTAAAAGATTTTATTTATTAATGAGGAAGACAGGAGGAGAAAGAGAGAACCAGACATCACTCTGGCACATGTGCTACCTGGGATTGAACTCAGGACCTCATGCTTGAGATTCCAAAGCTTTATCACTGTGCCACCTCCTGGACCACCGCCCCCTCTCAATTTCTCTCTGTCCTATTAAAAAAAGAAATGGAAAAAATGGCCTCCAAGAGCAGTGAGTTCATAGTGCAGGCACTGAGCCCCAGTGATAATCCTGGAGGCAAAGAAAAAAAGAAAAAAAAAACCCAACAAATTGTTAAAGGAGGGAGTCTCAGGTTCTAGTCTGGAATCCATTTGAGTCCCATATTCATTCTTTGGTACTTGCTGAGTTGTTAGCCTAGAGTTATCCCCCCACATACACCTTCTAAGGTTTGTTTATAAGAGGACAAGGGGGAGGGAGAGTATGAGAACCAAAGCATCACTTCTTCTTCTTCTAGCATTTGCCCTTCTTCCGTAGCCAGTTAACAGCGTCAGGTTGAGCCTGATGTAAAGTTTCGAGACCTCCTTTGAATCTGGAGAGGTGGCAGTCATTGACTATGTGGGTCATAGTCTGTGTAGCCGCAGGGGCAATTCGGGTCGTCTCTGGCTCCCCAGCGATGGAACATAGCGGCGCACCGGCCATGGCCTGTTCGATAGCGATTGAGGAGGGCCCAATCATAACGTGCTAGGTCAAAGCCGGGTTGACGCTTGCAGGGGTCTGTGATGAGGTGTTTGTTCTTTACCTCAGCTGACTGCCAACTCTGTTTCCAAGAGTCTGGAACAGAGAAGTTCAGTGATAACATGCAACACTGGTAACTGAACTCAAGACTTCCTACCTGAGATTCCATTGCCTTGTCTTCTGAACCACGTCACAGGCTGCAAGTCTCTCTGTTTATCTGTTTGTTTGTTTGTTTGTTTGGGAACTGGAGCAGTGAACTGGAACTTCACTGCTCTAGGACAACTTTTTCAGATAGAAAGACAAGACAAAATTATGTCTCAGGAAATAAACTGAATCCTTGGTATGCTAAAAAAAAAAAAAAAGAAAGACAAGACAGAGGCAGTCGGGCAGTAAGTAGCACAGCGGGTTAAGTGCATGTGGCGCAAAGCACAAGGACCGGTGTAAGGATCCCGGTTCGAGTCCCCGGCTCCCCACCTGTAGGGGAGTCGATTCACAGATGGTGAAGCAGGCCTGCAGGTCTCCCCCTCTCTGACTTCCCCTCCTCTCTCCATTTCTCTCTGTCCTATCTAACAACGACGACATCAAGAACTACAACAACAGTGAAAAACAAGGGCAACAAAAAGGGAAAATAAAGAAATATTTAAAAAGTTAAATAAAAAAACTATAAAAAAAAAAAAAAGAAAGACAAGACAGAGATAGACAAAGACACCACATCCCCGAAGTTTCCCTGGGTTGTACTGTCCCAACCTATCTCTTTAAAAGTCACTTGCCCATCTCCTAGGAAATGATGTTCAGAGTGGTCCTGGATGAAGCACTGGACTCTCAAGCATGAAGTCCTGAGTTCAACCCCCGGCAGCGCATGTACCAGAGTGATTTCTCTCTTTCTATCTTTTTCATTAGTAAATAAATAAAATATTTTTTAAAATTATGCTTAGATGGGAACCTAAAGGTAAAAGAAGTTAAGGTGGGGGAGATAGCATACTTGTTATGCAAAGGAGCTCTCATGCCTGAGGTTCCAAAGTCCCAGGTTTGATCCCTTACACCACCATAAAACAGAGCTAAACAGTGCTCTAGTTTAACAACAACAACAAAAGTCAAGGAATGGCTCAGGAGTCTAGGACATTAGGCTTTAAAGCATAATGTTCTGAGTTTGATCCCTAGTATCCATGTGTAAGAATGATGCTCTGGTTGACTCCTCTCCGCAACCATCACCACCATCACATCCTCCTCCTCTTCCTTGTGTTAATAAGTAAACAACCCTTTTTTTAAAAAAAGCTAAGGAGGAAAAAGAGGGTTGGTGGAATTGTATGTAACAATTTCATGGAGGACCAGGAATGAGCATTTTCCTCTAACCCTTATGCCAAGAACATTGCTCAGCTCTGGCTTATGGTGGTTTTGGGGATTGAACCTGGGACCTCAGAGTCTACAGGCATGCAAGTCTTTTTGCATAACCATTATTCTATCTCCCCAGCCCTAGGTAATTATTTAAAAAACAAATAAATAAAATGGGTTGGGCAGTAGCACAGCGGGTTTAGCGCACATGGGGCAAAGTGCAAGGACCGGAGTAAGGCTCCCCATCTGCAGGGGCGGGGGGGAGGGTCCGGGGGGGGGGTCCCTTCACAGGTGGTGAAGCAGGTCTGCAAGTGTCTTTCTATCCCCCTGTCTGTCTTCCCTCTCCTCTCAATTTCTCTCTGTTCTGTCCAACAATAACATCAATGGCAAAAACAACAGTAATGATAATGACAACGGTAACAACAAAGGCAACAAAAGGGAAAAAATGGCCTCCAGGAGCAGTGGATTTGTAGTGCAGGCACCGAGCCCCAGCAATAACCCTGCAACCAAAAAAAGAAAAATAAAGTAAGATAACATAAAATAAAATAAAATAAAATAAAATAAAATAAAATAAAATAAAATAGGGGGCTGGTCAGTGGCACACTCTACTGAGCATACAAGTTACCATGCACAAGGATCTAGGTTCAACCCCACCTGCAGGGGGAAAGTTTCACAACTGGTGAAGCCATGTTGCAGTTGTCTCTGGCTCACTGTCTTTTCCTCTCAATTTATTTGTCCTCTCGGATAAAATAAATAAAATAATAATAGCCCTAAAATAGCATAAATACCAATTAGTAGCCTCTAGTGGACAGATGATGAGATTTAGGCTCAGTGAGACTGAGTAACTTGCTCAGCTACTGTCATCTAATAGATCATATGGCTGGGTTATAGATTCTGTAGTTCTTGTTTATTTTTTATCTTCTGTTGCTACCAGGGTTATTGCTGGAGCTTGATGCCTACACAGCAAATTCACCACTCCCAGTGGCCATTATCCCCCACCCCACCTACATCTGCTTTTTTTATTTGATAGGACAGAGATAAATTGAGAGGGGAGGGGTAGTTAAAGAGGGAGAAAGAGAGGCACTTACAAACCTTCTTTACTTTGCCCTCCCTGCAGGTAAGGGCTGGAGACTTAAACCTGGGTCAAAAATTACTGGGCAGGGCACATGCCTGCCAGGCAAAGAAGCCCAGGTTGGCATCCCAGTGCCACATAGGAGTGCCCTCTGATGTCTCTTTGTCTCTGTCTCTCTGTTTTCTAGCTGAATGAAAAGTTGGCTCCAAAGTGGTGGAATTACACAAGGCCCCAGCTCAGCTCTTTCTTTCTTTCTTTCTTTCTTTCTTTCTTTCTTTCTTTCTTTCTTTCTTTCTACTATTATTTTTTTCTACCAGAGCGCTGCTCAGCTCTGGCTTATGCTGGTGCAGAGGCTTGAACCTGGGATTTTGGAGCCTCAGACATGAAAGTCTCTTTGCATAACCATTATGCTATCTACCTTCGCCCCACACACACCTTTCCAATATTATAATTCTACTGAGTTCCTCATGAGCTCTTGTATCTCTTCTCTCCGTATCTCTCTCATTAAAATAAGATAAATATATATTTAAAAAATGACCCGCTTTTTAAATATTTTACTTATTTATTTTTATATTTATTTATTCCTTTTTTTTGCCCTTGTTTTATTTTTGTAGTTATTATTGTTGCTATTGATGTCGTTGTTGTTGGATAGGACAGAGAGAAATGGAGAGGAGGGGAAGAGAGAGAGGGGGAGAGAAAGACAGACACCTACAGACCTGCTTCACTGCCTGTGAAGCGACTCCCTAGCAAGTGGAGAGCCAGGGGCTTGAACTGGGATCCTTATGCCTGTCCTTGCACTTTGTGCCACGTGCGCTTAACCTGCTGTGCTACTGCCTGACTCCCTACTTATTTATTTTTTTTAAAGCTTTTTTTTTTTTAAGGTTTTATTTATTTATTAATGAGAAAGATAGGAGGAGAGAGAGAAAGAACCAGACATCACTCTGGTACATGTGCTGCTGGGGATCAAACTCAGGACCTCATGCTTGAGAGTCCAATGCCTTATTCACTGCACCACCTCCCAGACCACCTTATTTATTTTTAATGAGAGATGCAGAGAGAAAGATACCAGAGCACTGCTCAGCTCTGGTTTATGGTAGTGCTAGGGATTGAACGCGGGAGCTCTATGCTGCAGGCATGAAAGTCATTTGCATAACCATTATGTTGTCTCCTCAGCTCCCCTTTTTTTAAATTTTTTTTGCCTCCAGGGTTATCACTGGGACTTGGTGCCTGTACTACAAATCCACTGCTCCTAGAAGCCACTTTTCCCATTTTGTTGCCCTTGTTGCTACCCTTGTTTTTGTTGTTAATGTTATTGTTGCCATTGCTGCTGCTGTTGGATAGGACAGAGAGAAATCGGGAGAGGAGGGGAAGACAGAGGGGGAGAGAAAGATAGACACCCGCAGACCTGCTTCACCCAGTGAAGCGACTCCCCTGCAGGTGGGGAATTGGGGGCTCAAACTGGGATCCTTAAGTCGGTCCTTGCACTTTGCACCATGTGCACTTAACCTGCTACACCACCACACGCCCTCCCCTCATTTTTTTTTAAGACTTTATTTACTTATTAATGAGAGAGATGGGAGAAGAGAGGAAAGAGAACCAGGTATAAGTCTGGTACATGTGCTGCTAGGCACTGAACTCAGGACCTCATGCTGAGAGTCCAACACTTTACCCACTGTGCCATCTCCGGGACCACATTCTAGAGCTCTTTAAAACAATAATTGGGTGGGGGCCAGGCGGTAGTGCAGCAGGTTAAGCTCACATGATGTGAAGTACAAGGACCCACCTAAGGATCCTATTTTGAATCCCGGCTCCCCACCTGCAGGGATCCTTTACAAGCAGTGAAGCAGGTCTGCAGATAGCTATCTTTCTCTCCCCCTTGTTGTCTTCCACTCCTCTCTCAGTTTCTTTCTGTCCTATACAACAACAGAAATGGCAACAATAACATTAACAACAAGGACAACAAAATGGCCTCCAGGAGCAGTGGATTCTAGTGCAGGCACTGAGCCCCAACAATAACCCTGGAGGCAGAAAAAAAAAACTTAATTGGGGCCCGGGTGGTGGTGCACCTGGTTAAGTGAAGCAGGTCTCTCTCCCTCTTTTTTTTTTTTAGTTTTTTTGTATTTATTTATTTTCCCTTTTGTTGCCCTTGGTTTTTGTTGTAGTTGTTATTGTTATCGATGTCATCATTATTAGATAGGACAGAGATAAATGGAGAGAGCAGGGGAAGAGAGAGAGGGGGAGAGAAAGATAGTCACCTGCAGACCTGCTTCACCACCTGTGAAGCAACTCCCCTGCAGGTGGGGAGCTAGAGTCTCAAAATGTGATCCTTAAGCTGGTCATTGCACTTTGCACCACAAGCGCTTACCCCACTGCACTTCCACCTGACTCCCTCTCCCTCTCTCTCTCTCTTTTTAAGATTTTATTTATTTATTAATGAGAAAGATAAGAGGAGAGAGAAAAATAACCAGACATTGCTCTGGTACATGTGCTGCTGGGGAATGAACTCAGGACTTCATACTTAAAGAGTTCAATGCCTTATCTTAATTTAAAATTTTTTATCCTTATTTATTTGATAGAAACAGCCAGAAATCAAGAGAGAAGGGGGAGATAGAGAGGGAGAGCAAGAGACACCTGCAGCCCTGCTTCACCACTTGCAAAACTCTCCGTCTGCAGGTGGGGAGCAGGAACTTTGGCCTGGGTCCTGGCACATCTTAACATATGCGTTCAACCACGCGCCACCACCAGGCCCTCCAATGCCTTATCTACTGCACCATCTCCTGAACCACTCTCTCCTTATCTCCCCCTCGTCTCTCAATTTCTCTCTGTCCTATCCAATAAAATGGAAAAAATGGCTGCCAGGAGCAGTGGATTCATACTGCCAGCACTGAGCCCCAGTGATAACCCTGGAGGCAAAAAAAAAAAAAAAAAAAAAAGAAGGGGAGTCAGGTGGTAGTACAGCGGGTTAAGCGCAAGAGAGCAAGAAACTATTGCTGTGCCCCCGGGGGCTGCCTGAGCTGAGCCTGTCCTCCCACTCTCGGCTCCAGGTCTGCGACAGCCTGGGACGAAAACATGCATCCACCTGTGAGCTCTGCGCCTTCTGCTCCCTGAAGCTGGAGCAGTGCCACTCAGAGATCAACCTGCAGCGCCAACACTGTGATAGCTCTCACAAAACCACCTTCACCAGTCCCCTGCTCAACGCCCAGGCCTTGTCCGTGGGCACCCAGGTACCCAACGCAGCCACTGGTGGGTAGGGCAACCTCGGTTCCTGGCGGGAAGGAAGGGAGGCCTGCAGGGCACAGATGGTGGACCCCCTCATCTCCCCTGTACTGTAGGCTGGCAAGGTGTCCCAGGGCCGTTTTGCTGGGCTGGATACCTATGGGGGGCTCCGCATGGACTTCTGGTGTGCCCGGCTCGCCACCAAGGGCTGCGAGGACAGCCGTGTGGCAGGCTGGCTCCAGACAGAGTTCCTCAGCTTCCAGGATGGCGACTATCCAACCAAGGTCAGAGCTTTTCTGGGTCCCTTGAACTGGGTAGCCCTAGGATGTGGAAGGGGGTTTAGGCTCCAAGCTCCTCAGAGCCTTCGCCATTGACTCTCTCAGCTTTTGCTTCAATGTACAGCCCCCTCCCCTCCAGTCCCAAAAGGGGGGAAAAAAACAAAGAAAAGGAAAAGATTCCCTTTATCTCTATGAAAATGACTCCAAACCTAGGACTTCACCACTTGTGAAGCTTCTTCCCATAGGTGGGGAGTTGGGGGCTCAAATTTGGATCTTTGCTCATATCTTTGTGCTATATGTGCTTAACCAGTATAACACTGCCCGGCCACCCATCATGGCTTTTTCCACAGCCTAATATTTCAGTTTTTATTAATTAATTATGTATTAGAATTAATAAATTATGTTAATTAGTTAATTGATTAATTATGTATTATCAGATCTGGCTTACAGTGGTGATGGGGGTTGAACCTCTCTTTTCTCTTTCTCCAAAGAGCAGATTTGCTATCTCTCTCTCTCTCTTTTTTTTTAAATTTCTTTCTTTATTGGGGAATTAATGTTTTACATTCAACAGTAAATACAATAGTTTGTACATGCATAACATTCCCCAGTTTCCCATTTAACAATACAACCCCCACTATGTCATTTATTATCCTTCATGGACCTATATTCTCTCCACCCACCCACCCCAGAGTCTTTTACTTTGGTGCAATACGCCAATTCCAGTTCAGGTTCTACTTGTGTTTTCTTTTCTGGTCTTGTTTTTCAACTTCTGCCTGAGAGTGAGATCATTCCATATTCATCCTTCTGTTTATGACTTATTTCACTCAACATGATTTTTTCTTTTTTTTTTTTTTATTTAAGAAAGGATTAATTAACAAAACCATAGGGTAGGAGGGGTACAACTCCACACAATTCCCACCGCCCAATCTCCATATCCCACCCCCTCCCCCAATAGCTTTCCCATTCTCTATCCCTCCGGGAGCATGGACCCAGGGTCATTGTGGGTTGCAGAAGGTAGAAGGTCTGGCTTCTGTAATTGCTTCCCCGCTGAACATGGGCGTTGACTGGTCGGTCCATACTCCCAGTCTGCCTCTCTCTTTCCCTAGTAGGGTGGGTCTCTGGGGAAGCTGAGCTCCAGGACACATTGGTGGGGTCTTCAATCCAGGGGAGCCTGGCTAGCATCCTGATGGCATCTGGAACCTGGTGACTGAAAAGAGAGTTAACATACAAAGCCAAACAAATTTTTGAGCAATCATGGACCCAAAGCTTAGAATAGTGGAGAGGAAGTGTTAGGGGTATACTCACTGCAAACTCTAGTGTACTTCTGCTTTCTTACTTTGGTGCCATACTCCAAACTCAGTCAATTTCTGCTTTGCGTTTCTACTTCTTTTTTTTTTTTTTTTACATCCATAACATTCCCCAGATTCCCATTTAACAATACAACCCCCACTATTTCATTCATCATTTTTCATGGACCTGTATTCTCCCCACCCACCCACCCACCCCAGAGTCTTTTACTTTGGTGTAATACTCCAATTCCATTTCAGGTTCGACTTGTGTTTTCTTTTCTAATCTTGTTTTTCAACTTCGGCCTGAAAGTGAGATCATCCCGTATTCATCCTTCTGTTTCTGACTTATTTCACTCAACATGATTTTTTCAAGGTCCATCCAAGATCGGTTGAAAACGGTGAAGTCACCATTTTTTACAGCTGAGTAGTATTCCATTGTGTATATATACCACAACTTGCTCAGCCACTCATCTGTTGTTGGACACCTGGGTTGCTTCCAGGTTTTGGCTATTACAAATTGTGCTGCCAAGAACATATGTGTACACAGATCTTTTTGGATGGATGTGTTGGGTTCCTTAGGATATATCCCCAGGAGGGGAATTGCAGGGTCATAGGGTAGGTCCATTTCTAGCCTTCTGAGAGTTCTCCAGACTGTTCTCCACAGAGGTTGGACCAATTGACATTCCCACCAGCAGTGCAGGAGGGGAGGGTTCCTTTGACCCCACACCCTCTCCAGCATTTGCTGCTGTTACCTTTTTTTTTTTTTTTTTAACTTCCCTCTTAGGACTGCTTTAGCTGTGTCCCAAATATTTTGATAGCTTGTGTCTTCATTTTCATTGAACTCTCGAAACATTTTGATTTCTTCCTTGATTTCCTCTTTGACCCAGAAGTTGTTAAGAAGTGTACTGTTGAGCTTCCACATTTTGGCACGGTTACTAATCTTTTGTTGATTGTTAAGTGTTAGTTTAATTCCACTGTGGTCTGAGAAGATGCTTGGGGTGATTTCAGTGCTCTTGAATAGGCTGATGCTGTCTTTGTGGCCTAACATATGGTCTATCCTTGAGAATGATCCATGTGGATTTGAGTAAAATGTGTATTCCAGTTTCTTGGGATGAATGACTCTGAAAATGTCCAATAGTTCTAGTTTATCTATCTCTTCATTTAGCTCCCTTATGTCTTTACTGATTTTCTTCCTGGATGATCTGTCAAGTTGAGATAGTGGGGTGTTGAAGTCCCCTACTATGATTGTGTTACTGTTAATATATTGCTGTAGCTCTTTCAGTAGAAGTTTGATGTATTTAGATGGCTTCTCATTGGGTGCATAGATATTAATAATTGTTAAGTCCTCTTGATTGACTGATCCTCTGAGCATTAAGTACTGTCCATTCCTATCTTTTAAATCTTATCTATTTTAAAGTCTATCATGTCAGATATGAGAATAGCTGTTCCTGCCCTTTTTTGTGGGCCATTGTCTTGAATGATAGTTTTCCATCCTTTCACTTTAAGTCTGTGTTTGTCTTGTTGCATTAGGTGAGTTTCCTGTAGACAACATATTGTTGGGTTGTGTTTTCTGATCCATCTTCCTACTCTGTGTCTTTTAATAGGTGAATTCAGGCCATTGACATTTATTGATATCAAAGATTGAAGATATTTTAACGCCATTCTTGTAGAGTTTTAGAGTGTTTTGATATATGTCCTATTTGTGGTGGTCTGGTTGTTTATAGGAGACCTTTCAGAACTTCTTTCAGGGCAGGCTTGGTGATGGTTGCTTCCTTCAACTGTTGCTTGTCTGAGAAGGTTTTGATGCTTCCATCTAGTCTGAATGACAATCTAGCAGGATATAGTATTCTTGGCTGAAAGCCTTTCTCATTGAGCACTTGATAGATATCTTGCCATTCTCTTCTGGCCTGTAGTGTTTGTATGGAGAAGTCTGCTGCTAATCTTATGGGTTTTCCTTTGTAGGTGACTCTTTGTTTTTCTCTTGCAGCCTTGAGGATCCTTTCTTTATCCTTATTCCTTTCCAATCTAAGTATGACATGTCTTGGTGTCTTTAGGTCTGGGTTAATTCTGTTTGGGACCCTCTGGGCTTCTTGAATCTTTATGTCTTTGGTGTTGTCTAGACTACAGAAATTTTCAGCTATTATGGCCTGGAGAACGCTTTCTTCCTCCCCTTCTCTTTCTTCCTCTGGTAAGCCAATAATGCGTATATTGTTTCTTTTGAAGTCATCCCATAGGACTCTGTTGTTGTTTTCAGAATCTCTTAATCTCTTTTTGAGATCTCTTACTTCTTTTTTAGTTGTCTCTAATTCATCCTCAGTCTTGCTAATTCTGTCTTCAGCCTCATAGATTCTCTTCTCTCTGCCCTCTACTGCTTTCTGGAGTTCATCTATTTTGTTGCCCTGCTCTGATACTGTTTTAGCTTGTTCAGCTAGTTGCCTTCTTAGCTCAGCGATTTCAGCTTTCAGCTCTCTAATAACCATGAGATAATTAGAATTTTCTTCCATATTCTCATTTGTTGTTCCTGCATTTCTGATTACAATTTTTTCAAATTCTTTACTCACTCCTGTTATTATTTCCTTAGCTAATGTTTGGATGTTGAACTCGTTGTTTTGTGCTTCACCCTCTGGAGGACTTTTAGCTGGACTCTTGTCCTGGCTCGAGTCTCCAATATTTTTTCTTGTTGTTTTAACCATTTTATATAAGTTAACAGTTTTTTCAATCCCTGAGTTGGAGTTCAGTGGTGTAAAAGCCTTTTTTTTTTCCCCCTGTAGGCTATGGTAGCCTGAGGGCTTTTAAACTATCAATAGGCTTCTTAGCTTAATCACTGACTCCTGACCAAGAGATAAAGCAGGGTGTGGCAGAGATAATCCAGTGGTTATGCAAAGAGACTTTCACAGCCCCTCAGCTATGCCACAGAGGTATAGGTCTTCTCCTGAGTTTCCCGGTTAGATCTCTGTACCCTGGTGTACCCTGGTGTCCCTCCCTGTTGCTGCTCCAGATTCTGAGGGTAGTAGCAATGGAGACTCAGAGTTGCACTTGGTGAGTCTCTGGGGAGTCCTTTCCTCCCTTCAGCTGTCCCCTTGTTGGTGGAGCAGACTGGAGGTGGTGTCTCCACTGACAAACTGTTGAACTGTTAGCAGTCACTTAGTCTCTCCTTAGGCCCCTCTCTCCTCTCTGTCATCAGCCAAGCGTGTTTGTACTCACGGGTGATTTACTGGGTTTCTGTGGTCATTCTAGTCCTGTCTTGTTTCGGTCCGGGTGGTCTCCTTTGGTATTCCTAGTTGATCCCCCTTTTCTGATGTATGACATTCTCACAGGAGTGAAGTGATATCTCATTGTTGTCTTGATTTGCATTTCTCTGACAATCAGAGACTTGGAGCATTTTTTCATGTGTTTCTCGGCCGTTTGGACCTCTTCTGTGGTGAATATTCTGTCCAAGTCCTCCCTCCATTTTTGGATGGGGTTATTTGTTGTCTTGTTGTTGAGTCTGGCCAACATGATTTTTTCAAGGTCCATCCACGATTGGCTGAAAACGGTGAAGTCACCGTTTTTTTACAGCTGAGTTGTATTCCATTGTGTATATACACCACAACTTGCTCAGCCACTCATCTGTTGTTGGACACCTGGGTTGCTTCCAGGTTTTGGCTATTACAAATTGTGCTGCCAAGAACATATGTGTACACAGATTTTTTTGGATGGATGTGTTGGGTTCCTTAGGATATATCCCCAGGAGAGGAACTGCAGGGTCATAGGGTAGGTCCATTTCTAGCCTTCTGAGAGTTCTCCAGACTGTTCTCCACAGAGGTTGGACCAATTGACATTCCCACCAGCAGTGCAGGAGGGTTCCTTTGACCCCACACCCTCTCCAGCATTTGCTGCTGTTACCTTTTCTGATGTATGACATTCTCACAGGAGTAAAGTGATATCTCATTGTTGTCTTGATTTGCATTTCTCTGACAATCAGAGACTTGGAGCATTTTTTCATGTGTTTCTCAGCCTTCTGGATCTCTTCTGTGGTGAATATTCTGTCCATGTCCTCCCCCCATTTTTGGATGGGGTTATTTGTTGTCTTGTTGTTGAGTCTGGCAAGCTCTTTATATATGTTGGTTATTAAACTCTTATCTGATGTATGGCATGTAAAGATCTTCTCCCATTCTGTGAGGGATCTCTTGGCTTGGGTAATGGTTTCTTTTGCTGTGAAGAAGCTTTTTAATTTCATGTAGTCCCATAGGTTTATACTTGCCTTAGTCTTCTTTGTAATTGGATTCGTTTCATTGAAGATGTCTTTAAAATTTATGTGGAAAAGAGTTCTGCCAATATTTTCCTCTAATACTTGATAGTTTGTGGTCTAACATCCAAGTCCTTGATCCACTTGGAATTTACTTTTGTATTTGGTGAAATACAGTGATTCAGTTTCATTCTTCTGCATGTTTCAACCCATTGTTTCCAACACCATTTGTTGAAGAGACTCTGCTTTCCCCATGTAATAGTCTGGGCACCTTTGTCAAAGATTAGATGTCCATAGGTGAGGGGCCTCTCTTTTTGTTTTGCTTTTATTTAATTTGATTTGATAGAGATAGAAAAATGGAGAGGAATGGGGGGGGGAAGAGTATGAGAGAGTACAAGCTACAGTACTGCGTCTCCACTCTCAAAGCTTTCCCTTGAAGGTGGGGGTTGGGGACTGGAACTTGAGTCTTTGTGCCTGTAAGGTGTGTGCTCAACCAGGCACACCACTACCTGCTCCCCCCTTTTTTATGAGACACTGGAGAATGAATCTAGAGTCTCACACATACATGACAGCGGCCTGATTTTTTCCCCTTCCCATTAGAGAGAGGTGGAAGGGAGAAGGAGAGGTACCACAGCATCAATCCACCATCCATGGAGCCCCATCTCATTTATGATGCTCTATTGTAGAACTGGGCTTGGACCCAGGATCTCATGCACAACAAATATGTGCTCCACTGGGGGAGCTACCTCCAGATCCTTCTAGTTTTTTTTTTTTTTAATATACTTTAAAATTATATTTATTTATTGGATAGAGGCAGCCAGAAATTGAGAGAGAAGGGGAAAATAGAGGAGACACCTGCAGCCCTGCTTCACCACTCATGAAGTTTTTCCCCTGCAGGTGGGGACCAGGGGCTCGAACGTGGGTCCTTGAGCACTGTAACATGTGCTCCCAACCAGGTGCGCCACCACCTGGCCCCCAGATCCTTCTAGTTCTTTCCATGCCCGATGGAATTCATTTTGATTCCCACTTTTTTTTTTTTTAACTTATTTCAAAAGCATCACAAGAGACAGAGAGAAGCCAAAGCAACACTCCAGTACATGTGTTGTTGGGGATCAAACCAGGAACCTCGGGCATGAGAGACTGAAGCTTTATCAGCTGCTCTCCACCCACCCTCCTTACTGCAGGCCACTCCCATTGTAGTTTAGCAAGGAGGAAAAATAAATAAATAAAAGGCAAGAAACAGTACAGGATTTCTCTTTTTCTTCCTTTTTTTTTTTTTTAATATTCAGGAAGACTTTCTTTTCTTTTTTTTTTTTAATATTGACCTGAGGTAGAGGGTAGATAGCATAATGGTTATGCAAAGAGACTCTCATGCTTGAGGCTCCAAAGTCCCAGGTTCAATCCCCCACACCACCATAAGCCAGACTTGAGCAGTGCTCTGGTAAAATTAAAAAAAAAAAAAAAGGGGGGGGGATTCGAACTGTAGCGCAGCGGGTTAAGCGCAGGTGGCGCAAAGCACAAGGACTGGCATGAGGTTCCCGGTTGGAACCCCGGCTCCCCACCTGCAGGGGAGTCGCTTCACAGGCGGTGAAGCAGGTCTGCAGGTGTCTGTCTTTCTCTCCCCCTCTCTGTCTTCCCCTCCTCTCTCCATTTCTCTCTGTCCTATTCAACAACGATAACAACAATAATAACTACAACAATAAAACAAGGGCAACAAAAAGGAATAAATAAATAAATAATAAATATTAAAAAAAAAAAAAAGAAAAGAAGAAAAAAATATGTTGGCCGGAGAATACATAATGGTGGTGATGCAAAAGACTTTAATACCAAAAGTTCTGAGGTCACAGATTCAATCCTGAGCACCACCATAAGCCAGATCTGAGCAGTGCTCTGGTCTCTGTCTGTATCTTTCTGTCTGTATATCACTCATTAAAAATAAATTGGGGGCAGAGGGTAGATAGCATAATGTTATGCAAACAGACTCTCATGCCTGAGACTCCAATGTCTCAGGTTCAATCCCCCGCAGCACCACCACCATAAGCCAGAACTGAAGAGTGTTCTGGTAAAAACAAAAACAAAAAAATAAAATAAAATAAAAAAATAAATAAGTTGGGGTGGGGGTATAGCATAATGGTTATACAAAGAGACTTTCATGCCTGAGGCTCTCAAGTCCCAGGTTCAATCCCCCACACTGCCATAAGCCAGAGCTGAGTAGTGCTCTGCTAAAAAAAAAAAAAAAAAAAAAAAAAAAAAGAATATAATAAATAAAAAATAAAGGGGGCGGGGGTAGATAGCATAATGGTTATACAAAGAGACTCTCGTGCCTGGGGCTCTGAAGTCTCAGGTTTAGTCCTCTGCACCACAATAAGCCAGAGCTGTGCAGTGCTCTGGTGTTTATCTCTGTGTCTTTCTCTCTCTGCATCTCTCAAAAATAAAATAAATAAAATACTTTAAAAAACTAAAAATAGGGTGGGGATGACAGCATAATGGTTATGCAAACAGACTCTCGTGCCTGAGGCTCCTAAGTCCCAGGTTCAATCCCCCACACCACCATAAGCCAGAGCTGAGCAGTGCTCTGGTGTTTGTTTCTCTGTGTGTCTCTCTCTCTGCATCTCTCTCAAAAATAAAAAAATTAATAAAAAAATTTAAAAAAAAACTAAAAATAAACAAATTAAATGGAACCAAGTGGTAGCATACCTGGTTGAGCACACATGTTACAGTGCTCAAAGACCCAGGTTTGAGCCCCTAGTCCACACCTGCAGGGGGAAAGCAATACTGCATGTGTCTCTCTGTCTCTCTTTCACCCCCTTCCCTCTTGATTTCTGACTGTCTCTATCCAATAAATAAATAATGATAAATAATTTTTAAAAAATTAAAGAAATATGTTTATTTATTTTGACAGGACAGAGAAATTGAGAGGGAAGGGGGAGGTAGAGAAGGAGAAAGAGAGAGACCTGTAGACCTACAGGTAGGGACTGGGAGCTTGAACTCCAGTCCTTGCACATGGTAATGTGTACACCCAAGTGGGTGCACCACTGCCCAGTCTCCCCTCCATTTCTTTTTGTTTGTTTTGTTTTTTATTTTAGGTAAAGACAGGCAGAAAAGGAAGGAGAGAGAGTGAACAAGACCACAGCACTGAAGCTTCCTTCATTGTGGTGAGGGCCAGGCAGGATGACTTTTTTTCAGAGATTGACAGACAGAGAGTGAAAGAGACCGTAGCACCAAACTTTCTTCCATTACGGGCCCTGAACTTGAATCTGAGTCATGCACATGGCAAAAAGTATCTCACTATCCAAGTGAGCAATTTTGCCATCCCAGGACAGACAGTTTATAAAAGAGCCCTATCAAGCTCTGTCACTCTGCCCAGAGATCTGGAAGAGAACATCTCAGTCACTCCCCTGGGTTTCAAGGTGGGTGGTAAGGTCCCCCCGGGGAAGCAGTTTACTTCAGGTCACACATCCAAGCTTCTCCATATATATATATATTTTTCCCCTTTTGTTGCCCTTGTTGTTGTTTTTTTATTGTTGTTGTGGTTATTGTTGTTCTTATTGATATTGTCTGTCTTTGTTGGATAGGACAGAGAGAAGTGGAGAGAGGAGGGGAAGATAGAGAAGGGGAGAGAAAGACAGACACCCACAGACCTGCTTCACCTCCTGTGAAGTGACTCCCCTGCAGGTGGGGAGCCGGGTCTCAAACCAGGATCCTTAGGCCAGTCCTTGCACTTTGCGCCACCTGAGCTTAACCTGCTGTGCTACCGCCCAACTCCCTCCAAGTGTCTTCTGTCCCCTTCCTCATTAAGCCAGTAGCAGAAGGCTCCCTGAGCTTGGAACACTAATTGGCTCCCCTTCCCTAGATTTTTTTTTTTTTCCCAGCCCTGCTCAGATCTGGCTTGTGGTAGTGCTGAGGATTCAGCCTGGGAGCTCAGAATCTCAGGCATAAAAGTCTTTTTGCATAACCACTATGCTATCTCCCCAGCCCCTAAAAGTATTTATTAATGAGAGATTGGAAGAGAACCAGAGCATCACTTTGGCACATGAGATACGAAGGATGAAACTCAGGACTCCATGCTTGAGAATCCAGTGCTTTATACACTGTACTACTCCCAGGCTACTCCCTTCCCTTGATCTGGGTCCTCAGTGCCCCCACTTCTCTGGCTGTTGCCCCTCAGCTGTTTTGCCAAGTGAGTGGACCAGCAGGCAGATACTCCTCAGCCTGCTCCTGCAACTGAGCTGTGACTGAGGATGGGCGAGGGGAAAAGCAGAGGGAGAAGGACTTATTCCTTTGAGCTGATGGCTGTGTAGAAGGTCTGGCTCTCAAAACAACCCCCACCTGCCCCCAAGGTCCTGTCACTTCCACAGGCACACCCTCTGGAGGGCTGTTGTCTTGTGAAGCTTCTGACACCTCCTTGCCTCCCTGGTCCTGGCCCCTGGCTTAGATCTGTGACACAGACTATGTGCAGTACCCAAACTTCTGCGCCTTCAAGAGTCAGCAGTGTCTAATGAGAAACCGGGACCGAAAGGTGAGCCCCTCACACCAACCCTCAATAGTGAACACCCCCTCGATCCCCCTACCAGAAGTGGAAGCCAGCTCTCTCCACTCTCCCAGGCTGGGGAGGGGGTACTGCAGATAAGGGGAGAGGGGCCCTGAGAGCATCCCAGGAGTATTCCTCAGGGGGTTGGGAATTGAATGTTGAAGGGAAGGGGCCTCTCAAGTATTGCCTCCTGCTCCCCAGGCTTGTAGGACCAGTCACTTCCCCTTTTGGCTTCATCATCTTCATTTTGGAAAGGAGGCAATTGGGTGACTTAGTATCTTACAGCTAAAAACAAAACAAAACAAAAGCTTTCCCATAGTTGGGCCTCCTCCTCCCCACCTTGCCCTATGCCACCACCCCCACAAATGCCCCAGCCCTAGTTCTTAGGGAGCCCCTGCTGCCTCCCCACCTCCACCTCTGTGGTGCCTGGCTCTGGTCACAGGTATCCCGCATGAGGTGCCTGCAGAATGAGACGTACACTGTCCTGAGCCAGGAGAAGAGCGAGGACATCGTGCTGCGGTGGAGCCAGGAGTTCAGCACCTTGACTCTGGGCCAGGCTGGCTGAGCTTGGGGAGTGGGGTAGTCCTGGCCCTGCCCCAGCCCCAAATATCCACAGTCTCCATCACATTAGGACCCCCTGTCACTCTGCTCTGAGGCTGCCCCCAACAGGCCTCCTCAGCATGCCCCTTGAGTCAGGCCACAACCCCAGAGAGGTCCCCTATGGAAACCACCTAGCTTCAAGGATATCTTGACATAAAGTATTTATTTTTAATTTGTGTGGTTCATTCTAGTCTTGCACTTCAGGAGCACCCCCACCCTACACACACACACACACACACACACACACACACACACACACAGCTGCCCTCCCCCCCCCCCCCCCCCCAGATTTCTGGATCCCTGTGCAAATGAGACATGCTTGAGAGACAGTCCCCAAGAGGTATGGGAGGGGGAACTAAAGGCTGTGCCTGGGGCCTGAGAGATCATGAAAGCCAAGAGCTCTGGAGCATGTGGCTTCAGATGTGAATGTAGGATGTTGCCAGAGTCTGCCCCACATTGCATCCAGGGCAGGTAGGGCAGATGTCACTTCATCAGGAGGGAGGAAGCAGTTCAGGGTGGGGGCTCAGGAACCCCTTGCTGTGACTGCCCCTTCTAAGCCCGCGTGACCCAATGCTGAGGTGACTGCATCTGCATGTTTTAACCCATTGCACTACTGCCTGACCCCAGGTGGCTGCATCTGGACAACGGTCTTGAGGGTGTGGAACTTCTGGGTTCTTGAGGACATACAAACTTGGAGAGCTAAATTTACTTTATAGAAATATATTTTTAAAAGATTTTTAAAATTTATTCGCTTTTGTTGTCTTTGTTTTTTATTGTTGTAATTGTTGCTGTTACTGATGTTGTTGTTGTTGGATAGGACAGAGAGAAATAGAGAGAGGAGGGGAAGACAAAGAGGGGGAGAGAAAGATAGACACCTGCAGACCTGCCTGCTTCACTGCCTGTGAAGCGACTCCCCTGCAGGTGGAGAACCGGGGGCTCTAATTGGGATCCTTACGCCGCTGGTCCTTGCACTTTGTGCCGCCTGCACTTAACCTGCTGTGCTACTGCCCGACTCCCCCTTTTCTTTTTTTTTAACCAGAGCCCTGCTCAACTCTGGCCTTTGGTGGTACAGGGGAGTGAACCTGAGACCTCAGAGCCTCAGGCATAAGAGTCTTTTCTGCATAATCATTATACAACCTGCCACCTTAGATGTTTCTTCAATAGGTTCATGGTGACTAATAACAGTTTTAAAAAAAAGCGACTTGTTTAGTTTAGAGAAATTCTAACACACTGGAGAATTGAATAGCACAGTGCACACCCCCCACACCCCCCACTCCCAGCTACAGATTTCAAGGACCTACACAACAACAACATACTGGCCATCTCAGGTCAGCAGAAGCAGAACCTCTCATTGCTTAATGTTTCCCAGACCAGACTCACTGAACCCCAATATCATTTTAATTGATTTTTTTTTCCCCTCCAGGATTATCGCTGGAGCTCAGTGCCTGCACTACGAATCCACTGCTCCTGGAGGCCATTTTTTTTTTTTTTCTATTTTGTTGTTGTTAGATAGGACAGAGAGAAATTGAGAGAGGAGGAAAAGACAAAGAGGTGGAGAAAGGGGGTTGGGCGGTAGCGCAGCGGGTTAAGCACACATGGCGCAAAGCGCAAGGACCACCTTAAAGATCCCAGTTCGAGCCCCCAGCTCCCCACCTGCAGGGGGATCTCTTCACAAACAGTGAAGCAGGTCTATAGGTATCTATCTTCCTCTACCCCTGTCTTCCCTTCCTCTCTGTTTCTCTCTGTCCTACCCAACAACAATGACAGCAATGACAATAACAATCACAATAACAATGATAAAACAAGGGCAAAGGAGACAGCATAATGGTTATGCAAACAGACTCTCATGCCTGAGGCTCCTAAGTCCCAGGTTCAGTCCCCTGCACCACCAGAAGCCAGAGCTGAGCAGTGCTCTGGTGATTCTTTGTGTGTGTGTGTCTCTGCATCTCTCTCCAAAATAAAATTAATAAAATTTTAAAAAGTGTTTTTTTTTTTTTTGCAGAGTAACTTTTTTTTAAATATTTGTTTATTCTCTTTTGCTGCCCTTGTTGTAAAAAAAAAAGTTTTTTAAAAAGGGCAACAAAAGGGGGGAAATAGCCTCCAGGAGCAGTGGATTTGTGGTGCAGACACCAAGCCCCAGCGATAACCCTGGAGGCAAAATAAATAATTAAAAATAAATTTAAAAAAGTTTAAATGGGGGAAAGAAAGATACTTGCAAACCTGCTTTACTGCTTGCAAATCAACCCCCCTGCAGGTGGGGAGCTAGGGGCTTGGCTCAAGCTAGGGGCTCAATCTAGGATCCTTGCACTTATCCTTGCACTTCATGCTATGTGCACTTAACCCAGTGTGTTACCACTTGGTTCCCCTTAAATTGATTTATTTATGAAAGAGAACCAGACATCACTCAGGCACACTCAATGCCCAGGGATCCTACTTGGGACCTTATGCTTGAGATCCAGTACTTTATCCACTGTACCATAGTATCTCTCCTATCACTCAAATACTTGTGTTTGGATATTGAGCACATTTTTTTTTTCCTCCAAGGTTATTGCTGGGCTCAGTGCCTGCACCATGAATCCACAGCTCCTGGAGGCCATTTACCCCCCTTTTGTTGCCCTTGTTGTTGTAGCCTCGTTGTGGTTATTATTACCATTGTTGATGTTGTTTGTTGTTGGATAGGACAGAGAGAAATGGAGAGAGGAGGGGAAGACAGAGAGGGGGAGAGAAAGATAGACACCTGCAGACCCGCTTCACCGCCTGTGAAGCGACTCCCCTGCAGGTGGGGAGCTGGGGGCTCGAACCAGGATCCTTACGCCGGTCCTTGCACTTTGTGCCACGTGCACTTAACCCACTGCGCCACCGCCCGACCCCCTATTGAGCACATTTTTAAAAAATTATTTTAATGAGAGAGACACACAGAGAGACCAGAGCACTGTTCAGTTCTGGCTTATGGCGGTGCTGGAGGTATAACTTGGGACCTTTGCTGCCTCAGGCTTGACAGGCTTTTTTCAGACCCACTAGGTTGTCTCCTTAGCCCCATATTGGGCACGTTGATACAGATATTCTCAGGCTGAGTGGAGAGGACTTGACAAGAGGATGCCCTCTGGGCTCTGTGCCACCCCCCCCCCCCCGCCTCTCCCTGCCAATCTCTGTGGGGAAATGGACCTAAGCAAAGAGGAACCCTCCAGTCTGATCACTGGGAGGGAGCTGTGTGCCCTCCCCAAGAGAGAACCCCCTCATCGGGCTGGCACAAGAGGGGCCCCAGGCATAATGAAGAAGAAGCCGCAAGTGGCATGAGTGAAGCAACTTGCCTAAACCCCAAAGAGCCCCTCAAGGGGAACCGGTAAGAACATGAGGAGGCTAGTGGGTTAGTCATCTGGTAGCTGTGGGTGTGCCAGACAGACTTCCCGGAAACTGGGGAGAGTCTAACCATGGGAGGTGGTGCCACTACTTGGCAGGAGTCAAGGCTGGATCAAGCACCACTGTACTTGGGGTTCTGCTCGGGTCGTATGGGGAAGGCCACTTAGGGCACCACTTCCTCCTGCTGCTCCCTGCCCAGGTGGGACTCGGAGTGTGAGGGGACAAAATCAATTGCGACCTGCCTGCCCCGCTGGGTGTGTCTCTACTACCCCGAGCCGGTCCTACCAGCCCAGCCCAGCCCCTAAGAGCAGGCAGCACCAGGAAACCAGCTCAAGGCAGCTTTGGGAGCCACCATCACCGAGAGCACAGGTAGGGGCTTCCCAAGAGAATTCTCTCAGAAATGAGGAGCATGGGGCAAGGAGTAGAGGAGGGTGGCCACAGGCCCTGGAAAACTTTTTCGGGGGGATAGGCAGAGAGAGGAAAAGAGACCACTGCACTCAAACTTCTTCCAGTGAGGTGGGGGGCGGCTTGAACCTGGGTTGTACACATGGCAATGCAGTGCACTATCCATGTGAGCTATTTTGTCATCCCTGGAAACCCTTTTTGAATAGTGAGGGGCAAGCTTCAAGGAGCTGCCTCTGGCAGACTGCTTCCCAGACAGAGCCAGGGGAGGCAGCTTGCTGCACCTTTGGGTGACCAACCCTCTGAAGCTTGGAGCCCCCTCCTCATGGGGGTGTCCTGGGGAGGCTATGTTCTCCCTTCCACCCTGAGGCATTCCTCTCCTACCAGGTTGGACTCTAGGCTGCTCAGGGACACTCTAGAGGGCCATGTAGAAACTGTTTCCATTTCCCAAGCCCTCTACTTGCTATGTGTCCATTCCCTGCTAATGGGGATCACTGGCACAAGAGGGTCCCAGCTAAGGCACCTTTCAATGGGATCTTCTAGAAGCTCTCTAATGTCCCCGTAGCCTTGACATTCTCAGTGCTGATCCCTCAGAGGACAGAGACACAAGGGTGCTGAGACTTTGTATCACACCCCTGAGGGACCCAGAGACCTCCCACCACATTGTCATTTGGGCTTCCTCCAGCATGAGATGCAGTGTAGCCCTGGGAGGACAGGAAGGGCAGGATGGGGATGGGAGCAAGGGGAGGTGGGCATGTCTTTCTGGGAGCCTTACCTGTCCTGGCTCTGGCCAACAGCCTTCCCCACCCTATCAGCCCTGTTGTCACCTTCCGGTAGCCCACACCTACAAGGAAGAGACCGAAAGGGTGAGTGGGTGACTGGTGCCTGAGGTCAGAGCAAGGTTAACCAGGCCAAGAGGTCCTTGGAGATTTCTCTAAGTCAGGACCCCAACACATGGTAAGAGAAGGCCCTTGGGGCCCAGGTCTGGGGAGAGGGCATTCTGCCTGGGAGATTTCTGTTTCCTGCTCTTCTAGCTCTTGGAAGGACCCACACACACAGGAAAAGACTCCTGCCTTCTCCCTGACAGAATAGCCTGGGAGGAAGAATGGTGATGGAGAAGCAGGAGCAGGCTGAGGTGGGAAGGATGGAGATCTGGGCTGGTGAACTGGGCAGCCAGCACAAGGAGGAGCCAGGATGGAGATAAGACACAGCTCTGTTCCAGGGACTCTCTCCTCAGGGGAAAAACAGGCCCCCGGGGCCCAGCAAAATAGCTCACTTGGATCCTGTGCTGCTTTGCCGTATGCTCGACCCAGGCTCTGGCCTGGCCTTCACTGCATTGAAGGAAGACCTGGTGCTGTGGTCTCTTCCCTTCTCTCTGCCTCTCTGTCTGGGGTGGGGGGGGGGGGGAGGCAGGAGCAATGAGTCCCCAGAATCCAAAGAAGGAAGGAAGGAAGGAAGGAAGGAAGGCAAGCAGGCAGACATGCTCCACATACTTCAGTCCAGACCCAGGAAAAGCTGATGCCAGGGTTCATCCAGGGCCCCAAAGCCAGCGCAGAGACAGAACTTGTCACACAGCCCCCAGATTGTGGGGAGCTGTTGCTGGCAGTCCAGCCCAGCACTGCTCCATCTGGGGAGTCTGGAAATGCAGATACCAGAAGGAACATCCTCTCTGTCCTCTCCCTTTTCTCCTCCCCAACCCCACACTGTGCTATTTGCTGTTCATCCTGCAGCAGAGGAAGCGGGTCACTAACCACTCTCCGTTGCTCACTCCAGGAGTGGTGTGTAGGCTGATCAGGCCACCTCTCCCAGCTGTGGACTCCAGGCTTTTAAAGTGATGCTAGCATTCACCCTCAGCTCCTGGGGGGGGGGGGGGGGGCAGGGGGAGAAGAGAAGGAGGAGGGGAAGGAGGAGGAGAGTTTAGCTTCCTCCTCTGTAAACTTCCTCTGCAGAACCACTTAGCCCATCTGGGACTCCCATCCTCCCACCCTCAACTGGAGTGACCAAGGTGTCTGGCCACGACTGTCCTTGTGATACAGTGAAGGCTTCCCAGTTCTGCAGTGTGTGTTTGTGTGCAGGGCAGCTGAGCTCTGCCTACAGAGACATTTGTAGACATACTTTACAGACCCACCAGGAACAGTTCTGTGTGTTTGCAAGTTTGTACCTAAGTATCAGAGTCATAGCAGTTTATGGAGCCAAACCAATTGTAATTAAGAAAGTGACGACCTTCCCCTGACAGAGTAAGAAAAAGAATCAAGAAAGACAGCAAGGTAGTATGGGGGCTGGGGGGAGAGACAGAGAAAGTGGCAGGCAGGCTGAAGCTGAACAAAGATGAGGCAGCAGGGTTGGTGAAATAACTCACTTGAATAGTGCACTGCTTTGCTGTGTGTTTGATGTATGCTTGAGCTTGGCTTCCACTGCACTGAAGGGAGCTTGAGTGCTGTGGCCTCTTTCTGAGTGTGTGTGTGTGTGTGTGTGTGTGTGTGTACATCTCTAGGAAGGAAGGAAGGAAGGAAGGAAGGAAGGAAGGAAGGAAAGAAGGAAGGAAAGGGATGAGGGGAAAGGAAAGAAAGAAAAGGAGAAAAGGAAGAGAGAGGGGCTGTGGTGGTGGTGGCACACCTGGTTGAGTGCACATGGTACAATGCACAAGGATCTGGTTCAAGCCCTCTGGTCCCCACCTGCAGTGCAGGGGGAAAGCTTCACAAATGGTGAAACAGAGCTGCAGGTGTCTCTTTGTCTCTCTCTCTCTCTCTATCTCCCCTTTCCTCTCAATTTCTGGCTATCTCTATCCATTAAATAAAGATAATACAGGCAGGGGTAGATAGCATAATGGTTATGAAACATATGGTTATTAAACAGACTCTCATGCCTGAGGCTCCAAAGTCCCAGGTTCAATCCCCTGTACCACCATAAGCCAGAGCTGAGCAGTGCTCTGGTTAAAAAAATATATATAATAATAATAATAATAATAATAATAATAATAAAGATAATACATTTAGAAAGAAAGAAAGAGAAAGGGAAGAGGGCCGAGTGGTGGCACAACTGGTTGAGTGCACATGTTACAATGCTCAAGGGCCTGGGTTCAAGCCCCCAGCCCCCACCTGCAGGGGGAAAGCTTCGTAAGTGGTGAAGCAGGGCTTCAGGTGTCTCTCTGGCTCTCTCCCTCTCAGTTACCCCCTTCCCTCTCGATTTCTGGCTGTCTCTATCCAAATAAAGATAATTTTAAAAGAAAAGAAAAGGAGGAGTCGGGCAGTAGCGCAGCGGGCTAAGCACACATGGTGCAAAGCGCAAGGACCAGTGGAAGGATCCCGGTTTGAGCCTCCGGCTCCCCACCTGCAGGGGAGTCGCTTCACAGGCGGTGAAGCAGGTCTGCAGGTGTCTGTCTTTCTCTCCCCCCCTCTGTCTTCCCTTCCTCTCTCCATTTCTCTCTGCCCTAACAACGACAACATCAGTAACAACAACGAGAAAACAACAAGGGCAACAAAAGGGAATAAATAAATAAATCTTTTAAAAAAAGAAAAGAAAAGGAAGGGAGAAAGGAAAAAAGAGGGGACTGCTTCCTCTCCCTGTGACTCTGCCCTGTCCCCAGTCTGCCATCCTTTCTCTTCAGTGCCCATCTAAGGGAGAAGTAAGGGGGGGGCAGTTGGTGTAGAGGAGAGAGGGCAAGCATTTGGGAGGAAGGCATGGGAGCCCTGCAGCCAGGGCAACTGAGGAGGGAAGTAGCTACACGCTTGGGCTTGCTGGTGTGTAAGCAGTGTGGTTTGTGGCATGTCCCTGCCTGTGTGTACTGCCATCCTTGCTCTTCAGAGCCTGGCCTGGGGTACTGTGTGTTCCTCTGTGTGGATATGTGCTCTGAGAGCTACTTCCCTTTCTTTACTCCTTCCTTCCTTCCTTCCTTCCTTCCTTCCTTTCTTTCTTTCTTTCTTTCTCTCTTTCTCTCTTTTCCTTCCCTTCCTCCACACTTCCTCCCTCCCTCCTGCCTTCCCTTCCTCCCTATCTTTTCTTTCTTCCCTTTCTCCTCCTTCCTTTGTCCCTTTCCATTTCATTGATCAGACCACTGCTCAGCATTGGTTATTTATTTGTCTTTCTAGTTTTTTTCTTTATTATTATTATTATTTTTTTGCCTCCGGAGTTATCACTAGGGCTCGGTGCCTGCACTATGAATCTATTGCTCTTGGAGGCTATTTTTTCCCTTTTGTTGCCCTTGTTGTTTATTGTTGTTATTATTGTTGTTATTGCTGTCATTGTTGTTGGATAGGACAGAGAGAAATGGAGAGAGGAGGAGACAGAGAGGGGAGAGAGAAAGATAGACACCTGCAGACCTGCTTCACCGCTTATGAAGTGACTCCCCTGCAAGTGGGGAGCCGGGGGCTCCAACCGGGATTCTTAACACAGGTCCTTGCACTTTGCGCCATGTTTGCTAAAACTGCCGTGCTACTGCCTGGCCCCCTAAATTTAAAAAAAATATTAATTTATTTATTCCCTTTTTCTGCCCTTGTTGTTTTATTGTTGTTGCAGTTATTGATGTCGTTGTTGGATAGGACAGAGAGAAATGGAGAGAGGAGGAGAAGACAAAGAGGGGGAGAGAAAGATAGACACCTGCAGACCTGCTTCACCGCTTGTGAAGTGACTCCCCTACAGTTGGGGAACTGGGGTCTGGGGTCTTGAACCAGGATCCTTACGCCGGTCCTTGTGCTTTGCACCACCTGCACTTAACCCGCTGCACTACCACCCCACTGCTGTGTCTTTCTAGTTTTTATGTGGTGCCAGGAGATTGAAACCAGGGCCCCAGACATTCAAGGCATGAAGCAACTGACAGTCACTTCTGTGACCCTGTCTCACTTTGTGTCAGGATGTTGCTGCGAGGGCAGGGGCTGTGTTGGCTCTTTCTCTGACCCAGTTATACAAACATTTGTGTATCATGTGTGTGCTGAAGCTGGGAAGGGGACACCTTGGCACCTCTCTACCTGCACTGGATCCTTCACATCCGTGGACAGTGTCCAGTATGGCGGGAGGCTGTGTTTTCTCTGAGTGTGGGGGTACTATCAATAAAGTCCTGAAAAATAGAAAATCCTGCAGGCAGTCCTCCTTTTTTTTTTTTCCTTTATTGGGAGATTAATGTTTTACATTCAACAGTAAATACAATAGTATGTACATGCATAACATTTCTCAGTTTTCCACATAACAATACAACCCCCACTAGGTCCTCTGACATCCTTTTCCAGGACCTGTATTTATTCTCCCACCCACCCACCCCCGAGTCTTTTACTTTAGTGCACCTTTTTTTTTTTTTTCTAGGGCAGGGGCCGGTTCACTTGTGTTTCCTCCCAGCAGGGCAAGGCAGAGCTGCTGCCTCCCACCTCTAGATCCCTCTTTCCACTTCCTGTTTGCCTCCATTCTGGCAGTTTTCCCCCATCTTTGCCATCTGGTCTGGCACTGCGCCCGAACAGTTCCAGAGACAGGAGCCCCAGGGAAGCAGGCAGATGGGGTGGGGACCAGAGCAGGGCCTGACTGCTCTCAACATTCCACTCAGCACTTGCTCATAAGCCATTTGCTGTGAATCTGTCAGAAAGGGATGACTTTCGGACACATAGGCACTGAGCTATGAAACAAAGGAGAACACCTCACCTGCATTACTGAACCATTCCTAACTTGACCTTGAAGTAGTAGTTCAACTGATACATTTTGGTCTGTTTGGCATTGTAAAAAATGTATTTAATAATGAGAGGAGAGATAGAGAATCAGAACATCACTCTTGCATGTTCCATGCCTGGATCAAACTCAGGCCTTCATGTTTATTTGTTGTTGTTTATAAAATGGAAACACTGACTAGACCATAGGATGAGAGGGGTACAATTCCACACAATTCCCACCACCAGAACTCTATATCCCACTCCCTCCCCAATAGCTTTCCTATTCTTTAACCCTCTTGGAGCATAGACCCAGGGTCATTATGGGATGCAGAAGGTGGAAGGTCTGGCTTCTGTAATTGCTTCCCCAGTCAACATGGGCATTGACAGATTGACCCATACTCCCAGCCTGTCTCTCTCTTTCCCTAGTGGGGCAGAGCTCTGGGGAAGTGGAGCTCCAGGACACATTGTTGGGGTCATCTGCCCTGGGAAGTCTGGTTGGCCTCATGGTAGTTTCTGGAACCTGGTGGCTGAAAAAAGAGTTAAGATATAAAGCAGAACAAATTGTTGGCTAATCATGAACCTAAAGGCAAGAATACTGCAGATGAAGATTTGGGGTCTTCACTTTGGAAAAAACTAGTAGGTCTATTTTAGGTATATTCCAAGGGGACCATGACCATACTAGTTTTTGGCCTCATATTTTAAAAAATATTTATTTGTTCCCTTTTGTTGCCCTTGTTGCTTTATTGTTATAGTTATTGTTGTTGTTACTGATGCATTGTTGTTGGATAGGACAGAGAGAAATGCAGTGAGGAGGGGAAGACAGAGAGAAGGAGAGAAAGATAGACACCTGCAGACCTGCTTCACTGCCTGTGAAGTGACTTCCCTGCAGGTGGGGAGCTGGGGGTCTGAACCGGGATCCTTATGCCGGTCCTTGTGCTTTGCGCCACCTGTGATTTGGCCTCATTTTTAAAAAATTTTTTATTTATTTATTTTTCTTTTTGTTGCCCTTGTTGTCTTTTTTATAGTTGTTATTGTTTTTATTGATGTCGTCATTGTTGGATAGGACAGAGAGAAATGGAGAGAGGAGGGGAAGACAGAGAAGGAGAGAGAAAGACACCTGCAGACCTGCTTCACTGCCTGTGAAGCAACTTCCCTGCAGGTGGGGAGTCGGGGCTGGAAATGGGATCCTTATTCTGATCCTTGCACTTTGCGCCACATGCGCTTGAAGGCCTCATGTTTTTAAGTCCAACTCCTAGCCACTATGCCACCTGCCAGGTCACATCAGTGTTTTGTGTTGTTGGTAGAAAGACTTGGGATTTTATTATTTTTTACCATTTATTTATTTATTTATTTATTTATTTATTTTACCAGACCACTCACGAATCAGCTCTGGTTTATGATAGTGTAGGGGATTAAACCTGGAAGCTTAGAGTCTCAGGCATGAAAATCTGTTTTGCATAACCATTATACTATCTCCTCAAACCAGACTTAGGATTCTCTGAAAAGAATTGTTCACTTGGGAGCCAGCAAGTAGCACACCAGGTTAAGTGCACATGGCACGAAGCACAAGAACCAGATTAAGCATCTCAGCTCCCCACCTGCAAGGGAGTCACTTCACAAGTGGTGAAGCTGGTCTGCAGGTATCTATCTTTCTCTCCCCCTCTCTGTCTTCCCCTCCTTTCTCCATTTCTCTCTGTCCTATCTAACAACAACAGCAATAATGGCAACAACAACAACAAAATAGAAAAAATGGCCACTAAGGAGCAGTGGATTTGTAGTGCAGGCACTGAGCCCCAACAATAATTCTGGAGGCTAAAGGGGAAAAAAAATGAACTGTCCACTCAGCAGTCCATCCATCTATACATCCATCTAATATCTACTGTGTGCCTCCTAGTTGTAAGGCACTGTTGATGCTCTAAGTAGTGGTTAAGAGTGATAAAGTGAGAGGCCAGGCAGTGGTGCACCTGTAAGCATGTTACCATGCACAAGGACCAAGGTGTAAGCCCCTGTCTCCGCCTGTAGGGTGGTGGTGGAGGGGAAGCTTCACAAACAGTGAAGCAATGCTACTGCAGGTGTCTTTCTTTCTCCCACTCCATCTCCCCTCCCCTCCCCTTCCTCTCTTTTCTGTCTGTTTCTATCCAATAAATTATACACACACACACACACACACACACACACACACACACACACACACACACACACGGTGATAAAATGTGAGTCGATGGAAATGACTCAACTGGGACATAAACAAACTTTCCTGCCTGAGGTTTCTGGTTCAAACCCTTGCACTGCATGTACTGGAGTGATGCTCTGGGTGTGCGTGTGTCAGAGGTGAACCTGCTTTCCATGCCAATGACCCATGTTTGAGCCCCTGGCTGCCACAGCTCTGGAAAACGCTTTGGTGCTATAGTATCTCTCCATTTCCCTATCTGTTTCTCTCTGTCTCTCACTTTTTAAAAAATGTTTTTTAATTTATTTTCTTTTTGTTGCCCTTGTTTTTTTATTGTTGTTATAGTTATTATTGTCATTGTTTATCTCTCACTTTCTATCTGAAAAAAAAATCTAAGAGTGGAAAGTCCCAGTGAGGACAAAAAAGAATGACAGTGTTGCTGAAATTATAGTATAAACTAGTAATGAAGTTTTTAAAGATTATTATTAGTAATAGAGTTTTATTAGAGCACTGCTCATCTCTGGTTACAATAGTGCTGGAGATTGAACTTGGGACCTTTGGTGCTTCAGATATATAACCATTATGTTATCTCCCCAGCATGGTATTCAAATTGTATTGCATGGGTCTAGGATGTGGTGCAGTGGAAAAACTATTGGACATTCAAACATGAGGTCCTGAGTTCTATGTCCAGCACTGCATGTGCCAGAGCCACATACTATACTAGTTCTCTCTTTCCCCCCTCTCTCTATCCTTTCCATAATAAAAAGTAAAGTCTCCACCTACAAGAGGGAAACTTAACAAGTAGAAAAGCAGGGCTGCAGGTGTCTCTGTCTCTCTCCCTCTATCTCCCTTGCTCTCTATCTCTACCCAAATAAATATTAAAATAAAAATTAAATATTTAAAATAAAAATTTGAATTAATTAATTGGGTAGAAACAGAGAAATTGAGAGGGAAGGGGGAAGATAGGGACAGAGACAGAGAGATACCTGCAGCCCAGCTTCACCACTCGTGAAACTTTCCCCTTGCAGGTGGGGACCAGGGTTTGAATCTGGATCCTTGTGCAGTGTAATGTGTAATGTGTTGCTGAACCAGGTGTATCACCACCCGGCCCCCAATAATAATTTTTTTTAACTCTAATGCAGGTTGTTGCCAGACATATCTTTTAAGGAACATGGGCTTTAGAAAAGGGAGAGATTTTATTGACTTATGGGGGAAAGCAGGAGAGAGAGAGAACCAGAGCATCACTCTGGCACATGGGGTGCTGGGGCTCAAACACAGTACCTCAAGCTTGAGAGTCCAACACTTCAAATCTTGCACTGCTCCACCATTTATGACTTTTACTTTTTCATTCTCTCTTTCTTTCTTTCTCTCCTCCTTTCTTTCCTTCTGTCTTTTTTTTTTTCTTTCTTCCTTTCTTTTTCCAGTCAGGAAACACATGATTATACATGCAAGCTTTCACTGCTCTGGGCTGCTTTTTCTGGAGAGCTAGAGAAAAGATACTACAACACCAAAGCTTCCTTTAGTGCCATAACCTCCCATATGGCACAGGGGCTTAAACCTGGGCTGTGTGCATGGAAAACTATGGCCCTTGCCTGGTGAGCTCTCAATGATCGTTTTCTTTTCTCGTCATTCTCATGCTTTTAATGTTCATTTATTAGAGAACAAGAGTCAGAGTGTCAGTGACACATGTGCTGCTCAAGCCCAAACCCACTACCTTACACTTGTGAGTTCAGTGCTCCATCCACTGTTTTACCTCCCACGCCACAGTTTTGTTTTAATATTATTTATTTATTTTGGATAAAAGAGAGAAAATTTGATAGGGAAGGGGGGTAGAGACAGAGATAGCTATCTAGCTAGTTACTGGCAACAATGAAGCCCCTCATCCCTTTCAGGTAGAAACTGGGGGCTTAACCTCTGGTCCTTGTAACTGTAATGTGTGTGTTGAACAGGTGCACCACCACCCAGGCACTAGATCATTGTTTTTGTTCTTTTTGCGCAATGCCAGAAATTGAATCTGGGCATCATTCACGATGCCCCCTAAGTCAGTTCCCTAGCACCACACATTGATTTTATTTTATCTATTTATTTTTTTTTGTCATCTCAGATTTTTATCTTCTGTTGCAGACATGACTAGGAGATATATACAATGCTTATACAAATGTATATATTACATATACATGTAACATGTTGACTTTAATGATGTACCCGCTGAGAATTATGTAATGCTACAATGAAACATTCAATTTTTTTTTTTTTTTTGCCTCCAGGGTTATTGCTGGGGCTCGGTGTCTGCACTACGAATCCACTGTTCCTGGAGGCCATTTTCTCCATTTTTGTTGCCATTGTTGCTGTTGTTATAGTTGTCATTGCTGTTGTTGTTATTGTTGTTGTTGGATAGGGCAAAGAGAAATCAAGGGGAAGACAGAGGGGGAGAAAGAGATAGACACCCGCAGACCTGCTTCACTGCTTGTGAAGCGACGACCCCCCCGCCGCAGGTGGGGAGCTGGTGGCTCAAACCAGGATCCTTACACTGTTCCTTGCTCTTCATGTCATGTGGGTTTAACCCGCTGTGCTACCACTGAGCTTACAACGTTCAATTTTTTAAAATATTTATTTATCTATTTATTTATTTATTAATGAGAAAGATAGGAGGAGAGAGAGAAGGAACCAGACATCACTCTGGCACATGTGCCGCCGGGGATTGAACTCAGGACCTCATGCTTGAGAGTACAGTGCTTTATCCATTGTGCCACCTCCCGGACCACACAATGTTCAATTTTTTTAAGGAAGAAAAATTGAAGAAGGATAAAGGAAGTGTGTTATTTTAAAAAGGATATATATCAGTTGAACAAATGAGGAAGTAAAATGTTTACAGGGAAGTGAGGAGCGTGGAGCTCAAAAGTCCCAGGTTCACGCCAGAGCTAAGCAGTGCTCTGATAACAAATAAACAAACAAAGCTCAGCAATGGTTTTTTAATGTCCACAGATACAGATTTTTTAAATTATTAATTTAGAGAGAAAATGAAAGAAGAGAGCAGCAGAACACTGCTCAATTCTGGCATAAGGTGGTGCTGGAAACTGAACCTGTGACATGGAGTTTCAGACATGAAAAATAGTATCTAACAGCCTGAGCTGTCCTTCCAGGTCTGGATCTGGATTTTCACAGCTTTCCGTGAAAGACCAAGGGCCCTATGTAACTCATATGCCACCCACCACCCCTTCTTTCTAGAAGCAGCCCAGGACAGATTGGACTTTGGAGCTGGGCAGTGCTGTGTTTCAATCCTGACTTCATTCCTTACTGACTCTGCTCTTCTCAACTTTTATCTCCTTTCCTGTAAAAACAAAGCTAAGCATCAACCTGAACAGGCTGTCTGAGCTTGGGTGACTATGCACATACAACCCCCTTGGGTGCAATGCTCGGTCACTGGGTGCTAGCTATTAGTTATCACCCAGCAGTTACAGAGCTGGGTGCCCAGCCAGGATTCAAAGATGAGTAAGTCACAGTCCATGGCCCCTCCCTCCAGGAGCACCCAGTCAACTGGGAGTGGCAGGAGAGCTGGTTATAGCACAGGTGTGACACAGCCACATACAGAGCTCTGGAAGCTCAGATGAGGAGGCTGCACCCGTCTGGAGCTGAGGGAATCTGAAAAGGCCTCTCAAGCCCTGAGAAACAGCCAAGTTTGCCAGTTCTAGATTGGGAGGGAAGGCAGCATGTGCTGAAAGTATAAGGTATGTGCAAAATGATGACTAGTTTGGTTATGACGGGACCAAAGGCGCGTGGAGGATGGGCCAGGGGAGGGCTGTCAGGAAAAGAACCTGATTTCATTTCCTCATCAGCATGTTTAAGCCCTATTTCGTGCTATTTCTGTTGTTGAAAGTACTGTTTCAGTGGCCTGGGAGGTGGCATAATAGATAGAGTGTTGGACTGTCAGGCTTTTGAGGCCCTGGATTCTAGTTCCAACATCGGATGTGCTGGAGTGATATTTTGGTTTTCTGTCTCTCTCTCTCCCAATTTTTTTTTTTTTTTTACTTTGCTTTTTACCAAAGCACTGCTCAGTACTGGCTTATGTGGTAATGAGGATTGAACCTGGAACCTCCAAGTCTCTGGCATGAATGTCATTTGCATAACCATTATCTCCCCAGCTCTGTAAAAAAAAAGGGGGGAAAGGGGATGTGCGATGGTACACCCATTTGAGTGCAATGTTAAAGCACCCGTTCCCCACCTATAGGGGGAAACTTCATCAGAGGTGAAGTAGCAGCAGGTGTCTCTCTCTACCTCTCTCTTCACAATTTCTCTTTCTCCTATCTAATAAATACATTTATTAATTAAAATTTAAAAACTGGGGGCCAGCAAAATAACTCATTTGGACAATGTGTTGTTTTGCCATGTGTGTGAGTGTGACCCAGATTCTAACCAGGCCTCTACATCATAGAAGGAAGCTTCAGGGCTGTGGTCTCTTTAACTTTCTCTCTGCCTCTGTCCCCCCCCAAAAAAAAATCAAGAGTCAGGTGGTAGCGCAGCGGGTTAAGCCCATGTGGCACAAAGCTCAAGGACTGGCATAAGGATCCCAGTTCAAGCCCCCGGCTCCACACCTGCAGGGGAGTCACTTCACAGACGGTGAAGCAGGTCTGCAGGTGTCTATCTTTCTCTCCCCCTCTCTGTCTTCCCCTCCTCTCTTCATTTCTCTCTGTCCTATCCAACAACAACAACAACAATAAAAAAACAACAAGGGCAATAAAAGGGAATAAATAAATATTTTTTAAAATCCTAAAATAATAAATAAACCTTAAAATATTTTAAAATGTAGTGGTCCAGGAGGTGGTGCAGTGGATAAAGCATTGGATTCTCAAGGTTCTGAGTTCAATCTCTGGCAACATATGTACCAGAGTAATGTCTGGTTCTTTCTCTCTCCTATCTTTCTCATAAATAAATAAATTATTTTAAATATTTAAATATGTAAAAGATAGTGGTATTTTGTAAAGGAAATGTTTTTCATTCACATTTTACTGTTCTACCAAAGGCCTTACTAATCTTAAATAGCTGCTAGCCATTGTTGAAGAGAGAGCAGTAGAATAAGAGTCCACAGGGACTGGGTGGAGGCATACACAGTTATCATGCCCAAGGACTTAGTTTCAAGCCCCTCACTTGAGGGGGACTCTGCACAAGTGGTGAAGCAGTGCTGCAGGTGTCTTTCTCCCTATCTCTTCTTTCCCTCTTGATTTCTCTGTCTCTAACCAATTAAATAAAAAGTATTAAAATGGTGCAAGAGGTGGTGCAGTGGTAAAGCACTGGACTCTCAAGCATGAGGTCCCAAGTTCGATCCCCAACAACACGTACCAGAGTGATGTCTGGTTCTTTCTCTCTCCTACTTTCTCATTAATAAATAAAAATAAATTTAAAAACATATATTAAAAATTTAAAAGCCCCAGGGGTTGGGCAGTAGCGCAGCGGGTTAGGCGCACATGGCACAAAGTGCAAGAACCTGTGCAATGATCCCAGTTCGAACCCTGACTCTCCACCTGTAGGGGCGTCACTTCACAAGCAGTGAAGAAGGTCTGCAGGTGTCGTTCTCTCCCCCTCTCTATCTTCCTCTCCTCTCTCCATTTCTCTCTGTCCTATCCAACAATAACGACATCAACCACAACAACGATAATTCTTTTTAATTTTTATTCATTTATTTATTTGCTTCCGGGGTTATTGCTGGGGCTTGGTGCCTGCACTACGAATCCACTGCTACTGGAGGCTACTTTTCCCATTTTGTTGTCCTTCTTGTTGTGCTGTTGTAGTTATTATTGTTGTTGTTATTGATGGGATCCTTATGCCAGCCCTTGTGCTTTGCACCATGTGCGCTTAACCCACTGCGCTACCGCCCAGCTCCCAATTAAAAAAAAGTTTAAAGCCCCCAAAAGGGACCAAGCTCACCTGGTAGAATACATGCTTGACCATGTGTGAGGAGCCAGCTTTGAGTCCTTGCAGCACATGGGCAGCACCAAGAATGGAACCAGGAAAGTCCATGGATGGTGGAGCATTGCTGTGATGTCTTTCTTCTCTATCACACACACACACACAAAGTAAAGTCCATGGTGAGGAAAGCTTGCTATAGTCAATTTTATAGCTTAGTTTTGTATAGGGCAGGGAGAGAGCAAAATGGTTCTGCAAAAGCTCTGGGGTCCTAGATGCAATCCCCTGTAACACCATAAGCCAGAGCTAAGCAGTGCTCTGGTATCTGTCTCTCTCTCTCTCTCACCTTCTATCTGTTTTTTTTTAATTAAGTTATTTATTTTCCTTTTTGTTGCCCTTGTTGTTTAACATTGTTGTGGTTATTAATGTCGTTGTTGTTGGATAGGACAGAGAGAAATGGAGAGAGGAGGGGAAGACAGAGAGGAGGAGAGAAAGATAGACACCTGCAGACCTGCTTCACCGCTTGTGAAGCGACTCCCCTGCAGGTGGGGAGCCGGGGGGCTCGAACTGGGATCCTTACGCCGGTCCTGGCGATTTGCGCCACGTGCGCTTAACCCGCTGCGCCACCGCCCGACTCCCCTTCTATCTGTTTTTAAGATAAAATAAATATTTTTAAAAACTGACTTAGTTCTATGTAAAAAGTTCAGGCAGTTTATTGTCTTGGTATACTTGTTCAGAATCTCTGGACAACTCTCTCTAGGATGGCATTTGGTATTAGGAAGATAGCATAAAGATCATGCAAAATGGCTCATGACTGAGGCACTGCTGCCTCAGATTCAATCCCAGCACCATCACAAATGAGAGCTGAGAAATGCTGGGGGGTGGGGGTGGCAGGAGGCATGGGGGAGCCATCTGAAGGGGCTGTGGAGGTGGCAGAGATGTAGGTTCCTTTTGTGCATGAGGATTTGGGTCTCAATCCCACCACAATATGAGAGCAACACAGTCAAAAGCAAGTGGAATTCTGTGGATGGTGAGGCAGTGCTCCATGCTCTTGCTTTTCTCTCCTCCAGCTTTCTCTCTGTGTGTCTCTGCTTCTCTCCTTCTCATAAAACAATATAAATTTGGAACAGGAGGTGATTCAACAGTAGAATTTATACCTAAGACATTGGGTTCAGCCTCCATCACTGCATTAAAAAAATACATTTGAGGGGCCGGGTGGTGGCGCATCTGGTTGAGTGCACGTATTACAATGCTCAAGGACCCAGGTTCAAGCCCCCGTCCCCATCTGCAGGAGGAAAGCTTTGTAAGTGGTGAAATAGTGCTGCAGGTGTCTGTCTCTCTCCCTCTCTATCACTCTCTTTATTTCTGGCTGTCTCTATCCAATAAATAAACAAAACAAAAAATGCATTTGAGGGGGCCAGGGCATATATGGCATATATGGATTCAAGCACCCATAGTACTATGTACAAGGACCCACACAAGGAACTGGGTTTGAGCCCACACTCCCCACCTGCAGTAGGAAGGCTTCACAAGCGGTGAAGCCAGTCTGCTGGTATCTATCTATCTCTCCCTCCTCTCTCAATTTCTCTCTGTCCTATCGAATAAAGTGGGAAGGAAAAAAGAAAAAAAAATGGCTGCCAGCAGCATAGATTTGTAGTGCTGGCATTGAGAAAAAAAAAAAACAAAAACAGCATTTGAACCCATTTTAAATTATTTTACTAGTGATTTAACAATGATTAACAAGATTGTAGGGTAAGAGGGATACAATTATATGTAATTCCTACCACCAGAATTCTGTATCCCATCTCTTCCATTGGAAGCTTCCCTATTATTTATCCCTCTGGGAGTGTGGACCAAAATATTATTATTATTTTTGCTGCTGTTGTTGTTATTGTTATTGCTGCCATTGTTGTTGGATAGAACAGAGAGAAACTGAGAGAGGAGGGGAAGACAGAGAAGGGGAGAAAAGATAGGCACCTACAGACTTGCTTTCACAGCCTATGAAGCGACCCCCCTGCAGGTGGGGAACCGGGGGCATGAACCAGGATCCTTATGTCCATCCTTGCACTTTGTGCCATGTGCGCTTAACCTGCTGTGCCACCTCCTGGCTCCCTGGACCAAAATTCTTTATAGGGAGCAGAAGGTGGGAAGTCTGGCTTTCTTAATTGCTTCTCCACTGAGCATGGTTGTTGGCAAGTCAATCCATACCCCCAGTCTTCCCCTAGTTGGGTAGGGCTCTGGGAAGGTGAGGTTCCAGGACACATTGGTGAGGTCATCTGCCTAGGGAAGTCAGGATGGTGTCATGGTAGCCTCTACAACTTGGTGGCTGATAGGTGATTCGATATAAAGCTGGAAAAATGTTTAATAAACAGGAACCTTAAGGTTAAGAATAAAGCAGATGGGACTAAGGATCTTCGTATGGGAAGAAGCTAGGAAGTCTATTTTAAGTATATTCCAATGGGGCCCAGGACTTTAGTAGTTTTTGCTTGAACCCAATAGCTAACATTCAGGTGGGCTATGAGTATTGTCTGGGAAGACAATGTCAAGAGTTGAGAACAGAACTAGAAAGCTGGGCCAGGGCAGAGTAACTCTAAAATATAAGGAAAGTATAAACACTGTTAACTGATCTAGGGCTCAGACCTATTCATAGTTAACACAGGAGCCTGTGTAATCTCTGCATCCCCGTGAATCTGAGCTCATAGTCCATGGTCACAGCTAGGAACATTGTAGACTGCACTCATTTCAGGACTAGTCTTACTCAAGTGGCAGAGTATGTTGACCCAACCTCCCTTTGGAGAGTCGAGGAGTCCCTACTATTGCTGTTCTACATTGAGGGCAAGCTCCTGTAGATGTCCATAAGATGCATAGCCATTATACTATCTACCCCACCCCATGTTAGCATTTTAAAGCAATAGCCAAAAGGTGGAAAACCACAGGTAACCAGTGGTCCAGGAGGTGGTGCAGTGGATAAAGCATTGGGCTCTTAAGCATGAGGTCCTGAATTCAGTCCCTGGCAGTACATGTGCCAGAGTGATGTCTGATTCGTTCTCTCTCCTTCTATCTTTCTAATTAATAAACAAAATCTTAAAAAAAAAAAAAAAAAAACAGGTAACCACCAACAGATTGATGGACTAAATGCAAAAAGTATGCATACATTATCTACTATGGGAGGTATTATATAACCATAAAGAGAATATAATTTTAATACAGAGTACAACAGGAGTGACTCTTGAAATCCTTATATCTGCTCTTCTGCCGTGTCGGGCCGGGCGGGTGGCTGAGCGTTGGTCGCGGACTTCCGGCAGGTCGTGGTACTCCGGAGCTGCAGCAATGGCCGGCAGGCTGTGGTGCAAGGCCATCTTCGCGGGCTACAAGCGCGGCCTGCGCAACCAGCTGGAGCACACGGCGCTGCTGAAGATCGAGGGCGTGTGCGCGCAGAGACATAGACTTCTACCTGGGCAAGAGATGCGCCTACGTGTACAAGGCCAAGAACAACACGGTGACACCGGGTGGGAAGCCTAACAAGACCAGAGTGGTCTGGGGAAAGGTGACGTGGGCTCACGGCAACAGCTCACGGGATATGGTGCGCGCCAAGTTCAAGAGTAACCTTCCTGCCAAGGCCATCGGGCACAAGATCCAGGTGATGCTGTACCCATCAAGGATTTAGAATTACTGAAAAATAAATAAAATTATAGAATTGTAAAAAAAAAAAAAAAAAGAAGAAAAGAAAAAAGAAAACCTTATATCTAAGTGAAATAAACCAGGCACAGAAGGACAGTACTTGAATTCACCCACAGGATATCTAGGATAAGTGAATTCATTAGAAACTGAAAGAAGAATTGAGGTCACTAGAGGGCTAGGGAATAGAGGAAGATGGGCAGTTATTACCTAATAGGTATAGAGTTGTTGCTTGGGGTGACAAAAATGTTCTAGAAATAAAGGTTGGGAGATGGCTCACTAGGTAAATCGAACACTTTATCATCTCTCCAGAACCTGGGTTCAAGTCTGTGACTACCACATGGTTGCATCATGCAAACAAGAAGCTTCCTGAACAGTGGCATCTCTCCTCCCTGTCTCTGCCTCCTACCTTTATCTGGGAGAAAAAAAAGTTTTGAGTGATGGTTAGGAATACTGTGGCTGGGAGTTGGGTGGTAGCGTAGCGGGTTAAGGGCACGTGGCGTAAAGCGCAAGGACCCGCGTGAAGATCCCGGTTTCAGCCCCCCGACTCCCCACCTGCAAGGGAACCACTTCACAGGCGGTGAAGCAGGTTTGCAGGTGAAGATCTTTCTCTCCCCTTCTCTGTCTTCCCCTCCCCTCTCTATTTCTCTCTGTCCTATCCAACAACGACAACAATAACTACAACAATAACAAGGGCAACAAAAAGGGAAAATAAATTTTTAAAAATTATATAAAAGGAATACTGTGGCTGTATCTAAAACCAATGAATTATATACTTGAAAATTATTCACTACTGTTGAATGTAAAACATTAATTCCCCAATAAAGAAATAAATTTAAAAAAATTATTCACATGGTCAATTTTTTGTTAAAAAGATGTACTTGTGAGGGCGAGGGCTAGACAGAACCAGAGCATCACTCTGGCACAGGTAGTACCAACTATTGCACTCAGGACCTCATGCCTGAGAGTCCAAAGCTTTGCTTTATCCACTGTGTCCCAGGAGAGCCAATAAAATTATACATTTGTAAAACTATTTCTAGACAGGTGAAGGATAGAGAGAAAGGGAGAACACAGCAGCAGAGTCCTTTGATGCAGTGGGGGTTGGGTTCAAACCTGGGTTGACAAAGCAGCACACTATCCAGGTGAGCTACTCTGTTTATGAGAATGGGAGGGAGAAAGATAAAGAACCAGAATTTGGTATCTCATGCTAACACTCTGTCTGCTGTACCACCTCCTCGGTTGCTAAAATGGAAAATTTTCAACAATGAATTCTCTCTCTCTCTCTCTCTCTCTCTCTCTTACACACACACACACACACACACACATGCATACACGCACGTGCACAAGCACACACACACACACACACACACACACAGATATTAGATGGCCTGTGAGAGTGTGGTAGAGGTGGCTTCTCTGGCTGGGTTGGCATCCAGGTAGATGGATCTCGAGACTACAACCTGTTCTCTGTCTCCCAGATACAGCAGCTAAAGTCTGCTCACACCACCCCTGACCAGCCCCAGCACGTTTCTCTCCCTTACTTCACTGTGGGGCTCTCTGCAGTTACGGCCCCCTTGAGCTGGCTCACCCAACCACCACCTCTCCCCATCACAGAAGCACATCTAGGAGGCTCCCTAGTCAGTCAGACCCGTTAGGGATGCACTTGGAAAAATTCAGCCACAGTGGTCTGGGAGTTAGTGTAGTGGATAAAGCATTAGATTCTCAAGCATGACGTTCTGAATTCAATTCCCAGCAGCACATGTACCAGAGTGATGTCTGGTTCTTTCTTTCTCTCTCTCCTCCTATCTTTCTCATTAATAAATAAATAAAATCTTAAAAAAGAAAGAAAAAAATTCAACCATAGAGCCTCACCCACCCATCCATCCAACGCCACCATTGGACCACACTGGTGCAGAGCAACCTGTGAGTGAGCACTTCCTTAAGGCCTCAGCTCCACTTAGGAAGCTGATGATGAGCCAGTCAAACTGAAACTGGGAGGAGTTGGGGGTGGGGGTGGATACAGCCAAATTCCCAGCCTGGCCACAGTGGGTGTTTCTGAGTGAGCCTGGGATACTGTCCCGTATCAGGTGTTTGAACTTTATTCTCAGATAAGGGAGAGCGGGCGCAGCACCTGTTCTAGGGGAGTTGTCCTCCCACCTGACATTGTACCTACTTACTTGGACTTTGTTATCTGTCTCCCTTCAATGAAAAGTGAGGTAGGTGGGGCCTTTGCTTTCTGCACTGCTGTCAACATACTTGGGACCTTCCAAAGCATCAGCAAGTATTTGGAGAAGGAAAGGATGGAGAGAGATTGTTGAAAAAAAAAAACGTGTGGGGAGGGAAGGCTAGGAAGACAGCATAGTGGTTATGCACATGACTTTCATGCTCTGTGATCTCAGGCTCAATCCCCAGCACCACCATGAGCCAGCCCTGAACAGTGCTTTGCTCTCTCTGTATATCTCATTTCTTTAAAAAAACAAAACAGGGAGCCGGGCGGTAGCGCAGTGGGTAAGCGCATGTGGCAAGAAGCCCAAGGATAGGTGTAAGGATTCCAGTTCGAGCCCCCGGCTCCCCACCTGCAGGGGCGTCGCTTCACAGGCGGTGAAGCAGGTCTGCAGGTGTCTTATCTTCCTGTCCCCCTCTCTGTCTTCCCTTCCTCTCTATTTCTCTCTGTCCTATCCAACAACAACGACATCAATAACAACAGTAGTAACTACAACAACAATAAAAACAAGGGCAACAAAAAGAAAAATAAGTATTACCAAAAAAAAAAAAAACAAACCTGTGAATCAAGAGATGGCTCATTCATTGGGTAGAGGACACACTTTGCCAAGTGTGAGGACCTGGGTTCACGCCCCTAGCCACCACATCGGAGCGCCTTGCAAAGGGCAGGCTGTGGTGTGTCTCCTTTCTTCCTCTTTATCACTGTTTCTGTCACCCTCTGTCAGGAAAAGAAAGAAAACAACTCTGCCCGAAGAGGTGGAATCTCTCAGGGATGAAACCCTGGTGGCAACAAATAGAACACCAATTTGAGTACTTTATTATTTTAATTAATTTTACCAGAGCACTGCCCTCCTCTGGCTAATGGTAGTGAGTGGGATTGAACCTGGAACTTTGGAGCTTCAAGCACATGAGTCTCTTTGCATAACCATTAGGCTATCTACCCCCAAATTATTTTTTTTATTTCTTTATTGGGAAATTAATGTTTTACATTCAACAGTAAATACAATAGTTTGTACATGCATAACATTCCCCATATAATACATTTCCCATATAATACAAGCCCCACTAGGGCCTCTGTCATCCTTCTTGGACCTGTATTCTCCCCACCCACCTACCCCCACCCCAGAGTCTTTGGTGCGATACGCCAAATTTATTATTTTCTAATAAGCATATATCATCTTTAGTCTAATAGCCTAGTACAGTAGGAACTCCTTTTTTAAAAAAAAATTATATTTATTTATTCCCTTTTGTTGTCCTTGTTGTTTTATTGTTGTAGTTATTATTGATGTTGTTGTTGTTGGATAGGACAGAGAGAAATGGAGAGAGGAGGGGAAGACAGAGAGGGGGAGAGAAAGACAGACACCTGCAGACCCGCTTCACTGCCTGTGAAGCGACTCCCCTGCAGGTGGGGAGCCGGGGGCTCGAACCGGGATCCTTATGCCAGTCCTTGCACTTTGCGCTTAACCCGCTTCGCTACTGCCCGACTCCCACTCTTTTTTTTCCCTTAAAAATCTGTTAATTGGGCAGAGGGTAGATAGCATAATGGTTATGCAAACAGACTCTCATGTCTGAGGCTCCAAAGTCCCAGGTTCAATCCCCAGCACCACCATAAGCCAGAGCTGAACAGTGCTCTGGTAAAAGAAAAAAAAAATCTGTTTATTAATGAGTGTAATGCAATACTGAGAATCAAACTCAGGACCTCATGCTTGAGACTCCAATACTTTATCTGTTGCACCACTGCACCCATTCCTTTTTACACAGGTAAGGAGGTTCAGAGATTAATTAACCTTTCAGAGGTCAAACTGTTAAGCAACTGAGGAAGCCAGCCCCCCCAGACTCTAGGTGCAAGACATTTAATACTGGATTTTGTTGGTCATGCTGTAGACTCTGGTCGGATGGGTGGTGGGGAAAAGATCTGAGAGTGACATAAAACAAGAGGGTAGGTAGTCTGTTGAACTAGGTGAACATTTATTTGTGGTTTGATATTGTGTTGTGTTTGTTGTGTTGTGTTATGTTGTATTTTACCAGAGCACCACTCAGCTCTAGATTATGGTTGTGATGGATATTGAACCTGGGACCTCAAAACCTCAGGCATGACAATCTTTTGCAGAACTATCTCCAAAAAAAAAAAAAAAAGTGTCTTGCTACCTAGAAGGTGGTTCAGTGGTAGAATGCAAAACTCCCATGCATGAGGTCCCAAGTCATATACCTGGTATCACATATACTAGAATAATGCTCTGGTTCTCGCTTATTAACAAATCAGGCCTAAAGAAACTGTTTAGTTGGGATAGTGGCTGCTTTGCCATGTGTGAGTCTTTGGTTTCAGCCCAGCCCCACCACACTAAAGGAAAGCCCCAACCGGGATCCTTACACAGGTCCTTGTGCTTTGTGCCACGTGCCTTAAACCACTGCGCTACTGCCCAACTCTCCCCATGTTGTGTTTTCAGTCACCCCTTCTGTCTCTAGTAAGCAAATAAATATGAATTAATTAACCAGTGTCCCAGAAGGTGGCGCAGTGGCTAAGGTTGGACTTAAAAGCATGCAGTTCCCAAATTCAATGTCCAGCACTATACGTGCCAAGGTGATGCTCTAGTGTTTTCTCTGTCTTATGTCAATAAATAGGCAAATCAATATATTTATTTATTTATTTATATCACCAGAGCACTGCTCAGCTCTAGCTTATGGCGGTGCAAGGGTCTAGAGTCTCAGGCATGAGAGTCTTTGTGCATCACCATTATGCTGTCTCTCTCACCCCAATCAATCATTTTAAAATGTGTGCTCTGGAGCTGGGGGGATAGCACAGACACCAAAGGTCCCAGGTTCAGTCCCAGCACCACCATAAGCCTGAGCTGAGCAGTGCTCTGGTAGCAAAATAAAAAAATGAAGGGATGGGGGAGATAGCATAATGGTTATGCAAACAGACTCTCATTTCTGAGGCTCCTGGGTCCCAAGTTCAATCCCTCCACCACCATAAACCAGTACTGAAATAAAAATAAAACGTGTCCTCTGCCATATCCATGTGTAATCTTGACTTCTGGCTTGGCTTCCTATTCTAGGTCTCCGCTGCTGCTGAAGCTGTAACCCACAGCACTGCCACCTCCTACCACAGCCACAGCCCTCCCCTCATGCCCGAGGTCTACCTGCTCAGGACTAGTCCCTGCGGCCCGGGCCTGGACCCCAGCGCCACGCCAGGCCCCCACCGCCGCCGCGTGTCATGATGCCCCGGGCCTAGCACACTCGCACACTTGGACACCATGTCGTGCCTTAACTCCAACAACTCCAGCTTCATCCCCGAGTGCCCCGACTACCGGACCACGCACCGCCTGCACATGGTGGTGTACAGCCTGGTGCTAGCGGCCGGGCTGCCCCTCAATGCACTGGCGCTCTGGGTCTTCCTGCGCGCGCTGCGCGTGCACTCGGTGGTCAGCGTGTACATGTGCAACCTGGCGGCCAGCGACCTGCTCTTCACACTGTCGCTGCCCTTGCGCCTGGCCTACTACGCCCAGCACCACTGGCGCTTCCCGGACCTGGTGTGCCAGGTGGCGGGCGCCATCTTCCAGATGAACATGTACGGCAGCTGCATCTTCCTGGCACTCATCAACGCCGACCGCTACGCCGCCATCGTGCACCCGCTGCGCCTGCGCCACCTGCGCCGACCCCGCGTGGCGCGCCGCCTGTGCCTGGGCGTGTGGGTGCTCATCCTGGTGGCCGCCGTGCCCGCCGCGCTGGTGCACCGGCCCTCCGAGTGCACGGCCCAAGACGGCGCGCGCGTGCGCCTGTGCTTCGAGTGCTTCAGCAACCAGCTGTGGCGCGGCCACCTGCTGCCGCTCGTGCTGCTGGCTGAGACGCTGGGCTTCCTGCTGCCCCTGGCGGCAATGCTCTACTCGTCCGCCCGCGTCTTCTGGGTGTTGGCCCGGCCCGACGCCACGCGCAGCGAGCGGCGAAGGAAGACGGTGCGCCTCCTGCTGGCCAACCTCGTCATCTTCCTGCTGTGCTTCGTGCCCTACAACACCACGCTGGCCGTGTACGGGCTGCTGCGCAGCAGCCTGCAGCCCGCCAGCAGCGAGGCGCTGGGCGCCGTGCGCCGCCTGCTCATGGTCGTGGTGCTGCTGGCCGGCTCCAACTGTGTGCTCGACCCGCTCGTCTACTACTTCAGCGCCGAGGGCTTCCGCAACACGCTGCGCGACCTCGGCGCCCCGTTGCGGGCCCCGATGCTGGCCGCCAACGAGACTCAGACTCAGCGGGCGTCCGGCCCGCGCCCCGCAGACACCCTCCACGCTGCCCGCCCGGCGCTACTCGGCCCCGACGGTCCCGGAGCCCCCTTCCTGCAGGGCCCCGAGGACTCAGGCCTGTGAGCGGCCGCAGCCCTGGCTCATCTGTGCACTGTAGGAGAGAATGTGGGTGCAAAGGATTCAGAAAACGGGAGTGGCTAGGAGAATGTGGGTGTAGGGAATGCAGGGAAGAGAAAGTGCCCTGGTGAATGTGAGCTTAGGGAGGATGGCAAGGAAAGGGGCGTGCAGTGGACTGGGCTTTGCATCTGTGGTGATGGACTACACAGGGCAGGCTCTATCACAGCCTTAACCAGTGGCCATCAGTTGGAACAAAGGGGGGTGGGTGGGGTTAAGATGCCCTTGGCGGAGCCAGAAACACACAGGAAAACAGGATGCCAGAGCAGGCAGTGGGGTCCAAGGCTCCAGCCTGCCCACAGCCAACGCAGGGCCGGGGGTCTCTGGACTCTGGGTGCTACCACCTCTCCTTTCCACTTGGGCTTCCCCTCCCCGGTATTGAGACGGAATATAAGACTATATTTGATAACAGCATAGACTTCCTTTTTTTTTTTTTTAAGACTTCTTTTATTTATTACACATGAGAGAGTATGTCACTTGAGGCAAGAAGAGAGAAACAAGTCAGACTACCACTCAGCCTGCGACCTTAGGCCTGCAGGTCTCCTACCTCTCCCCACCAACTGAGCCGCTTCTGGGCTGCCTCTGTGAGTCCCTCTGGTCTGGGGACTTGAAGCACTTTATACCAGACTCAGCAGGGTGGTGGTGGGCAGGGAAGAGCACATTTGTTTTCTTACCCCCAAGATCTTGCTCTGCTTTCTAGGACCTCTCTATACCTGCAGCACTCCTTTTCCACCTTCTATATTCTAGGTCCTAATTTATCTCTCTTCGCAGGGAATATATGTTGGAAAATTTGAAAAATGGCATTTTGGAATTCCAGTTGGAGAAAATTCTTGGTGCTAAAGTGGCAGTTTTCAGCTTTTTAGTCATGTACCCTCATCCCATATACACTTTTAAAAAACTTATTAATGAAAATGATAGAACAACAGGAAGAGATAGAGAACCAAAGTATCACTCTGGCATGTACAATACTGAGGATTGAACTCAGGACCTCATGCTTGAAAGCCCAGCACTTTCTAAAGTGCCGTCTCCTGGACAGTCCCCTTTACACTTCTTTCTTTGCTACCAGGGTTATTGCTGGGGCTCAGTGCCTGCACCATGAATCCACTGCTCCTGGAGGCCATTTTTTTCCTGGGGGGGAACCTCTGATGGTAGTGTACATGATTTGAGTGTACATGCTACTATGCACAAGGACTAGGGTTCAAGCACCCAGGTCCCCACCTGCAGGGGAGAAGCACTATGAGCATTGTAGCAGGGCTGCTGGTGTCTCTCTTTGTCTCTATCTCCCACACCCCTCACCATTTCTCTCTGTCTCTATAAAATAAATAAAAAATACATATCTTCAGGGAGTCGGGTGGTAGTGCAGCAGGTTAAGCGCACGTGGCGCAAAGCGCAAGGACCTGTGTTACGGATCCCGGTTCAAGCCCCCGGCTCCCCACCTGCAGGGGAGTCGCTTCACAGGCGGTGAAGCAGGTCTGCAGTTGTCTATCTTTCTCTCTCCCTCTCTGTCTTCCACTCCTCTCTCCATTTCTCTCTGTCCTATCAAACTACAACAACATCAATAACAACAATAAAAAAAAAAGAACAACAAAAGGGAAAATAAATATTAAATTTTTTTTTAAAAAATACATATCTTTAAGTTTATTTTCCTTGGCTCTGGGACCTTCAGCAGGTGCAGTTTTTCTGCTCCCAGGCTGGCTTTTTCATTTTAATTCAAAAAGAGAGAGGAGTGACACCAGAGCACTTTTGTGCCATCCAATAACTTCCGCTGGTGCAGTCATGATGTTTCTGTGTGGCTCTCGGGCTCAAGCCAAGTAAGGCATATACTCTACTGGTTGAGTTAACGCCTTACCCACCCACCCCCCATCGTAAGTGAAAAAATATGGATGTAAGGTTTAGGAAGGTAGCACAATGATTATGCAAAAAGCCTTTAGTGCCTGAGAGTCTAACATTCCAGGTTCAGTCCCCAGCAGCACCATAATCTAGAGCTGAGCTGTGCTCTGTAAAACAAACAACCCCCCCAAAACAAATGCATGCATATTGTTGAGAACAATATCATCACACTTCTTGAAGTCTCTAGTAAATTCCACTGTGTACTTTTTTCTTTTCTTTTAATTTTATTTATTAATGAAACAGAAGCAGAACACCACTCTGGCATATGAGATTCCAGAGATCCAGCTCAGAACCTCATGCTTGGGAATCCAATGCTTTGTCCACTCGCCACCTCCTAAGCCCAGCTTCACTGTCTCTGCTTGTGGCCAAAGGAGAGTGAGAAGGAGAAAGTAACATCTTTCTAGGATTTTTTTTTTTTTTTTTTGCCTCCAGGATTATTGCTGGGGCTCGGTGCCTGCACCATGAATCCACTGCTCCTGGAGTCTGCTTTTTTTCCCCTTTTGTTTCCCTGGTTGTTTTATTGTTGTTGTTGTTATTATTATTGTTTTTATTGCTGTCATTGTTGTTGGATAGGACAGAGAGAAATGGAGAGAGGAGGGGAAGATAGAGAGGGGTAGAGAAAGACAGACACTGCAGACATGCTTCACTGCTTGTGAAATGACTCCCCTGCAGGTGGGGAGCCGGGGGCTCGAACCGGGATCCTTAAGCCAGCTCTTACACTTTGCGCCATGTGTGCTTAACACACTGCGCTACCGCCCGACTCCCATCTTTCTAGTGTTATTATACAGTTTTGACTTTGTAGGCTACCTCAAAGGAGTCACCCCCAGATCACACTTTGAGAATCATGCCTGTACTAAATGTATTCGGTTCTGTGTGTAACTTCTTCCCAAACCATTATATAGAATTTTTTTTAAGTATTATCATTATTGTTGGATGAAGACAAAGCTCAACAAATCTGTAGCTGGCTGTGATCCTTAAGGCTTGGGGTTGCTTGAAGCAGAGCCCTAGGGGAGGAGTGGCAGGCCAAATAGAACATTATCTTGGGCTGCCTGGAGCACCGAAAGCAGGGAAGACCAGCTCATAAACTGTCAGGAGGAGACGTGGGGCTGCTCTTTGGTGACAAAGGGAAATGTGTCACAACCAGAGAAGAGTACACAAGGAAGTCGGTGCCGTGTGCAAACAGGTCCCCGCTGACTGTCCTTAGTAAGCTGGAGACCAGGAGAATGCAAAGCTGGTTTAAGCTGTTTCCCTTCATTCCCTTTGCTGGAGTCCAGGGCTGGAAGGGGTTTACAGAAATGTGACATCTTGCAACTCTGATGCCAGTGTGTGTGTGTGTGTGTGTGTGTGTGTGTGTGTGTGAGAGAGAGAGAGAGAGAGAGTGTGTGAGTGTGTGTGTGAGAGAGAGTGAGTGTGTGTGTGTGTGTGTGTGTGTGTGTGTGTGTGTGTGTGTGAGAGAGAGAGAGAGTGAGTGAGTGAGTGTGTGTGTGTGTGTGTGTGTGTGTGTGTTCTCTCCTGGTGCGTCTCAGCTTTAGTAGGCAGTTAAATCTTTTGTGTGCGAGCTCTGACTGGAGATTCACAGGTGTAAAATGACCCCTGGTGGCCAAACCAGGGAACTGTCCTGCATTCCTCAAGCAGAAGCAGTAAGGCAAGCTTCTGACTGGCTGATTGACTGGCTGGCAGTTAGAGCCCTGAGTTCAGTCCCAACTTCCTATTGCTCTGGAAGAGGTGTGTTGGTTAGCACCTGCTCCGTCTTGTTCTGTCCCCAGGGTTCAGGACCCCGTGCCCTTCCAGTCCTGGGAACACCAACTGCCATTATAGTCCAAAGGCTGGGCACTTTGCTCTACCCAAACTGAACTGAACTGAGTTGAACTTGGTTTTTGTTTGTCTTTTTCTTTTCTTTTTAAACAATCATAGAAGTATTTTTTATGCAGGCACATGAATGCATTCCAACATTTTTAAAACGCACATAATAAACGAAGAAGGAAGAAGGTGATGATGATGAAGCTGCTCACATAGAACGTACAGCCTTTCAGCATAATGAGCAATTCACGTGTTATTGGGATTTATGTGGCTTGTTCTGTCTCCCCTGCCCCCACTACCTGACAGAGTATAAATTTCCAAAAAGCAGGAATTTCTGTCTGCCTGACCCTCTGATGTAACTTCAGCCTAGAGAATGGTGCTTTGCATAATGGAATTACTCCTAAAGATTTGTGGAATGATGCATATTTGAATCTTGCAGTGAAGTAGAGTATCTTGTGAGGACCATAGAGCAAGTCACCAATAATAACCATTCAGGATGGAAGATGAAAGACTGCAGGGAATGGGGGCCAGACGGTAGTGCAGCGGGTTAAGCACACATGGTACAAAGTGCAAGGACCAGCGTAAGGATCCCGTTTTGAGCACCCAGCTCCCTACCTGCAGGCAGGTCACTTCACAGGTGGTGAAGCAGGTCTCAGGTTTGCAGGTATCTATCTTTCTCTCCCCCTCTCTTGATTTCTCTTTGCCCTAGCCAACAACAATGGCAGCAATAACAATAATAACAACAACAATAAACAAGGGCAACAAAAGGGAAAAAAGAGCCTCCAGGAGCAGTGGATTTGTAGTGCAGGCACTGAGCCCCAACAATAACCCTGGAGGCAGGAAAAAGAAAAAAAAAAAAGAATGCAGGGAATAGTGTGGGCAGTTCATGTGTCATGCAGCAGGAACCCTTGACGCTTCTTGAATGGATTCTACACACCCTGACATACTGTGTGGGGAAACTGGAGGGAAACGAAGTGGGGGAAACTGAGGGGAACGACTGGTTGAGGAGCTATTCAAACTGTCTAGTAGCATGCCTCTGGTCTGTGGGAGCAGATGGAAAGGGCTTATCTCTGGTGTGGAGTCTTTGGCATTTAAGTTCAGATAGGCTGTTCCCTGCAGTGTATCCAAAGGAACTTCCCTTCCATCATGGAGTAGAGAGTCAGGGTTAGATAAAGAAGCTGCAGGCACAAGAGGAGCGAGTAGACCCCTGAAAAGTGGCAGGCTGAGGAAAATGAAGCGAGGCTGTAGCCACTGTATCTCCAGAGGACTCCATTCAATCGCAGAGCGGGCAGGGCAGGACAGGTGAGGGCAAGGCATGACAGCCCTGAGCCCCCACCTTGTGTGCTGGAGTTTTCCAGGGGAGGTTTAGGAGGAGGCAGAAGGAGGAGAAATTTTCAGCTGGACTTTGTCAACAGGCTACCCAACTCTTCTCTAAGTTCCAGGATTTAAAATTTACACCTAAAAGACACTCTACTATTTATTAGAAAAACCCTCTGAGTTTGGGGTGATAAGTACCCCCATTTTATAGACAGAACACCTTGGAGAAACTGAGGTCTGAAGCTCCCACCACCAGGAAGTAGCAGAGTACCCACTTGATTTCTGAACTCCCACTCTGTAAATAGTCTGACTTTCTCCCACCTCAGCCCTGGCCCCTTCCAGCATGTCCCCCTTCTCTTTCCCTGCCGTGTGGATCTTCTCTCTCCCCTCAGCTGCCTTTGCTCCATGCTTCTGCCAGGCTCCTAAGCCCACCAATTGACAGCACACCTGTCCCTGCCCCCCCCACACCTTCATACCACACACCCAGTGCTGAACATGGTGCTCCAGACTGAGAACTGGGCTCCTTTGGGGTTCTAATTGTACTGGACCCTAAACCTAAGACCCACTCCTAGAGGGCTAGTGGTTGACATTCAGAACATAATGGCTCTGCCTTTCTGTGGGAAACCCTGACTCTTTTTACCCAGTGGGGATGGACCCAGCATCTCCAAGGAAGAATTCTTGTTATTAATTTATTTTGCCACCAGGGTTATTGCTAGGGTTTGGTGCCTGTGAGATGATGCCACTGGTCCCAGGTAGGCTCTCTCAGGATTTAGTTTACCTACTTCAAGAGTGATAGAAAGACAGATACCAGGGAGTAGGGTGATAGCGCAGTGGGATAAACGCAGGTAACTCAAAGCGCAAGGACCTGACCGGCATAAGGATCCTGGTTCTGCAGATGTCTATTTTTCTCTCCCCCTCTCTGTCTTCCCCTCCTCTCTCCATTTCTCTCTGTCCTATCCAACAAGACATTAATAATGACAACAATAATGACTACAACAATAAAACAACAAGGGCAACAGCAGGGAATAAATAAATATTAAGAAGAAAGAAAGAAAGACTGAGACCAGGAGAGAGAAGCCAGAGCAGCATTCTGGCACTTGTGGTGCCTGGGATCAAACTTGGGACTTCATGCCTGTGAGTCCAACACTTGATCCACTGCACCACCAGCTCCCAGGGCACTAAGGTACCATTCTTGATGGCCCTCCTCTCCTCAGACTGTTTCTCCAGCAGGCTGACTCCTCTACAAGGTGCCAAGAAGGTGGGTCTTGAAATAAAAAAACAAACTTGGGGCTGTGGTGGGGAACCAGAGCAGAGAAGCTTCACTTTTAGATCTGAACCATCTTGGACATTCCCTTGGTGGGGAGGTGTGTGTGGTGGGGGGCCTCCTGGAATCCTATGAAAAAACAAAGAGGGTGGGGACAGTCCTCACACACACACACACCAGGTCTTTCTTCATCATTCTTGCTGAGTCTCAGGACTAAGAAGTGGAGTATCTCACCCTATGGGCTGGGGAACCCGAAAGGCTCGAAGAACTTTGGGTCAAACAAGCCTGACTCCAAAGTGGCAGCTGGGTGTGGATGTTAGCTCCAGCACCATGACAGTTTGCCAGCTCCAGGCCCTCTCTGAGCCTCCCCTTCTTTTGAGACATGAGGACCAGATATCTCTCTAGGTGCTGAGGAACAATGGGAGCATCTGAAAGGCACTGGAGCTCTGTTCCAGCAAACATCCTGGAGGAGCTGAGGGCACCAAGTCTGACACAGATGCCCAAAGGGAGTGGTTCCTGATGGACAGATGAGTCCTGAGAGCCAGCAGAGGAGAGGAAACTGGGGGTTCAGGGGAGGCTGGGAGTGTTTCTGCAGTGCCAGGGATTGTAGGCAGCATGCAGTGAGTGGCCAGAGGCTCCCCAATGGACTGAGTCTGTCCCCTAGGCAGAGGGGCGGGTGGAAAGTGCCCCAAGAAGAGAGGACTGGGAGTCAGGGTGCAGAGCCACTCAGGGGAGCCAGGGCCAGGGGGCAGCTGGAGGGGAGAAGGCCCAGGCAGGCGCAGGGTGGGGCGGCCTGAGGGCCGGGGCAGAGGGCGGAGGAGCCCGGCGGGAGGAGGGAGGGACCGCGGGGAGACCAGCAGCGCTGACACAGCCTCCATGTGTGGAACGGGCTGGGGTTTGGCCCACAGGTCAGGCGTCTGGCGATATTATGGGATGGAGAGGCCTTAGGAGACAGGGAGAGTATTATGGGCTGGAACTGCCTTAGGAGACTGGGGAATATTATGGGCTGGTGAGGCCCGTCTCCAAGTGGAGGCGGGAGGAAGGGGTGCGGGGCGGGGAGGGGGGGTTGGTGGTGGAAGGGAATATTATGGGCTGGAGGCCTCCTGCGACCAGAGGCAAGACTATTATGGGCTGGCAAGGCCTTCAGTGGCCAGAGGGGGGAGCAGCGGGGGATGGCACCGGCTGCATGTGACTGAGGTGGGGGCCAAGTTGGGGGGGTTGGCGAGTGGGGGGTGGGGGAGCTTATTATGGGATAGCTCTTTGTACCTACTGCAGGGACTGCTGCTCTAGAAGATATTATGGGATGTCGCGTGTGGGAGGGGGAGTGGGGCCGGGGGGATTATTATGGGATGGTGGTGCAGAAGGGGGGAGAGCCCGAGGAGCTTTTCTCCCGTCCACCCCCCCCCCCCCCGTCCCCAACACACACCCCTCACTCACTTGCCACCCTCACCAAGATGAGTTCTCTTTCGCAGATGGGGCCCAGGAGAAGCACGTGAAGCCCACTCCCCCACATGTACAGCTGGCACCTCAACCTTTCCTAGGCATGACCCCTAAGTAGCTGCCACTTTTGGGGTGCTGAGGGTAAAGTAGCTACCGCTCCAAAGCTGGGCTGTGGTGACCATGGGACCACACCCCCCACCTGCAGCACCTCCCGCGCTCCCATCCCCTTGGACCACTCTTCCCCCCCACCAAGTGGGGGGACTGGAGCCTCCTCCCCTCCCCCTCCCCTCCATTTCCTCTCCAGCTCCTTCCACAGCCGTAACCAGTAAAACAGGCGGCCAGCTATTATGGGATGGCAGCTCTGCAGGGAGGGGGCGGTCACCGCGGAATGTCTCTTGTGGGTGGCTATTATGGGATGGCCGCCTCTCTTTTTTAGGGGGGGTGGGGGCAAGCAGGGAGAAGACTTATTATGGGATGTGCCTTGCACAGCTGGGTGGGGCTGTCCGGGGTAGGTGAAGCTCTGGGGAGGGGGGAGGGGAAGGAAAGGAAGGAAGAGGGAGGGAGGGAAGGCGCTGGGGAGGATAAGGGGGGAGCCCTGGAGCCCGGCTGAGGCCTGACAAGGGTGTCTGGCTGGAGAGGTTCTGAGGTGACAGCTGTCTGAATGAACCTCGAGAGCTAAAAAGCAGCCACATCACAACCCTGGACACCTGTGTCCCTTCGCAGCTTGAGAATCTACGGCTTTCTGGAAAGGCAATGAGAAAGCTTGTGCACTGGCTGTGTGGCATAGGGAGCAAGTACCCCACGTGACACTACCCAAGTACCCCCAGCCCCCTGTCTCCCTAGGTGAGAGCCACTGTGACTCAGGTGGGCAGGTGAGAAGCTGGGTCAGGGGAGCAACCTTATAGTCACATCCAAGGAACAGAGGCTGGGTGGCATTTTTCTTTTAAAAGACTGCTTTCTTTCTCTTCTCTCTCATGCTCTTTTTTCTTTTACTTTCTTTTCTTTTTTTTTTTTTTTGCCTTTTTCCCTTTTTATTTGATAGGATAGAGAAATTGAGAGGGAAAGTGGGTAGAGAATCAGAAAGAAAGATACATGCAGCACTGTTTCACTGCCTGTGAAGCTTCCCCCCAGGGGCTTGAACCTGAGTCCTTGTGCATGACACTGTGCTCTACAGCCCTGCCCCTCAAAACTTATTAATGAGAAAAGGAAGGAAAAAGAATGAACTAGAGCATTACTCTGGTATATGCTATCTTTAGATTGAACTGGAGACTTCACGAGTGAGAATCCAATGCTTTATCCTCTGTGCTACCTCCTGGGTCCTTGGTGTGCTTTTTAAAAATATTTATTTATTTATTTATTTATTTATTCCCTTTTGTTGCCCTTGTTATTATTGATGTTGTCATTGTGGGATAGGACAGAGCAGAGAGAAATGAAGAGAGGAGGAGAAGACAGAGAGGGGGAAGAGAAAGACAGACACCTACAGACCTGCTTCACTGCTTGTGAAATGACTCTCCTGCAGGTGGGGAGCTGGGGGGCTCAAGCTGGAATCCTTATGCCAGCCCTTGCACTTTGCTACACATGCGCTTAACCCGTGCGCTTAACCCGCTACGCTGCTGCCCGACTCCCCTGGGTATACTTTAAAAAAATTTTTTTTCTTTTTTTTTTCTCCTCCAGGGTTATTGCTGGGCTCGGTGCCTGCACCATGAATCCACCGCTCCTGGAGGCCATTTTTTCCCCCTTTTTGTTGCCCTAGTTGTTGCAGCCTCTTTTCGGTTATTATTGCCATTGTTGTCGTTGCTTTGTTGTTGGATAGAACAGAGAGAAATGGAGAGAGGAGGGGAAGACAGACAGAGGGGGAGAGAAAGATAGACACCTGCAGACCTGCTTCACCACCCGTGAAGCGACTCCCCTGCAGGTGGGGAGCCAGGGGGCTCTAACCGGGATCCTTACGCCGGTCCCTGCGCTTTGCGCCACGTGCGCTTAACCCACTGCGCCACCGCCCGACCCCCCCAATTTTTTTTTATTAATTTTATTTTTGAGAGAGATGCAGAGAGTGAGAGACACACACATAGAGAGATACCAGAGCACTGCTCAGCTCTGGCTTATGGTGGTGCAGGGGATTGAACCTGGGACTTAGGAACCTCAGGCATGAGAGTCTGTTTGCATAACCATTATGCTGTCTCCCCCGCCCCCTGGGTATACTTTTGAAGGACAGACATTCCTTCTAGTGCACAATCACTGTGGTGTTCCTTTCTGAGTTTTTCTTCTTAAACTTCCTCTTCTGTTTTTCATTTATTTATTCATTATTTTGCCTACAGGGTTATCACTGGGGCTTGGTGCTGGCACTACAAATCCTCTTCTCCTGGAGGCCACTTTTTTTATAGGATAGGACAGAGAGAAATTGAGAGGGGAGGAGAAAATAGAGAGGGAGAGAGAAAGATAGATATCTGCATACCTGCTTCACCAGCAGGTGGGGAGCCTAGGGCTCAAACTGGGATCCTTGCGCGGGTCCTTGTGCATGGTACTACTATGTGCACTTAACCTGGTGCACTACCGCTCACCCCCCTCTCATTTATTTATATTGTTTAAATTCTTCTTCAAATTTTATTTGATCCAGAACACTTCTCAGCTTTGGCTTATGGTGGTACTGGGTACTGAACTCAGGAACTTAGAGCCACAGGCTTGAAAGTCTTTTTACAGAACCATTATGCTGCCTTCCAGGCCCCTAACCTCCCTTTTCTGATAGGGCAGACTACTTAGAAGGAGAGTTCTGGGACTGACCTCGTGTGAGGAGAGCATAATGTTACAAACCCCATGGCCAGCCAGCCCACTCTGACTGTCTCTCTAGGTTCTTCTGTACCGTAGGATGGAAACAGCTCTAAGGTAACAGGCCAGAGATGCCGTCCCCTTGGGTGCATTAATCAAGAGATTATCCCACCGTCAGTCTCTGTGGGCCAATCATGCTAGTGGTTTATTTATAATTTATCTGGGAGGGAGCACATGTCCAGGCTAGGGAAGGGGAGCAGAGAAGCACCAGGACTGCAAAAGTGACATGCAAACACACATATCCTGCTCCTCTTTGCACTTCAAGGGAAGCGGGAGGGACTTGAACATTTTTCCTTTCGTGGTCTCGGAGAGAGGTGCAGTGAGCAATTCCTACAGGGCTGCAGACAGAGGGTGGCGGTGGGCAAAAGTGGCCCCTGTTTACCATCCCAGGCAATAACCTGTGACTACCAGGTTATAAAACTCTCTGCCTGGATTTTCCTATGGATTGCTGTAGCCATGTAGCAGGTGTAGAAGAAAGGGGTATGGGGCAGCTGGAGTTATTACAGAAGGGAATCTGATGCCCAGAAGCAGGCTGAATTCCGCAGGGAATGGAGAGGTGAGGGCATAACAGGTCCCTGGCAGCTCTATATACAAAGGAGAAAGTTCCTTGAAAGGAGGGGTGTACTCACTTTCAGTGTCTGCAAAGAGCTGTTTCTTCTCCCTCAGATGTTGTGCATGGAGGGAAGTGTGGACAGATGAATGGGAACCGGGCAAGTGAAACAGCTTTGCCATGTGGGAGATCCAGGTTCCATCCTGGCCTCCATTGCATTGAAGGAAGCTTTGGTGCTGTGGTCTCTTTCAATCCCTCTCTGTATCAATAGAAAGAAAAAGAAGAAGAAAGAGGAGGAGGAGGAGGAGAAGAATAGAAGCCAGTTTTGGTGTCAAGAGAATGTAATGAGGAAGACTGCAGTGGCCCAGTGGAATGAGGGACATGACCTGCTTCTCGCTGTGGATATGGCCAGAGACAGGCCCAGGGAGTTCCTGTGGGTAGGGATGGCAGAGACTTCTCAGCATTACTGGGGCTCTACTTGGCAGCAAAAGGATGGTGACTCCCTGGAGCAAGCTCTCTCCTCTTCTGAATTCATTGCTCCCTGCTGATTCTCTGACCCTGAGGTTCCCAGAAGAGGGCAAGTTTCTACTGTATTGAAGTGAGGGTGAGAGAGCAATACAGAGATGGTGTGAGGTCCATGTCTCTCTCAGGAAGAAGTTCCAGATTCTCTCTACCCTGTCCCACAGTCCACTGCCCCATGAGTGCTAAAGGCACTCAAATGAGAGCAGAGACAGCATCATCTCCAACCTGAGGGCAAGGAAAACAGTGACTTTCACTCAGGTCCTCATTCTCCAGGGGATGAGGAGAAGACCCCAAACATCTGAGGGCCAAAGGAATTTTATTTTACTACCACCAGGGTTATTAATGGGGCTTGGTACCTGCACAGTGAATCCAGTGCTCCTCATGACCATTTTTCTTTTTCCTTTGACTTTTTTTTTCTTTTTTTGACAGCAATTGAGAGTGGTCCAGGAGGTGGTGCAATGGATAAAGTATTGGATTCTTGACCATGAAGTCCTGAGTTCAATCCCTGGCAGCACATGTACCAGAGTGATGACTGGTTTTTTTCTCTCTCTCTGCCTATCTTTCTCATGAATAAATAAATTATTTTTTTTAAAAAAGAGAGAGAGGAGGGGGAGATGAAGAGGAAGAAAGAAATATAGACACCTGTACATCTGCTTCACTGCTTGTGAAGTGTCTCTCCTGCAGGTGGGGAGTGGGGACTCGAACTCAGGTCCTTGCTTATGGTAATATATGTGCTTAACAGAGGCAGCACTGTCACACCCCCTTTCCTTTCACTTTTTTTCCTTTTTTTTTTTTTTTAATTGAAGGGGAGGAGGCGGATTGGGTGGTGGCACATCTGGTTGATTGTGCTGTCCCCCATCTGGGGGAAGTTTCATTAGCAGTGAAGCGATGTTGTGGATGTCTCTCTTTCTCTCTCCCTTTCTCTCTCCTCTTCCTTGTTTATTTCTCTCTGTATCTGTCCAAATAATAAGTCAAATTAAATAAAGATAAAGAGGACAGGGGAAATAGAGAGGAAGAGAGGGAAGCAGCATTGCTTCACTGCTTGTAAAATACCCCCCCACCACCACTGTGGAGACAGGAATTTTGAACCCAGGTCTTCATGCATAGTAATGTGTGCACTCTACTGGGTACACCACAGCCCATATCCACCAAAATTGATTTTTAAGGCAGTCAGGCAGTGGTGCACCTGGTTAAGCACACAATTATAGCACACAAAGACCCAGGTTCAAGTCCCTGGTCCCCACCTGCGGGGGGGAAAGCTTCAAAAGTGGTGAAGCAGGGCTACAGGTGTCTCATTGTCTCCCTCTCTGTCACCTCCTCCCTTCTCAATTTCCCTCTGTCTTTATGTAATAAATAAAAAAAAAATTTAAATGGTTTTTAAGACTAGGCTCTCAAGTTTTTTTTTTTTTTTTTAGTATTTTATTTTGTTTTGGTGACTTTATTGTAGTTATTAGTTGTTTTTGATGTCGTCGTTGTTGGATAGGACAGAGAGAAATGGAGAGAGGAGGGGAAGACAGAGGGGGGAGAGAAAGATAGACACCTGCAGACCTGCTTCACCGAAGCCTATGAAGCGACTCCCCTGCAGGTGGGGAGCTGGGGGCTCGAACCGGATTCTTGAGCCGGTCCTTGTGCTTTGCGCCACGTGCGCTTAAGCCGGCTCTCAAGTCTTAATAACGGATGTGCAAAAAAGATTTTAATAGCTGAGGCTTTCAAGTCCCAATTTCAATCCCCTGCAGCACCATAAGCCAGAGCTGTGCAGGCTTGGTCTCTGTATCTTTCACTCTTTATATGACTCTCTCTTTCAAATAAAATACATTTTAAAAAGACTGTGCTCTCTGGCTTCTGAGGAGAGTGTGACCAACTGTGGAAAGAAAAGAGCTGGTGAAATGATGGGAGGCTACTTTGTAGCATAACTGAGTGAAAAAGATATTCTGGGATGTTGGCTTGGTCATTGGTGGGAAGGTGAAGGAAGATGGTGAATATTATACAACGAAGATATGGAGGGGAGGTCTAAAGAATGAAGTCTTGGGGGCTGGGTGGTGACACACCTGGTAGAGCACAGACATTGGAGTGTGCAAGGACCTGGCTTCAAGCCCCCAGTCCCCATATGCTGGGGAAGCTCTACAAGCAGTGAAACAGCTACAGGTGTCTCCCTTTCTCTTTCTCTTCCCCTTCCTTGTCAACTTCTCTCTCTGTATCAAAAATAAATAAATAAATAAAAATATTTAAGGAATGAAGCTTCAACAAGACCTGGATGACAGAAGTTGTCAGTATTGTGAAGCTTCAGGATACAAAAGGAGAAAGTAGCTGAGAAACCTGGGATGTTGGGGACTGTAGATGTAGCAGTGGGAAAATGCATTCTCTGATATGGAAGGCCCTGAATTAGATGCCTGACATCCCATTAACAAACAAAACAAACTAGGGACATTGAGGGAAGCAGTATTTGGTGTTCAAGAATGAAGATAATGGTAGAGCATGGGGATAAGTGCACCTCGTGGGAAGCGCAAGGACTGGTACAAGGATCCTGGTTTGAGGCCCCCCTTCCCCACCTGCAGGGGTGGTGTCACTTCACAAGTGGTGAAGCAGGTCTGCAGGTGTCTATTTTTCTCTCCCCTCTCTGTCTTCCCCTCCTCTCTCAATTTCTCTCTGTCCTGTCCAACAACAACAAAATGGAAAAAAGAATGAAGATAGCAATTCTGATGTATTGATGAATTTCTCAGGAAGGAAGTGCATGGTGATAAGGGGATTTCAGTATTAGAAATACTGCATGTATGAACATTTCTTCTTTCTCACAGAGACAGAGACACAAAGTGCCAGAGAGAGAGAGAGAGAAACAGACAGACAGATCCCACAATACTAAAGCTTCTTTTAAGGGGGGGTGGGGGGGGGTTGGACAGGCGCATACCTGGGTCATGTGCATGTGAAAGCAACACACTATTCAAGTGAATTATCTGAGCTGTCTCAATGGCCTTGAACACACCTTTTTGATCACAAGCAAAAATTCTTGATCATCCATCTATACCTAACATCTCTTTAGGATACCTTCCAGTCTCTAAAAGGATCAACAACTCTTCTGGAATGTGACCTTTCCAGAGAGCCGTTGAGATTTGTTTTAGGCCCTGAAACAGGAAATTGGGAAAGAACACTCAGCTACATGACCCCAGATGTTCTCACTCATATCATGGTTGGTCGGGCTATTTGAGCTTCTTGAAGGGAGACATCTATAATCATTGTGTTTCCTGCAGTGCCCAGCTCAGTGCCTTACTCAGCACACAGTTAACATCTATCGAGTGAACTGAGTAGTGGAGCTGGTGCGTAAAGCGGGAGTGGGTCTCAGTACTGGGTACATCTATAATAGGATCCTCAGTTCACACTAGGGTGCCCATGTGTCCTGGGGGTTCAGCTGGCCTGGGGAGTGGAGCGAGACGGGGTGGCAAGAGGACTTGTTGGGATGTTGAGAAAAAGTCTTTTCCTGGGACTCTGAAATTATTATGGGGTTGAGTTAAACTTCAGGTAAAGGTCTTGGCTGGCCACCATGGTTTTTGGTTGCTGTTCCTCAAAACTTCACATCTGGTGATGATTACGTGGAGACTATCTGGATTTAAATGGGACTAGGTTGAGCCCTAGCTTGACTGCCAGTTCTTGCATGTCGTTTCTGGAAGTGATGGAATGGTCCCTCTCAGTGCAAGGCTCCATGGAGGGAAGCTGCTTGGGCCTAGAAGGCAGAGGATGCAGGTGTGTAAATGCTGGGTGGGGACAGAGCAGTGTGGGTAGCCTGCTGCACCCTTGTGCTCTGGGTGTCAGAACAGACTGACAGGTCTGGAGATGGAGGAGGTATGCATATGAGTATTATGGGATGCCTGCTGCAAGGGGGAGAGGAGTGGTGCAGACATTATGGGATGTGTGATTGGGTTGTGCTGGGAGTGTGATGGTAGGTTTAACTGACCATAGCTTCTTGCAGTGATTATGGGATGTCAGGAGGGGGAGGGGTGGTAAGATGATGGAATACTTTTCCAGTGTCAGAGGAAAGGAGATTAGATGTCCACCCGTGGGGTGACTGCTGATCATTATGGGATAGCTCTTTGATAGGAGAGGAGCGACTATTACTACAGCAGTGGGGTTTGAGTGCGTGAAGGTTTGGGGGTGCTGTGAGCCTCTAGACCCTATTCCATAGGGCCAGAGGACAGCTCCAGGGGGTCAGATATTATGGGATGTCAGTGCAGAAAGTGGGAGACTGATGATTACGGGATGTGTGTGGGAGGAGGCCAAAGTGTCCGTTGTTGTAGTGTGTGTGTGGGGTGAGTTTCTGACTATTATGGGATATCAAACTGGGGGGGGTGGATGAAGAGTATTATGGGATGTCAGTGGGGGGGTGGGGATGAGTATTATGGGATGTGAGGCTGAAGTGCAGGGAGGGGTGCTTATTATGGGATGGCCATGGGGAGGGAGAGGTGACGGGTTATTATGGGATGTTAGCATCAGGGCCAAGAGTGGAGAAGTTGGCAGAGAATAGCTATTATGGGATGTCTGGGAGGGAAAAGGGTGAGTTGCAAAAGGACTGCACCATGAGATGTCGACAGCCCTGACATACATGTGTATAGAGTGTGTGGGGGCTGGGGCGGGAGGGGTGTGTGTGTGGGGTGTCCGTGTGTATTATGGGATGGCCAGGAGGTGGGTGGTTGCCTGGGTGACACGCGCGCGCGCGCTCGAAGGGGCGTGCCCAGTGGTTGCCTGAGCGACGAGGGGGCGGGGGTTGCCCGGGAGACCTAGGGAGGAGGGTGGCGGTAGTGGGGGGGGGGGTTGGAGTTGGTTGGGGTTATTATGGGCTGTCCGTGGGGGGGCGGGGCCTGTGCGGTGGGATTTCCCGGCCGGTGTTTCGGGCCCTTTAAGAGGCGACGCCGGAGCCGGAGCCATTTTCCCCCCTTCGGCCGCGGCGAGGAGGAGCCAGAGCGGGAGTGACAACGGGCCGGACCCTGCGCGACCTGCGGCGGCTCCGGGGTGAGGAGAGCGCGGGGCCCCCACCCAGACGCCCTCAGGGTCCCGGGGGCGCGCCCCCGCCCGCCCCCTCCTCGGGTGCCCCCACCCGTGGACCGCCCCCTGCCCGCGGGAGCCCCTCAGGCCCCCGGCCCGCCAGGCGTCCCCGCCCGGCCGCCTGCTCCCTGGCCCCGGGGCGCCCCCCGGGACACGTGGCCGGCCCCCAGCCCTGTGCGCCCGCCGCCCCCCGGGAGCCCCGGGTCTTCCCGGCCGCCAGCGCCAGCGCCGGCGCCGGGGAGCTGCCCTGTGGGGACCGGCCCCGCCCCGCCCCGCCCCGCGGAACCCCCCCCCCGTGACCTTGTGTCCCCGCGGCCGCCTCCCCGCCCCCGCGCCGCTCGGACCCCGCCGCCCCCGGCGCCCCACGCTGCACCCACCGCCGGCCGGGGGGGCCCGGGCGGGTCGGGGCGCCGGCTTCCGGGGGGCCCCGCGGAGTGTGAACTAAGTTGAGCCCGAGCGGCTCGGGGCCCGCGGGGCGTGCGGGCCGGGCGGGGGGCCGCGGGGGCGGCGGGGGGAGGGGCCGCGCGTCACCGCCTCCCCCTCCCCCCAGGGACTCGGGCCGGAGTCGCGGCCCCGGGCCGGGCAGGAGCAGCTGGGCCGCCTCCCGGGCCGCGGGCGGAAGGCGATGGCGTCGGGCCTGGGCTCCCCGTCCCCCTGCTCGGCGGGCAGTGAGGAGGAGGACATGGATGCACTTCTCAACAACAGCCTGCCCCCTCCGCACCCAGGTAACGGCGCCCCCGGGCCGGCCGGAGGCCGCGGCGCCCTCCCCCTCCCCGTGGGGCCACTGGGGCGGCCGCAGAGGGTGCGGGAGGGCGCCCCAGGGAGTGGCTGCTCCCTCCTGCGGCGGCCGGTGCGGGGAGCCATGTGCCTCCAGGCGCCGGGGACCCAGATGCCAGCCGGCTGCGCGGTCTGTCTGTCTGCAGGAATGCTCGCTCGGCCAGGGAGGCTCTGCTGGGACCCTCGCCCCCCACCCCCAGGGGCCGTGGTGGCTCCGGGGTTGAGGTTTCCTGCAAGGGCACGTCAGGGACCCCTGGGGCAGGTCCGCAGGGTCGCGGTTGTGGAAGGGAAGGTCGCTAGTTCTTGTTACTTTGCGATTATTTGTAGCTTCCGATCACTTACCGGCTTTCTGTGCGAAGTTTGAATTGGTTTGAATTGCGCTCCTTCCTCCTCAGCTGGAATCTGGAGCGCTTGGAGCCCGGCGGCTCGCAGGAGTGTGTGTTGGGGGGGGGTGATGGAGGAGGGCCGGGGGTGCTGGAGGACAGCAGAAGGGGGCGAAGCAAGGGAGCCCTGGGTGCCTCTCTTTCTTCCCTTGGCAAGTGGACACGGTCCTGCCTTTTTTTTTTTTTTTTTCCCTCTCTTCCCATCTTGGCCGCCCGTGCCTCTGTGCAGGCTGGCCTGGGGTTTGGGCTTGTGTGCGTAGGTTGGGGGTTGCACTGTTTGTGTTTGGGGGTGGCTCCTTGGACTGGCCAAACCCGAATGGTTATAACCGCCCCGCCTGATTGGAGCAGCCTTTCCCTGTCTTCAAATGATTGATAGCCTGTTCTCAACTGGATGGCTGTCACTCTAGTCGGTCTTTTGGTTCCCTGCTAAGTCACTTGTCCCCTTGACCTTTTCCTTTTTTTTCTTTCATTTTCTTGCCACACACCATTTCTGCATCTTCTCTGCATCCACTTTTCACTCTGGAGCCTGCAGGTCCTGTTTTTCCCCCCATCGAATATCTTTCACTTCTGCTTTCTCATCTCTGGCAGCTTTTTCAGGTGGTCTGGGAGAGCTATTTCCATAGTTGGCTTTGCTAAGTTGGAAGTCTTCATTTCAAGCTGAGGTGGCCTAGGAGAGAGGGGTCGGTCTTGTTACTGGGAGGATAAGGAAACTTAAACTGGAGTGTCATCACCACTGTGGGTTTGTGTGGTTCTGTGTAGCTGCTTGAAGCGGGCCAGGCTGGAGTAGGTGGTGGTAAGTTGATCCTGCCCTTTCTGAGGGACAAGAGGTGGTGGTGATGTGGTGATGATGTTGGCTCAAGTCTTGGCTTCCCATTGCCCCCCTGGCCCCGGGCAGCCCCCCTTGTTGATCCAGAGCAGTGCGGGGCTGGAGTGAACTCTGCCCTGAGCTGTAGCATGACCCAGTTTTTCCACTTGCCACACCTCATTCCTGCCCCTTTCCTAAATCTTCCTCTATATTTCAGCCGGTTTGTTACTTGCCGTGTCAGCACATTACCTGCCTGATAAGGTGCTGGTGTGGGGGGGTGTTCTGATGCAAATGGAGCATTCCATTTACTTCTGTGGATTAGTCCTGGGCTGCGCTTCCAGGTTTTCTCAAGGTGATGGAGAAGAACCAAGAGATGTGGGCTGGGGGTGTGCCATGGGCACTGTCGGGGAAGATGCCTTTAAGGAAATTACTTTTTTTCTTCTGTTGAGATCTGGGCTGATGTTTCACTCCCAAGGGGATGGGAAGGGTCTTTCTTGTGTCATGGTTTGTCATGGCCAATGTAGGAAGGGGGAGGCTGATGGTGCTTTGTCCAGCCTAATGTTACATGCACCCTAACATCTGCCCCAGGAGAGGCAGAGCAAGAAGTGTTTTGAGGTTCAGGAACTCAGCTTGCTTAGGTCAGGAGGAAGCACTGCCTAGATACTGCCCCTTTTCACTTGGTGGGGACAGGGCACTATGTGATTGTTGGGTATGTGGTTGTCTCTTGGGTGGCTTAAGGCCTGTGGCCTAGACATGAGGGGGGTGGAGGGGTGGTGGTGGTGATGGTTGTGATGGTGAGGAAACCGAGTTTCTGAGGCTTCTGGGCTCCCATTCCTCCGAGTAGATCTTTGAGGTATTAAATATTTGTGGAGAGGGGCTGGATGGTGTCACGCCTGCTTAAGCGTACATATTACCAAGTGCGAAGACATGGGTTCAAGCCCCAGCTTCCCACCTGCAGGGGGGATGCTTTACAGGTAGGTAACCAGGTCTGCAAGTGTCTTATCTGTGTCTCCCCCTCCTCTCTCAATTTCTTTGTCCTATCAAAAAGGGGGGGGGGGGGCTTTGAGGAGAAGGTTGTAAGTGCTCTGACCATACTTCCACTGAGCTTTTGTTAAAGCTTACCTCTGATGATTGAGAAAATAATTATGATTGAGGGGGTAACTCAGTCCCTGTCATAGTGTTACCCTGCTTGCTGTCTTGGGTTTCCTCGTCTAGGACATTAGAGTAGCCTCTTGAGAACTGTGTCATCCCAGGGTAGTTGCAGGAGGGAGAGCTTTGGACCTTGGGAAGTTTCCTGCGAAGGTAGTGGTGCCAGGGCTACCTCTCTCAACCCCACCCCCTCCCTAGCCACTTCCTGTCTGTCCCTCTGCTGGTAGCTGGGTGCCCTGGGCTAGCTTCTGCGGTCAGGAGCCATTTTCCCTCTCCTTAGTGGGTGTAGTGCTCCCTCCTTCTCTCCACTCCCTTCTCCCTCCCCCCTCCTGGGGTGGGGGTGGCTTGGGGAGAAGGAGAGGAGGGTGGAGGAAGCTGGCATGCTGGTGTGAATTTCTGTTACAAAGGGAGCTGCCTCCTGGCCTTCTCCTCCCCCTCAGTGCCCCTTCCCACCTAACTCTGCCCAGGAGCTCAGTGTTCCCCAGGCTTTGTGTGTGCTCCTAGCCAGGGGAGGAGGTGGAGCCAGATGGGAGGAGGGTGGGGGGAGGAGATGGTGACAGCTGGGCTGATTTGGGCCCCTGGGGAGAAGAGGCTACTGACCCAGGAGAAGCTGAGGAAGAACAGCAGAGCTGTGATGGGAAAGGAAGGCATGTGTGAGAGAGGGCTGGCAACTGAACCCCCCCCCACCCCCACCTTGGAGGATCTGGTTGTTTCTAGCAGTAATGGCTCAAGAAGGCTAGTGAAAGGTGTGGTTTCTGAGACTCCTAAGCTGATAGTGTTCTGGGAATGTGGTGAGAAAGGAGACTATGGCATATGCCTTCTGGGGAGGACCTTTCATTCTCACTCCCTGCTTTACAAATTGTTTGGTGGCCAGCTACAGGAGCATTAGAACTCTCTCTCTCTATTTAAGACTCAGCAGCTTGGTTCAGCTGCACTGGTGAACATATAGAGGGGCTCCTGTTAGGGATGAGGGTGAGGAGATGGGGGTCTGGACAGCTGCCCGCGGTGGGCCTGGTCTGGCCTGGCAGCCTGTTTTGGGTATGTACAGCTCTCTCTTTGTCTGTTCTTTTTGTCTGAGTATCAGCTTGCTTCTGTGGAAAGTATAGCAGTTCTCTTCATTGAAAACTGGGACAAGAGGTGGGGGAGTAAAGTTTAATGCCATTGACTTAGGTTCTAACCTTTTGCTATTGATCTTTCTCTGCCTGCCTCTTTGTGAAATCTGTGTAGAGAACGAAGAGGACCCAGAAGAAGATTTATCAGAAGCAGAGACTCCAAAGCTCAAGAAGAAGAAAAAGCCTAAGAAACCTCGGGACCCTAAGATCCCTAAGAGCAAACGCCAAAAGAAGGAGGTAAGTGGATGACTGGATCTCTGGGAAAATAAGAGGGTGATAGGAGGGAAACCCCCCTGGGAAGGGTCAAGGAACTGGGAGTGTTTGTTTCTCCCTCTGGGAGTGGCAGACCAGGTCCTGGGTGAACCTCTGGACTGTCTGGAGGTCAGCATGTGTGTAGCATGTGTGTCTGTCTCCCTCTCCCCTCTTCCCTGCTCCAGCGTTTGCTCTTGTGCCGGCAGCTGGGGGACAGCTCTGGGGAGGGACCCGAGTTTGTGGAGGAGGAGGAAGAGGTGGCTCTGCGCTCAGACAGTGAGGGCAGCGACTATACTCCTGGCAAGAAGAAGAAGAAGAAACTTGGACCTAAGAAGGAGAAGAAGAGCAAATCTAAGCGGAAGGAGGAAGAGGAGGAGGAGGATGAAGATGATGACTCAAAGGTACTCAGATGTTCCTTCTTTTCTGTGCTTTTTATTTCTGTTCTTTCCCAGACACACAGTTGCCCCTCAGATTGTTTTTTCTTATTTCTTTTTGGTGACACCAGGTCCTCACACCAGGTGATTTTACTGCTCCCTCACCAACTTCTTTTTCCTTAATTCTTTGTAATTCATTCAGTCAGGGAGAGAGAGGAGGTGCATCATTGCAACCACTCCACTAGCTGGAGATTCCCCCTTGGTGCTGTCCATGGTGCGCCCATGTGGTGCTGGGTTTCAAACCTTGGTCTGTGCACATGGTAAAGTGTGTGATATAACCAGTGAGCTAGCATCCCTTCCCCACCTGAGGGTTCTAATGGTTTGCTCTCAGCACTCCTCGTGAAAGCCTTGGTTCCACCTCAGATTCCTCTGCAAGTGTGGGTACTGGGCGTCAGATCTTTGACCTGGTTCATCTGCAGGAGCCCAAGTCGTCAGCACAGCTCCTGGAAGACTGGGGCATGGAGGACATTGACCACGTGTTCTCGGAGGAGGACTACCGGACCCTCACCAACTACAAGGCTTTCAGCCAGTTTGTTCGGTAACCAGAAGAGGAGGGCTTGGGCAGGGGGAGGGGAGTGCCTTTCCAGTTTCTTTTTCTTCTTTTCCTTCTTTTTCATTCTTAAAACTTATTTTCCTGTCTTGTCCACTTCTCTGCCAGACCCCTTATTGCTGCCAAAAACCCCAAGATTGCAGTCTCCAAGATGATGATGGTTTTGGGTGCGAAGTGGCGGGAGTTCAGTACCAACAACCCCTTCAAAGGCAGTTCTGGGGCCTCTGTGGCGGCAGCGGCAGCCGCGGCAGTGGCTGTGGTGGAGAGCATGGTGACTGCCACTGAAGTCGCACCGCCTCCACCCCCTGTGGAGGTGCCTATCCGGAAAGCCAAGACCAAGGAGGGAAAAGGTGAAGTGGGACTGGGGTGTGGAGGACAGAGAGAGCATGGGAACCCCGCCTGTAGGCCATAAGATAGAAGCCGAGGGAGTTGTGGATCTTGGATTTAGGAAAGAAATTGGGGAGTGGGTGGAAAGAAATTTAGGTGATCATCTGATGACTGCTGCTATGCTTTGGAGTTTACGACCTTGCTTTTCCAATTTCAGGTCCCAACGCCAGGAGGAAGCCCAAGGGCAGCCCTCGTGTTCCTGATGCCAAGAAGCCTAAACCCAAGAAAGTAGCTCCCCTGAAAATCAAGCTAGGAGGTTTTGGTTCTAAGCGTAAGAGATCCTCGGTGAGAGCCCAGCCCCGTTTCTTGGTGGGGCTGGGGGAGCCATCTCTAAGTAGAGAGGGTGATTGCTTGGCATGGGCTGCACATCTGGGATTCTGACCCGCCCCTAGTGAGAGAGCCCTCCCTGCTCTGCCATTATCCTCCCCCTTGGCTCGAACCTCTGACCTTGTTCCTTTCATTCTGCCAGAGTGAGGATGATGACTTAGATGTGGAATCTGACTTCGATGATGCCAGTATCAATAGTTATTCTGTTTCTGATGGTTCTACTAGCCGCAGTAGCCGCAGTCGCAAGAAACTCCGAACCACTAAAAAGAAAAAGAAAGGTGTGTTTCTTCTCTGTATCTTTAGGTGATGGGATATGGTGGGGTACTGGGAGGGAATCTCCCTTAGGAGATAGTGGTTGGGTGTATTTTTAAGGGAGGGGGGAGGTAGTTTTTTTCTAATAACTGGGCTTTCCCTCTTCCTTGCCCAGGCGAGGAGGAGGTGACTGCTGTGGATGGTTATGAGACAGACCACCAGGACTATTGCGAGGTGTGCCAGCAAGGCGGCGAGATCATCCTGTGCGATACCTGTCCCCGAGCCTACCACATGGTCTGCCTGGATCCAGACATGGAGAAGGCCCCCGAGGGCAAGTGGAGCTGCCCACACTGCGTGAGTACCTGGCCACCGAGGCCTGGGGGGGAGGGGGACCCTGAAGGGAGGGGTGGGCGGGGAGGTGCTGTGGGGCCCTGGGTGGTGGTGCTGCTGGTATGGGTATTACAGGCATGGCTCATGCCTGAGGGAAGGGTGGGGGGTAGTAACCTGACTCTGATCTTTTGCTGCAGGAGAAGGAAGGCATCCAGTGGGAGGCTAAAGAGGACAACTCCGAGGGTGAAGAGATCCTGGAAGAAGTTGGGGGTGACCCTGAAGAGGAGGATGACCACCATATGGAATTCTGTCGAGTCTGCAAGGATGGTGGGGAACTGCTCTGCTGTGACACCTGTCCTTCTTCCTACCACATTCACTGCTTGAACCCCCCACTCCCAGAGATCCCCAATGGAGAATGGCTCTGTCCCCGTTGCACGGTGAGTGGCTGACCCCAGCCTGGAGGGAAAAGTGGGAAGTGTATGTTGTCCAACAGAAAAGAGTTTTTTTTTCTTACCATATGTTAGTGATTTAAGACTGAGGTGCAGGAGAGGTCAGTGGAGAACTGTGGACCTTTTGCCCATGAGACAGGTCTTTTTTCTTTCTTTTTTTTTTTTAATTTATTTTATTTATTCATGAGAAAGATAGGGGGAGAGAGAGAGAGAGAGAGAGAAAGAGCCAGACATCACTCTGGTACATGTGCTGCCGGGGATTGAACTCAGGACCTCATGGTTGAGAATCTAATGCTTTATCCACTGAACTACCCCCCCGGACCACGCTCATATTTTATTTTAATGAGAAAGACAGAGGTAAAGATGAGCAGAGCACTGCTTCAGCTCTGGTGGTTCTGGGGATTGATCTTTTTTCTTTCTTATGTTGTCTTAGGAAGACAGGACTAACTGAACAAAGTTGATGCTTAGCTGGCTCTAGTACAGAACACTCAGCCCTATCTTTACACCCAGCCTTAGGATGTTAGTAGTTTAGAATGATTTAATTGAGCCACATACTGTACTGTTTGAGAAGAGAATTCTAGACTGTAGGTCTGTAGGTTATTTCTGTGCCTACTTGTAAGGGTAATTGTTGCAGACTATCTCCTGACTGTGAAACAGATAGCAATGATGGTAGACCTCACTTGACATGAATTTTAAAAATCCTTTGATAAGCTTAGGGCTGTGGACATTGGAGTCTCCTTCCCTTGGTCATGATTTGTTGTTGGATTATCTCCCCCTCTTTCAGTGTCCAGCTCTTAAGGGTAAGGTTCAGAAGATCCTGATCTGGAAGTGGGGTCAGCCTCCATCTCCCACGCCAGTGCCTCGGCCTCCAGACGCTGATCCGAATACTCCCTCTCCTAAGCCCTTAGAGGGGCGGCCTGAGAGGCAGTTCTTTGTGAAATGGCAAGGCATGTCTTACTGGCACTGCTCCTGGGTGTCAGAGCTGCAGGTAAACCTGGCATCAGCTGAGATGGGGCTACAATGATGAGGGCAGTAAGAAAAGAGCCCTATAGACGGCACAAATGACTTGATCTTCGTTTGCAGTTGGAACTACACTGTCAGGTGATGTTTCGGAACTACCAGCGCAAGAATGATATGGATGAGCCACCCTCTGGGGACTTCGGTGGTGATGAAGAGAAGAGCCGGAAGCGAAAGAACAAGGATCCCAAATTTGCAGAGATGGAGGAACGCTTCTATCGATATGGGATAAAGCCTGAGTGGATGATGATTCACCGAATTCTCAACCACAGGTGCAGTGATGTGAAGCTGGGCGCTTGGGCTGGGGGATAGCAGCTGCAGTAGTGCTGCAGACTGAAGGTACAGGGAACCCCACTTCCGTCCTTGTCCCCACTGTTGATCAGAGCTGAGCAGTGCTCTGCTTAGCAAAAGAAAGGACGGGTTGAAGGGAGGAAGGTAGGTAGAAGCTGGAAGTGATTATCGTGGGCATCCTTTGAGATAGACATTATAGTCCCTGAGAGGCTCCTTTCAGAGCAACCTGAGAGGTGGAACAGTGGTAGAGCTTTGAACTTCCAGGCATGATGTCTTGTCCCTGGTATTGACTATGCCAGAATGCCCCTCTGTGTCCACCCACATCCTTAGATCATGAATAATTTTTTCTTTTTTTTTTTTTTTAAAAGATTTTATTTATTAATGAAAAACATAGGAGAGAGAGCCAGTCATCACTCTGGTACATGTGCTACTGGGGATTGAACTCAGGACCTCATGCCTGAGAGTCTGATGCTTTATCTACTGCACCACCTCCCGGACCACTTTTTTTTTTTTTTTTAATTTTTAAAAACTTTAAAAAAATATTTATTTTCCCTTTTGTTGCCCTTGTTTGTTCTATTGTTGTCGTAGTTATTATTGTCGTTGTTATTGATGTCGTCATTGTTATAGACAGGACAGAGAGAAATGGAGAGAGGAGGGGAAGACAGACAGAGGGGGAGAGAAAGATAGACACCTGCAGATCTGCTTTACCGCTTGTGAAGCGACTCCCCTGCAGGTGGGGAGCCGGGGGCTCGAACTGTGATCCTTATGCGGGTCCTTGTGCTTTGCACCACGTGCGCTTAACCCACTGCGCTACCGCCCGACTCCCTTTTTTAAATTTTTTAGCCAGAGCACTGTTCAGCTCTGGCTTAAGGTGATGTGGGGGATTGAATCTGGGACTTTGGAGCCTCAGGCATGAGAGTCTGTTTGCATAACCATTATGCTATCTACCCTCTGCCCATGAATGATTTTTTTAATGTTTAAAACTTAAAAGGGAGGTAGCACAATGATTACGTAAACAAACTCATGTCTGAGGCTCCTAGGCCCCATGTTCAATCCCTTGCACCACCATAAGCCAGAGTTGAGAAGTGTTTTGGAAAACTAAAAAGAGAATTGTATTATACTTGAGCAAGACACTCAGTATATTAATATTAGCCGAGTGAACCCTGTTGTCTGAATTATTGGCAACTGTAGATTCTTGATTCAGAGGACTTTCCCTCTTCCTTGCCCAGGCGAGGAGGAGGAGACTGCTGTGGATGGTTATGGGACAGACCACCAGGACGTTCTAAGGTGTGCCGTCAGGGAGGTGATTGTCCTGTGCGATACCTGTCCCCGAGCCTACCACATGGTCTGTACTCTGGGATGGTAAAAGCTTTGGATACAAGGAGCTCTTGACCTTTTTGGAGGTCTACTTCTCACTATATATATTATTGGCAGTTTGAAGAGTAGGGCTGAGACGTGAAGAAGGTGGTTTTTCGGGCTCTGAGGCTTTTACTTCCTTGGTCCTGCAGCGTGGACAAGAAAGGCCATGTCCACTACTTGATCAAGTGGCGGGACTTGCCCTATGACCAGGCATCCTGGGAGAGTGAAGATGTAGAGATACAGGACTATGATCTGTTCAAGCAGAGCTACTGGAACCATAGGTGAGTGGGTGAGGAGTGGAATAGCTTCTTTACTGGTGTGTGTTTGTGTCTAGACAGCTGTGTAATGTCTGTCTTTTTAGGGAGCTAATGAGGGGTGAAGAAGGCCGTCCAGGCAAGAAGCTCAAGAAGGTGAAGCTGAGAAAGTTGGAGAGACCACCTGAGACTCCAACAGTTGATGTGAGTTGGGGATACCTGAGGGCCCCTGGTTTGGGTAGTAGGATGTACCTTTTGAGCTCCAGTCTTATATGAAGCAATGAAACATGACTGCCAGCAGGATTTGTAGTTCTAGCACCGAGCCCCAGGGATAGATAACCCTGGAAGCATAAATAAATAAATGAATAACATCATAGCATGGGAGGTGGTGTAGCAGATAAAACCTTGGACCCTCAAACATGAAGTTCCAAGTTTGATTCCCAGCAGTGTGTATATGAGACTGAAGTTTAGTTCTCTTTTTTTTTTTCCTCCTAATATCTTATTAATGAATAAAATCTTAACAAAATGAAATAGTGGACTGGCTAGAGATCACACATAACTATTTGCAAAGATCTGGGTTCTAGGCCCATCTCATCTTTGGGGTGGGCGGAAGCTTCATAAGAGATGAAGTATTGCTGTAGGTGTATCTCTTCATATCTCCTCCTGGTTTTTTCTGTCTATCAAATAGGTTGGTAGAAACAGCATAATAATTACACAAAGATTTTCATGCCTGAGGCTCTCATGTCCCAGGTTTAATTCCCAGCACTACTATAACCAGAACTGAGTATTATTCCGGTCTCTTCCTGTATTTCTCACATTAAATATAATAAGGTGGGGAAGATAGCATAATGGTTTTGCAAAAACAGACTTTTAATAGGGCTGGGGAGACAGCAGCATCATAAGCTAGAACTGAACAGGGCTCTAGTCTGTATCTTTTACCTTTGTGTGAATCTCTATCACCCTCTGTCTCTTCCACACTCCCGCTTCCTTTAAAATGAATTTAAAAAAAAAAGACTTTGGTGTTGGGTAGTAGTGCAGCAGGTTGATTGCACATGGCGCAAAGCGCAAGGACTGGCCTAAGGATCACGGTTCAAAGCCCTGGCTCCTCACCTGCAGGGGAGTCGCCTCACAAGAGGTAAAGCAGGTCTGCAGCTGTCTCTCTTTCTCTCCCCCTGTCTTCCCCTCCTCTCTCCATTTCTCTCTCTCCTATCCAACGACGACGACAGCAATAACAGCAATAACTACAACAATAATAGGGGCAACAAAAGGGAATAAATAAATAAATATTTTTTTTTTTTTTTTTTTTTTTTTATTTATGAGAAAGATAGGAGGAGAGAGAAAGAACCAGACATCACTCTGGCACATGTGCTGCTAGGGCTTGAACTCAGGACCTCATGCTTGAGAGTCCAAAGCTTTACCACTGTGTCACCCCCAGACCACAATAAATAAATATTTTTAAAAAAGAGACTTTATGCTTGACCTCCCACATCACCTAGTATAAGCCTAACCCTAACCCCCACATCACCTAGTATAAGCCACATCTGATCAATGCTGTGCCAAAAAAAAAATAAATAAAACGACACACACTAGAAAAGCAAAAGAAAAAAAAAAGGAGGGGAAAATGACTATAGGGTGTGATAAAATTCATCACACAGAGGGGGTAGATAGCATAAGGGTTATGCAAATACATTCTCATGCCTGAGGCTCTAAAGTCCCAAATTCAGTCCTCCACACCGCCATAAGCCAGAGCTGAGCAGTACTCTGGTAATAAATAGATTAATGTGGTCTGGGAGGTGGCACAGTGAATAAAGCATTGGACTCTCAAGTATGAGGTCCTGAGTTCAATCCCCGACAGCACATTGTACCAGCGTGATACCTGGTGTTCTGTCTCTCTCCTATCTTTCTCATTAATAAATAAATAAAATCTTCGGGGGTCGGGTGGCAGTGCAGTGGGTTAAGCACACATGGCGCAAAGCGCAAGGACCCGCGTAAGGATCCCGGCTCAAGCCTCCGGCTTCCCACCTGCAGGGGAGTCTTCACAGGCGGTGAAGCAGGTCTGCAGGTGTCTGTGCTTCTCTCCCCCTCTCTGTCTTGCCCTCCTTTCTCCATTTCTCTCTGTCCTATCCAACAATGACGACAGTAGTAACTACAACAATTAAAAGAAACGAGGACAACAAAAGGGAATAAATACATGTTTAATAAAAAAATCATAATAAGTAAAGAAATTCATGGCTAAAAATGGCTTTCCACTTGTCTACATCTTTAAACCAGGTAATACTGACTTTACTTCCTGTCTCTGTCATAAGAAAAACATAGTATGATTATTATTTTTTTTCTTTCCCCCAGAGTACTGTTCAGTTCTGCAAGTGGGGGACTGGGGGCTCAAACCCAGGTCTGTGCGCATTGTAATGTGTACTCAACCAGGTATTCCACCACCTGGCCTGTTTTGATTCTTTAAATTGCCCAGTGTCTGGCAGCTTTCTTTCAGAGAAATGCAGACGATTTAGTAGCAGACAAGCTCTAGCTATAGGAGTCCTTGAACACAAAATATTGAAGGGTAAATCTCCTTGACCTTACCTCTGTTTCATGTGATGGAAGAATTGTTACCTAAAGAGAAATTGTGCCAGTTCAGCTTTTATGAGCCATACTACTGGAACCTAGGTCTTCACTATTTATGGTTCCACTCTGAATTTCATTTATGTACTATAAAGCAAGCATGAAGTAGTTAAAAAGATGTATCTGAGGGCTGGGAGATACTTCATCTAGTTGAGTACATGTGTGAGACTCCATGTTTGAGTCCTGGGATAACATGGGAGCATCTCATCTCAGCAGGGGGAAGCTCCATGGATGGTGGACCAGTGCTGTGTTGTTTCTTCCCTTGTCTCTCTCAGAATTAAGTCAGCCTGGGATGTGAGGAAATAGCATGATGGTTCTGCAAAGAGACCCTTATGCCTGAGGCTTTGAGGTCTCAGGATCAGTCTCCCACATTACCATAAGCCAGAGCTGAGCAGTGCTCTGATTTAAAAAAAACAAAGAAAAAATAAGGGAGCCTGGGAAAGGTGGCATGTGTAAGGCTCCATTATTGGGGTGGGGGGAAACAAAGTAAAAGGGTGAAATTTAGATATTTGTAGTTACCATTTTGCATATATACAAATATAAAACCATGTTGTAAACTAATATCAACTAAAAGAAGTAAGGCTAAAGAGACTATGAATCAGTTTGTGAGGGAACATATGGTTATTTCCCAGTAAATCCTGACTAGTAGAACCTCTGCTTTCTTTCCTCAGTCTGATCTATAGACTCAAGGTTACTGTCTGCCAAGTAAAATGTTGCTTTTCTTCCTGGGATATCATAAGTCACATGCTACTCTCTGACTAGCTTCCCTTGTACTTTCTGGTGACTCTCTTAAGGAGGATGTGTGAGTGGAGAGCAGCTGCTCTGTTATGGGTGGCATGAACCCTTGCCTGTTCTTGACTTCATTATTTACCCTTTAGCCGACGGTGAAGTATGAGCGGCAGCCAGAGTACCTGGATGCTACAGGTGGAACCCTGCACCCCTATCAGATGGAGGGCTTAAACTGGCTGCGCTTCTCCTGGGCTCAGGGCACTGATACCATCTTGGCTGATGAGATGGGTCTTGGGAAGACTGTACAGACGGCTGTCTTCCTCTACTCTCTCTACAAGGAGGTAAGGGGCTGGGACAGTTAGACATTGGTGACCTTAGACTCTGAGGAGAGGAAACCAGGAAGAAAACTGTCATTGAGATAGACAGGCACAGAGAAGACATGAAGGGATAAAGCCATGGGTAAATTTAGTGGTGAGTGTGCAGAACCTAGTCCGGGGGGATAGGCCTTTGTTGAGAATTGTGGGTGGAATTAGTATGGAGGAGGTAAGGAAAGGCAGGCATGACTTTGTGGAAAGGAATAGGCAGTGCATTTCTTTTTTTTTTTTTTTCTTTTAAATTTTTATTTATTGGATAGAGACAGCCAGACATTGAGAGAGGAGGGGAAGATAGACACCTACAGCCCTGCTTCACCGCTTGTAAAGCTTCCACCCTGCAGGTGGGGACCAGAGGCTCGAACCTGGGTCCTTGTGCACTGTAACGTGCTCAGGCAGGTGTGCCACCACCCGGCCCCTAGGCAGTGCATTTCTATGTGCAGGAAAGGGGAGCACAGGTCAGTCGAACCTGGGTCCTTGTGCACTGTAACATGTGCTCAAGCAGGTGTGCCACCACCCGGCCCCTAGGCAGTGCATTTCTATGTGCAGGAAAGGGGAGCACAGGTCAGTGCACATGTCTGTCCTCTGCTACCTTGAGTCAAGGGTAGAAGGGAGCACTGGCCTGTTGTAGTGTGATGGAGACCTTAGTTCTTACTTGGCTTTTTCTCTTCTTCCTCTAAGGGCCATTCTAAAGGCCCCTTCCTAGTGAGTGCTCCTCTGTCTACTATCATCAACTGGGAGCGTGAATTTGAAATGTGGGCCCCAGATATGTATGTGGTGACTTACGTTGGTGACAAAGATAGCCGTGCCATCATCCGAGAGAATGAGTTCTCCTTTGAAGACAATGCCATTCGTGGTGGCAAGAAGGCCTCCCGCATGAAGGTACCTTGTGGGAGGGAATCCACTGGGGGAGTGTCTGCACTGGGTTTAGCTTGCCAACTTGTGACTTGGTCCTTGGGGCTACTTGACAAGCTGGGAGAAGGGAAGACCTCCACCTGTGCCTGGGTTTGCTGACCCTGGAAGAGGTGAACACTGTAGTAACCTGGTGACATTCTTGTGCAGAAAGAGGCATCTGTGAAATTCCACGTGCTGCTGACATCCTATGAGTTGATCACCATTGATATGGCCATCTTGGGCTCCATTGACTGGGCCTGCCTCATTGTGGATGAAGCCCATCGACTCAAGAACAATCAGTCCAAGGTAAGGAGTTGGGGACGGGGTGGTTGGTGTCTAGTTTTAGGTTTCTTTTTCTTTTTCTTTTTCTTTTTCTTTTTTTCTTTTCTATAAAGATTTTTTAAAAAAAAAGAATTTATTTATTCATTCATGGGAGAGAAAGAACCAGATATCACTCTGGTACATGTGCTGCCAGGAATTGAACTTGGGACCTCATGGTTGATAATCCAATGCTTTATCCACTGTGCCACCTCCCGGACCACTTTTTTAAAAAAATATTTAATCCCTTTTGTTGCCCTTGTTTTATTGTTGTCATCATTGTTGGATAGGACAGAGAGATGGAGAGAGGAGGGGAAAACAGAGAGGGGGAGAGAAAGACAGACACCTGCAGACCTGCTTCACTGCCTGTGAAGCAACTTCCCTGCAGGTGGGGAGCCAGGGGCTTGAACCGGGATCCTTAGGCCAGTCCTTGTGCTTCGTGTCACCTGCACTTAACCTGCTGTGCTATCACCCAACTCCCTAGTTTTAGTTTTTATTCACTAAGGGTTGGGCCTTGGAAGAGAGAGAAGTGAAAAACCACCTGTCTCCATCACTTGGAATAATCCTAGTGGTCAGACTTTAAAAGAGAGATTAGGGTGGCCAGGGAGGCGGCACAGCAGATAGAGAGGGTATATTCCCGAGTTTGCCAAGTTTCACATACATGCCAGTGATGCTCTGGTTTTCTTTTGACAATACTCCTCATTTATAAATCTTTCAGGGCAGGGGTAGATTGTGTAACGGTTATGCAAAGAAACTCATGCACAAGGCTCCAAAAATCCTAGGTTCAATTACTTGCACCACCATAAGCTAGAGCTAAGAGGTGCTCTGGTATAAACAAACAAACAAAAAGCAATATTTCAAAAGGAGATTGGGCACTGAAACATCTTGGAGTTAATTTTTTTGATAGAGACAGAAGCAGGAGGAGTGAAAGAGTCCATAGCCCCAAAGCTGTGGGGGCCAGGTTCAAACCTGGGTTGTGTACATGACAAAATAGCTCACTGTCCAAACAAGCTATTTCAGACCACATTTTGGAGGGTTTTTTTTTTGTTTTTTTTTGCCTCCAGCGTTACCGCTGGGGCTTCGGGCCTGCACCACAAATCCACTGCTCCTGGAGGCCATTTTTTCCTCATTTTTCTTGCCCTTGTTGTTACTGTTATTGCTGCTGCTGCTGCTGCTGCTGCTGCTACTGTTGGATAGGACAGAGAGGAATGGAGAAAGGAGGGGAAGACAGGGAGACACCTGCAGACCTGCTTCACCACTTGTGGGGAGTCAGGGATTCAAACCAGGATCCTTACGCTGGTCCTTGTGCTTTGCTCCATGTGTGCTTAACCCGCTATGCTACCACCCAGCCCTCCCCCCATTTTTTTTTCTTGACCTCTTTTTCTTTTCCTGGAACTCTTTTTGTCACATCTAACTTCTTTCTATTATCTTTGCCAGTTCTTCCGGGTCTTAAATGGATACTCACTCCAGCACAAACTGTTGCTGACTGGGACTCCATTACAGAACAATCTAGAAGAGTTATTTCATCTGCTCAACTTTCTCACCCCAGAGAGGTTCCAGTAAGTGGGTGTTCATAACCAGCTCATAGTTCTGCTGCTAATTTTTCCTGTGTAATTTTCCTTTCTCCTTCTCCAATGATATTTTTCTTTTAAGCAATTTGGAAGGTTTCTTGGAAGAGTTTGCTGATATTGCCAAGGAGGACCAGATTAAAAAACTACATGACATGCTGGGGCCTCACATGTTGCGGCGGCTCAAAGCTGATGTTTTCAAGAATATGCCATCGAAGACAGAGCTGATCGTGCGTGTGGAACTGAGCCCCATGCAGAAGTGAGTCAGGAAGGACAGAAGCACCAACTTCATGTTATAGATGCAGTTAGAGGCCTGCCAGTCTTCAGAGTGGTGGTTCTCACTGTCCATCCACCCTCCACCTCAAGGCATCTGCTTTAGGAGCCAGCAAAGCCTAGAGGATGCAGGGGACGTGGAACCCATACCCTCAGACTTAGTTGCACCTTCCCTGGTTTGACACCATGATGGAGTGGTGCTTATTCAGTGTCCATAGTTCTAAAGTTAGGGGAGAGATCTCAGATTTTGGGGGACCTCTGTTAGATCTGATCTATTGGTATTTTACCTATTTTCTCTCCTTGTCAATGTAGGAAATACTACAAGTACATCCTCACTAGAAATTTTGAAGCACTCAACGCTCGAGGTGGGGGCAACCAGGTCTCTCTGCTGAACGTGGTGATGGACCTTAAGAAGTGCTGCAACCACCCGTACCTCTTCCCTGTGGCTGCAATGGTATGTCACACTGCCTTCTCTCCCCCCTGACTTGAACTTCTCCATCTGGGCTTGCTTTCAATGTTTCCTTCTCTTTGTTTCTATCCTTAGGAGGCCCCTAAGATGCCTAATGGCATGTATGATGGCAGTGCTCTCATCAGAGCTTCTGGGAAGTTACTGCTGCTACAGAAGATGCTTAAGAACCTTAAGGAGGGTGGACACCGAGTGCTCATCTTCTCCCAGGTACTGTTCAGGCAGGACCCAGGGGACTCAGTGGTAGGCCAGCTCTCAGCAGCATGAGGAGAGGAACTGTCATCTGACTCCTCCGTAATTAAACTGCTCCTTTTCCAGATGACCAAAATGCTGGACCTGTTAGAGGATTTCTTGGAACATGAAGGTTATAAATATGAACGTATTGATGGTGGAATCACTGGGAACATGCGGCAAGAAGCTATTGACCGCTTCAATGGTGAGGGAAGGGGGGCTGGGCTCCAGTTCAATCTCCCTCGTCCACTTTTCTTTGGACTGGTCACTCACTGTTCCCTTCTTGCATCTGCTTTTCTGTGTAGTTTTGTCAAGTAGCAGGGAAGAGTAAAGTTTTTGAATGTCCCAACTATTCCTGGGACAATTTATTCCTGGGACAATTTTTTTTTGAGTCTTTGTCCTTCCCACTGAAGAGACAATTTTATTTAATCCCTTTTGTTATATCTCGAGGCCCAGAGAGTGGCCAGGGGCCAGGACTTATCTAAGTTCAAATAACATACTTGTCTTGGGAGCCACACCCTCTTTATACTTATTTTACTTTATTTTATAATACTTCTGGACTTAAAGACTGTAAAGACTAGTAGAGTTTGGGCTGGCAATGTAGTTCACTTGGATAGTCGCTGCTTTGACCTGCATGTTACTCAGGTTATAGTTTTCAAAACCAGTCAGTTAACAACCTATATCATTACTGTTAACTGACCTTAATTGAATGTCACCATTTTCTCCCTAACATGCTTTCTATTTCAGGATCCAATCCCAGATTCTGAATTATATTACTTACGTCTCTTCCTGTCTGTGACAGTTACCATTTTTTTTTCTTTCATAATGCTGGTACTTTAAAAATTTATTTATTGGGAGTCGGGTGGTAGTGCAGCGGGTTAAGCGCAGGTGGCGCAAAGTGCAGGGACCGGCTTAAGGATCCCGGCTCAAGCCTCCGGCTTCCCACCTGCAGGGGAGTCGCTTCACAGGCAGTGAAGCAGGTCTGCAGGTGTCTGTCTTTCTCTCGCCTTTTCTGTCTTCCCCATCTCTTCTCTGTCCTATCCAACAACGATGACATCAATAACAACAATAACTACAACAACAATAAAAAACAAGGGCAACAAAAGGGAAAATAAATATTAAAAATTAAAAATATATTTATTTATTGGATAGAAACGGAGAGAAACTGAGATGAAAAGGAGAGATAGAGAACGAGAAGAGACACCTGCAGTACTGCCTCACCGCTTATGAAGCTTCCCTCTGTAGTTGGGGACCAGGGGCTTGAACCCAGGTCTTCATGCATGGTAACTGCACTTAACCAAATACACCACCGTCTGGTCCCTTCAGTGTGTGCTTGTTTATTTATTTATTTATTTATTTATTTATTTATTTATTTACTAATGGAATGCAGAGAGAATGAACCACAGTCACCCTTAGCACATGTGTTGCAGGAGATTGAACTCAGGACCGTATGCTTAAGAGAGTCCAGTGCTTTTACACACTGTGCCACTTTCCCAGCTACTGATGTTGCTAGTTATGATGAATGCTGGTCAGTTGTATAGTAGTAGAAGGTTTTTTTTTTTTTAAACTTTAAAAAATTTTTTTATATTTATTTTATTTATTTATTCCCTTTTGTTGCCCTTGTTGTTTTATTGTTGTAGTTATTATTGTTGTTGTTGTTGGATAGAACAGAGAGAAATGGAGAGAGGAGGGGAAGACAGAGGAGGAGAGAAAGATAGACACCTGCAGACCTGCTTCACAGCCTGTGAAGCGACTCCCCTGCAGGTGGGGAGCCGGGGTTCGAACCGGGATCCTTATGCCAGTCCTTGCGCTTTGCGCCACCTGCGCTTAACCCGCTGCGCTACAGCCCGACTCCCTTTTTAAAAAATTTTTATTCACTGAATAGAGACCGCAAGAAATCGAGAGGAAGGGAATGATAGGGAGAGAGATGGAGAGACACCTGCAGCACTGCTTTACCACTCACAAAGCTTTCTCCCTGCAGGTGGGGACTGGGGGCTCAAACCCAGGTCCTTGTGCACTGTAACATGTACTCTCAACCAGCTACACCACCACCCGGCTGGCCCCCAGTAGAATGCCTTTTAACTTTTGTTCTGTTTCTTGTTTTCGTTTTCTTTTTTGATTTTTATTACCTTTATTTATTTGATAGAGACAGCCAGAAATTTCGAGGAAAGGGAACATAGAGAGGGAGAGAGAGAGATACCTGCAGCCCTGCTTCACCTCTCATGGAGATTTCCCCCTGCAGTTGGGGACTAGGGGCCTGAGCCTGGGTCCTTGGCACATTATAAGATGTGTTTCAAGCAGGTATGCTACCACCTGGCCCTGTCTGTTGTTTTCTCATTGAGATTTGACAGTTTGGTCAGGAATCTGACAAGAATGGGGTCTAGTATGCTCTTTTCAGTGCGTCTAGAGCAGAAGGGCATGGTGCTGGTATCTCATTGCTGGCTAGGCTGTGATCACTGGCTAAAGATCCTGTCTGCTGACTTTCTCCATTGTTACTCTTTCCTACTGTAGTTGATAAATCGTTTGATGGAACTGTTTGAGACTGGTCATACCCTGTTAATCCCTGAATTTTGACATTGATTCCAGTCCCCATTGATGGACCTTATTGACAATGGTTGCTCCTTTGGTGCTGGCCTAATGAGGTTTTCCATTTCTGACATCCCACATTCATTTATTAGTGGAGATTCAACAGCCATCTCTAATAGAATTTTTGGTTCCTTTTATAGCCCCAGGTGCTCAGCAGTTCTGCTTCTTGCTTTCCACACGAGCTGGGGGCCTTGGAATCAATCTGGCCACTGCTGACACAGTTATTATTTATGATTCTGACTGGAACCCCCATAATGACATCCAGGTGAGCGGAGGTGGCAGCCTTGGTATATCTAACACCCAGATGCTGGGTGTATACAGTCTTCTCTGTGAGGATTCCCATCTGGAACAAGTTGTTTCAGAGGAACCAGTAGATTCTTTTTATGTCTTTTGTAAGCCAGAATGTTTGGGTTCAGTATGGCCCTATTTTGGGTAACTTGAAGGAGAATGCTGTCTGGGGGAGTTTTGTATGAAGTAAAAGTAGAACTTCTATCTTGTACTGGATCTACTTTATATGGAGGGTAAGAGTGGCAGCAGTGAAATATGGCTACTTGAGTTTTTAACTTTAATTTTGAATGATTTCAGGCATTCAGTAGAGCTCATCGTATTGGACAAAACAAGAAGGTGATGATCTACCGGTTTGTGACCCGAGCGTCAGTGGAGGAACGTATCACACAAGTGGCAAAGAAGAAGATGATGTTGACACATCTAGTGGTTCGGCCTGGGCTGGGCTCCAAGACTGGATCCATGTCCAAACAGGAGCTTGACGATATCCTCAAGTTTGGCACAGAGGAACTATTCAAGGATGAGGCTACAGATGGAGGTGAGTTAATCCAGAACTTGCTTGGCCCCTCTGAAGGGCATTTTACTTATTTATTTTTTTCTTAGCAGAGCACTGCTCAGCTCTGGTTTCTGGTGGTGCAGGGGGTTGAATCTGAGACTTCAGAGTCTCAGGCATGAGTCTTTTTGCATAACCACTATGCTATCTCCCCCACCCTGAGGGGCATCTTTGATAAGTAGGGTCTTAGAACTTGATACTGACTTTGCAGCTATGGACCTATGTGATTGCTTATAGGAGGGGACAACAAAGAGGGAGAAGACAGCAGTGTTATCCACTATGATGATAAGGCCATTGAACGACTATTGGACCGTAACCAAGATGAGACTGAGGACACAGAACTGCAGGGCATGAATGAATATTTGAGCTCATTTAAAGTGGCCCAATATGTAGTTCGGGAAGAAGAAATGGGGGTGAGTATGAATCCAATACTGTGATTGGTGATTGGTCTAGAAATTGGCATTGAGACCAAGATGCCATTTGACGCAGGAGAAAATAAGAAATCTGTGTGCAAATTACCATATTAATGACTTGAGATACTTCTAGCATGTTATGACACGTGACCAGTCACACTCTCATCTTTGCCGTGGCCATCCGGAAATGCACAAATGTCAGACTCAACAGTTTCAACAGTTATGTTAATGCTTCCTCTTTTTTTTTTTTTTAATTTAATCACTAATACTATATATATATATTTTTAAATTATTTATTTATTTATTTTACTAATACTATTTTTTTTACAGTGCTGGAATCTCATAGTGGGTGAGTTCCATCACATACCTTACCAGGCTTGAACCCAGAGCCTCGGGCTTGGTAAGGTGTGTGCTTTACTAGGTAAGCTATCTCCTGGTCCATTTTCTTTAATTAGATATACTTAAATATTTTAATAAGGAAGACCCCAGAGCATTGGTCAACTCTGGCACCTTAAGAGCCTCAGGCATGAAAGTCTTTTGCAGAACCATTATACTATCTCTCTGGCCCCATTCACTATATATATATATATTTTTGTTGTTGTTGTTAGGTAATTTTTAATTTTTTAATTTTCCCTTTTGTTGCCCTTGTTTTTTATTGTTATTGATGTTATTGATGTTGTCGTTAGATAGGACAGAGAGAAGTGGAGAGAGGAGGGGAAGATAGAGGAGGAGAGAAAGATAGACACCAGCAGACTGGCTTCACCATCTGTGAAGCGACTCCCCTGCAGGTGGGGAGCCAGGGGCTAGAACTGGGATCATTACGCAGGTCCTTGCACTTTGCGCCACCTGCGCTTAACCCACTGCACTACCGCCCGACTCCCCCCTCCCCCCTTTTTTTTTTTTTTTTTTTTTTTTAAGATTTTACTATTTATGAGAAAGATAGGAGGGGAGAGAAAGAACCAGACATCACTCTGGCACATATGCTGCTGGGGATCGAACTCGGGACCTCATGCTTGAGAGTCCAAAGCTTTACCACTGCACCATCTCCTGGACCAACCCATTCACTATATTTTTAAGGGACTTTAAAATTTTGTACTTTGGTTTTTCTTTTATCTATTTATTTATTTATTCATTCCCTTTTGTTGCTCTTGTTTTACTGTTGTAGTTGTTGTTGGATAGGACAGAGAGAAATGGAGAGAAGAAGGGAAGATAGAGGGGGAGAGAAAGATAGACACCTGCAGACCTGCTTCACCACTTGTGAAGTGACTCCCCTGCAGGTGGGGAGCTGGGGGCTCGAACTGGGATCCTTATGCTGATCCTTGCACTTTGTGCCACCTACACTTAACCTGCTGCGCTACTGTCCAACTCCCACTTTGGTTTTTCTGTTGTCAACAAGGTTATTGTTGGGGCTCTATGCCTGCATGACAAATTCACCACTTTTGACAGCCATAGGAAATGGTACTTCTTAAGCTGATTTATTTATTGGATAGAGACAGAAATTGAGAGAGACAAGAGAAATAAGTAATGGGAGTTGGGTGGTAGCGCATCGGGTTAAATGCACGTGGTGCGAAGCACAAGGACTGGCATAAGGGTCCTGGTTCGAACCCCCGGCTCCCCACCTGCAGGGGAGTCGCTTCATAGGCGGTGAAGCAGATCTGCAGGTGTCTATCTTTCTCTCCCCCCTCTCCATTTCTCTCTGCCCTATCTAACAATGACGACGACATCAATAATAACAATAATTACAACAATAAAGAAAAAAAGGCAACAAAAGGGAAAATAAATATTAAAAAAGAAAAATTAAAAATAAATCTAAAAAAAATAGGTAAAAAGAGATATACCTGCAGCACTGCATCGCCACTTGCAAAGGTTCGCACCCCCACCTACCCCCCCCCCCCCCCCGCTAGTAGGGGAGAGGGGCCTGAACCTGGGTCTGTAACGTGCGATGAACAAGGTGTCCCACTGCCCAGGCCCCAAATAGTTTTATGTAAAAATATTTATCTGAAGAAAGAAATGAGCTGGGGAGAGATAACATAGTGGTTCTGCAAAAGACTGTCATGACTGAGACTCTGAGATCCCAGGTTCAGTCAGTCCCCAGCACCACCATAAGCCAGAGCTGAGTGGTGCTCTGGTGTTTCTGTGTGTGTGTCTTTCTCTCTCTGCATCTCTCTCTCTCAAAAAAAAAAAAAACCTTAAAAAAAAGTGTTTAAAAAATAATAACAAAACAAAGGGTGGGGTTAGATGGCATAATGGTTATGCAAAGTTATAAAGTCCCAGATTCCGTCCCCTGTACCACCATAAACCAGAGCTGAGCAGTACACTGGTAAAAATAAATAAATGAGTAAAATAATATTAAAAAAAAAAAAGAATAAGGGAATCAGAGTCCTTTCTGGTGTGTGAGGTATCAGCTCTAGCACTGCTACCTTCTTGGCTGTTACTTTCTAATTTATGTAACATTTGTATTAAAATTGTCTAAGTTCTAATGTATGTAACATTTGTATTAAAATTGTCTAAGTTCTAATGTATCACCAAACTTGTACTTGTGTATTAGTACAGTAGGATATTATCTAGCGAGTAGCTAACACCATGTAGAGCACACATCTAATACTTGAGAACCCTGGTTCAAGACCTTGGCCTTTGCAGTGGGAAAACTTCACAAAGAGTAGAGCAGTGCTACAGGTCTCTCCTGTCACCCAACCAAAAATAAAATTAAAACAGGCCACTGGGAATAGTGGAGTTGTACAGGACCTGAGCTCCTAGTGGCAAAAATAAATAAATAAATCAGTTCTTTATCACTATCTAATTTTTTGGGACCAGCAAAATAGCTCATTTACATAGTGTGCTGCTTTGCTTTTGCAACCTGCTGAGGGCTTGAACCAGGATCCTTGTATGTAGTGATGTGTGTGCTCAACCAGGTGTGCCACCACCTGGTCCCTCTTTCATGCTCTTAACTTTTTCTCTTATGTTAAAATGTATTAATATTAACTATTATTATAACCAGAGCACTGCTCAGCTCTGGCTGATGGTGGTGCAGGGATTGAATCTGGAACCTCAAAGCCTCAGGCACGAGAGTCTGTTTGCATAGCCATTATGCTATCTCCCCTGCCACCCCCAAATTAATTTTCTCCTATGTATTTTATTAATAACCTGGCACTTAAACTTGTTATTGCTATCTCAAGTCTCTTTGGAGAAAAGGCAGTAGGTAGCTTAGGCTGTCTGTCTCCTTTTTTTAGTTTAGGGTTTTTATCTGTTTCCCTCTTAGTGGACATGATCAGTGATTCAACCCATACTTCATAGGTGTGAGGTATGCATTCTACAACTAGACCACATTCCATATATGTGGTGTATGTGGAGTGTGTGTATGTGTGTGTGTGTGTGTAGATTTGTTTCCTAGAACAGAAGCATCACTCTGTCATATATGATGCTAGGGGTTGAAGGAGAGACATCATGCTTGAGAATCCAGTACTTTAGCCACTGTGCCACATCTTGGGCCGCACCCTTTCCATGTTTTCTGTTTTCCTTTCCTTGCTCGTTTACATAAAACAAAGTGCTTGTTGTCTTTTCTGGTCCCCTTTATTTTTACCATTTTTGTGGGAATAAGGTAAGAGTTTGCCAAAGAGCACAGAGTGTTGCTTTACTGTCCCTGGAGTTCTGACTGTTGCTCTTAGGTGGTGCTGGGCAGCTCAAACATACAAGGCAGATTGTACCTCTTAGTTACTGGGGATCTTTGTTCCCCTTTATTTATTTTTACTTTGAAATCTTTTGCCACCAGGGTTATCTCTGGGTCTTGGTGCCTGCATGACATACCTACTGCTTCTGGTGGCCAAGTTTTTTTTTTTTTTTTTACCCTTTCTTTTTTATTACATAGGACAGAGAGAAATTGAGAGGGGATGGGGAGATAGGAAATAAAGATACCTGCAGATCTGCTTCATTGCTTGTGAAACTCCCCCCTGTAGGTGTGAGGATCAGGGGCTTGAACCCAGATTCTTTTTTTTTTTTAGGTTTTATTTATTTATGTCCTTGCTGTTTTATTGCTGTCATTATTATTGATGTCATTGTCGGATAGGACAGAGAGAAATAGAGAGAGGAGGGGAAGACAGAGAGGGGGACAGAAAGATAGACACCTGCAGACCTCCTTCACCGCTTGTGAAGCGACTCCCCTGCAGGTGGGGAGCCGGGGGCTCGAACTGGGATCCTTACGCCAGTCCTGGAGCTTTGCCCCACATGCGCTTAGCCCACTGCACTACCGCCCGACTCCCAGAACCCAGATTCTTGAGAGCTTGTTTGGAGGTTCTAGCAGGGGAGCTCAGCTATTTGTAGACCCTTGACCGAAGACTAGTTCGTCTCAATTCAGAGAATGCCATCCTCTAACCGAGCACACAGCTTTGGGAGGGACGTACATGGTGTGGTGAGGGAGGGAGGAAATGGACACCCGCCTAGCCAGCCACATCAGCCAAATCAACCCTGCTGATCAATGGGGTGACAGATGTCACAGCCAGATTGCCCTCACATCCGAACCCAGATTCTTTTTTTTTTTTTTTTTTTTTGCCTCAAGGGTTATTGCTGGGGCTTGGTGCCTGAACTACGAATTCACTGCTCCTGGAGACTGTTTTTTCTCTTTTGTTGCCCTTGTTGTTTATCGTTGTTGTGGTTATTATTGCTGTCGTCGTTGGATAGGACAGAGAGAAATCGACAGAGGAGGGGGAGATGGGGAGAGACAAGACACCTGCAGACCTGCTTTACCACCTATGAAGTGACCCCCTCTACAGGTGGGGAACCGCCTGTGAAGTGACCTTACAGGTGGGGAGCTGGGGCTTGAACCAGAATCCTTATGCCAGTCCTTGCACTTCGTGCCATGTGTACTTAACCGGCTGCATTACTGCCCGGTGTTGCCCCCCACCCCAGATTCTTATGCATAATAACATATGCACTCAGCTGTATACACCACTGCACTGACCCCCAGTCCACTGTAAACATTTGGGTAAGATTGAGCCTAGGACCTCACAGATATACTCTAATGATAGCACACCTTTCCTGGATATGTTTGTATTTATTTTATTTTAGTTGTAAGTCCAGTGCTTTATCTACTGCACCTCCTCCTGCGCCATCACTGCAGTTTTTTTTTTCAAAAGATTTATTTGGTTATAAGGCTAGGAGTTGATACAGCTGGTTCAGTACACTCATTACCATGCCCCTGGAGAGAGCTTCTTGAGCGGTGAAGCTGTACTGCAGCTATCTTTTTCCCTTTTTATCTCCCCTGCCCTCTCTTTTTTGAATGTATGAGTTTTTGTTTTTAGTAAAAAAATGAAATAACAGTGATAAAGCCCAGAGTCTCAACTTCCCTCGCAATTTCTTTCTATTCTATCAAATTACAAAATAAATATTATCTGGCAGGCCAGGAAGCGATGTGGTAGATAAGACGTTGGACTCTAAAGTATGAGATCCTAAGTTCAACCCCCAGTATCTTGTGTGCCAGAGTTTCTCTCCGTGTGCACTATTTTCTCTCTAATTGATAATCTTAAAAAAAAAAAAATGGTGATCTGGGAAGTAGCACAATGGATAAAGCACTGAACTCGCAAGCATGAAGTCCCGAGTTCAGCACCCGGCAGCACATATACCAGTGTGATGTCTGGTTCTTTCTCTCTCTTCTCCTATCATTCTCATTAATAAATAAATAAAATACTAAAAAATGTTTATTAATGAGAGGGAGGAAACCATGGCATCACTCTAGCAAATGCTTGCAAGTCCAGTACTTTATCCACTTTGCCACTTCCTGGGACCACCCATAATTCATTCCTTCCTTCTTTTTCTTTCTTTTTTTAAATTTTTTTTTTATTATTAATGTTATTTTTGAGAGAGATGCAGAGAGAGAGAAACACCAGAGCACTGCTCAGCTCCGGCTTATGGTGGTGCCGGGGATTGAACCTGGGTCTTAGGAGCCTGAGGCATGAGAGTCAGTTTGCATAACCATTATGCTGTCTCCCCACCCTCTTCCTCTTTTTCTTTCAATATGATGCCAGGGTATCTTTCCTTGCCCTATATATTTAGAGATGGAGGGATGGACAGACAAGTTTGTCTCTGGTATAATACCATAGTGGTTCTAGGACTTGAACTAAGTACTGTTTCCTGGCCTCTATTTTACTTATTATTTCAAGATTTATTTTATGAGACCAGAGAGGCATAGTAAATAAAGTGCTGTATTGACAAGCAAGAGCTCCTGAGTTTGATTCTCAGCATTGCATATACTATAGAGTGATACTCTGGCTTTGTTTTCATCTTTCGTATTTTCCTCTTCTTAATATATGGGGGGGGGGGAGTCGGGCTGTAGCGCAGCGGGTTAAGCACAGGTGGCGCAAAGCACAAGGACCGGCATAAGGATCCCGGTTCAAGCCCCGGCTCCCCACCTGCAGGGGAGTCGCTTCACAGGCGGTGAAGCAGGTCTGCAGGTGTCTATCTTTCTCTCCTCCTCTCTGTCTTCCCCTCCTCTCTCCATTTCTCTCTGTCCTATACAACGACAACAACAATAATAACTACAACAATAAAATAACAAGGGCAACAAAAGGGAATAAATAAATAAAAATAAATATTTAAAAAATATATATATATGGGGGGGAGGGAGATTTATATGAAAAAGACCTTCATCTGAGAAAGAATCAAGTAAATAAGCCAGAGTACCTCTCTAATAATACATTCAGTGCCAGGGATTAAACTGCAAGTCTCAGGCATGTAATTCCTATGTTGTACTAACTGAGCTGTTTATCCAAGGCTGGTCTTTGTTTATTTCATTTTTATGTTTACTATTTTTCTTTAGATAACTTTACTGAGAGACTGTTGATTTATAGGATTGTTACCATAGGGGTACAGTTTCACATTTCCCCAAGATAGGTGGTGTTTAAAAGAGAAACAGGGTACCCACTTAGCTAGGTTCCCAACAGAAGTTGTTAACTCTTACAGACCTCATAGGGATACTGTCGTACTGTAGTGCCTCTCACTTTGTCTCTGTCTGAATAAGTTGGCCACAAACAGTGAAATCCTGACGACACCACCACCAAAAGGAGGGAGAGCGATGGAGAGAGAGAGATGCACATGGAAACCAGAGGATTCATTTTATATGGTTTTGCTGATCCAGCTTGGGGCTTCATACACGGAATGCATATACTCTACCACTGAGCCACCTCCTGGGCCTCTTGTAACTCAGAGAGAAGGAGAGTGAGAACCAGAGACCAGAGCATCACTCTGGCACAAGTGATGTCAAGGGAGCAACTTAAAACTTCATGCTCCAGAGTCCAGTGTCGTATCCACTGCACCACATCCTGCGTCACTTCTACTTCCCTTTAATGCACTCAGCTCAGGGGTCTTTGAATTTAAGTGACTGGAGGTCTTTGCCATCTTTTCCTCCTCTTCCCACTCAGAAATGCCTGTTTTTCTGATGCAGACCTATTTGATTTTGTCTGATCTAGGTCTCTAGACTGGTGTTTTTCGAGTGTCGCTTGTTCATTTCAAGGCAGTGATGAATGAGTGCAGGAGCGACAGTGTAGCTGCACACAACGGCACCAGGGACGGGCGGGGCATTCTCCTTCCAGTGCTAGCCCTGCTCATGATGTCACAAGTATAAAGATTCCCCTCATTGATGTTTGCAGCTGCTGTTTGTTATTTTTAATGTACTATTTTTAAAATATTTAATGTATAGTAACAGGAATCTAGAGGGAAGGGGGAGAGAGAATAATGAAGCAGCACTGCTTCATTATTCATGAGGCTTTCCTCCTGTGGGTGGGGACTGGGGACTTGAACTCGACTCCTTGCACGCTGTAATGTGTGTGCTTAGTCAGGTGTGCCACTGCCTGGCTTGCTTGCTTGCTTGCTTACTTTATTTATTTATTTATTTATTTATTTATTTATAACCTGAGCACTGCTCAGCCCTGGTTGATAGTGGTGCAGGGGATTGAATTTGCAACTTTTTTTAAAGCTACCTCCTAAAGATTTATTTCATGAAGGGTAGGTAGAGAGGGAGGCCAGAGCAGCACTCTAGTATATGCAGCATTGGCAGTTGAACTCACAACTTTAAAGCTTCTAAGTCTAGCTCTTCAGCCACTGTGCCACCTCCCAGTCTGCCTCACTGAAATTCTGAAATTTTTTATGTGAATAATTTTCATGTTTCTCTTTTATAAATCAAATAATATTTGAACTAATGACGTTAGATGTTTCTAAAAATTCACTGTACCATTATAAATATTTTTAAGGTTTATTAATGATAGGAGGAGAAAGAAACAGTGTCACTTTGGCACCACCAGGGATTGAACTGAGGGCCCTATGCTTGAGAGTCTCTTTATCGGCTGCAAACATTATTATCATTTATTATTAGTATTAATATGATAAATGAAGTTGGTTGGAAGATGGGTCACCTGGTGTCCACTTTTCTATGTGTGAGGACCCTTATTTGAGCCCTTGATCATATCAGTGTACTTGCACAGGCAAAGCTTCACGGCTGTAGAATGGTGCTAGTGTTGTCTGCTTTCTATCTCTTTCCCTCCATGTTTCTCATAATCTAGCCACATTAAAAAAAAAGGTTGCTGGAAGCAGAAGACTCCCCAAATGATAACTGTTAAAAAGAAGAGTAGTTGACATGGTTTAAAATTCAGAAAATACAAAGGAGTATCTTCCTAACCTTGTGCTCTGCCTGATCCTCTCCCTGAAGATAATTTTTCTGTTTCTTGTATATCTTTCTAAAAATGTTTTATGTATATGCAAGTTAGATACATACACATGCATACAATCACATCTTGGAGATAGTTACTGCATATTTATTTCCAGAACACTCAGCAAGAGAATATGGCAATAACGGTAGTTACATTTTTGTGTTTCCTAGGCCATATAAAAGATAGTTTTGTTGTTGTTATTTTTTGTTTTGCCTCCGGGGTTATTGCTAGGGCTCGGTGCCCGCACTATGAATCTACTCCTGGTGGCCATTTTTTCCATTGTTGTTGTTGCTGCTTTTGCTGCTGCTGTTGGATAGGACAGAAATTGAGAGAGGAGGGGAAGATGGGGTTGTGGGGGGGAAGATAGACATCTATAGCCCTGCTTCCCCACCACTTACAAAGTGACCCCCTGCAGGTGGGGAGCTGGATCCTTATGCTTCACACTATGTGTGTTTAACCCAGTGTGCTACTATCTAACCCGGCTTTATTATTATTATTATTATTATTATTATTATTATTATTAATTTGATAGAGACTGGGAATGGGGAGAGAGACACCTGCAGCCCTGCTTCCCACTTGTGAAGCTTTCCCCCTAGAGGTGGGGGCTGGAGGCTTGAGCACAGGTCCTTATTTACTGTGCATAAATAAGGTGTGCCACTGCCTGTCGCCTAAAAGATAATGTTTAAGGGCTGGGGAGATAGCATAATGGTTATATAAAAAGCCTGAGACAGCCAGCAAAGGCCCTGGATTCAATCCCCAGAACTTCCATAAGTCAGAGCTGAGTAGCTCTCTTGTTTTTTTTTTTTTTTTTTTTTAAAGTTTATGGTACACTATAGTTCATTGTGTGCCTGCAATAGCATTTTGTTAAAATATATTTTTATTTATATTATTGTATAGAGACAAAGAGAAGTTGAGAGCGGAGGGGGAGACAAACAAGAAAAGAGACAGACAGACACCTGCAGCCATGCCTTACCAATTGTGGAGCTTTTCCCCTGCAGGTGAAAACCAGGCGCTTGAACCGTGGTCCTTGCACACTGTAATGTGTGCGCTTAACCAGGTGTGCCACCACCTGGCCCCAGCATTGTGTATATAGCAACTTACACATCTTAGTTGTGATACAGACTTATAAGTACACACTATTAGAAAGTACAACTGGTAGATGTGCTTAATAGCAAGGTTGCCATAAACTTTCAGTTTTCAAAAAAAACAGTATCTGTGAAGCATAAGGAGTGCCTGTGTATACAGTATATATACACCAACACCTGCTTTTTTTTTTTTTTCTTTATTGGGGAATTAATGGTTTACATTCAACAGTAAATACAATAGTTTGTACATGCATAATCTTCCCCAGCTTCCCATATAACAATACAACCCTCACTAGGTTCTCTTGTCATCCTTCTTGGACCTGTATTCTCCCCACCCCGGGGTCTTTTACTTCGGTGTGATACGCCAATTCCAGTTCAGGTTCTAGGTGTGGGTTTTTTTGGTTTGTTTGTTTATTTATTTTTTAACCAGAGCATGGCTCAGCTCTGGCTTATGGTGGTTCAGGGGATTGAACCTGAGACTTTGGAGCCTCAGGCATGAGAGTCTCTTTGCATAGCCATTATACTATCTACCCCTGCCCATCAGGCACATATTTTAAGAGAAGAAATAATAATAATGGGCTAGAGAAAGAGAGACAGAATGCTTATCAGGTGGAAGGAGCATGTGCCTTTCTTGAATGTGGCCCAGATCTGAGCTCTAGCACCACCATGGGAACTGCCATGACACTGGACTAAAACTCCAGTGCTGCCAACACCTGCTTTTAAACAGTTTTGAAAATGTTTTCTACTTTGCTTTTATTAACTCAATTGTTTGAAGCCTCAGGCATGAAAATACGTTTGCATAGCCATTATGCGATCTACTCTCTACCTGATAACAGTCTTTGAAACTATACATATCTGAAGATTTATTTCACAAATGGCAGCATATTGAGTAGGAAAAAGTCATGGTACTTCGTTATTGCTGGGGCTCAGTGCCAGTACTTTTTTTTTTTTTTTAACATTGTTTTATTGGATAGGATAGAGAGAAATTGGGAGAGGAGTGGAAGATGGGGAAGAGAGAAAGGTAGATACCTGAAGACCTGTTTCACTACTAGTGAAGTGGACCAGTGGACACACACACACACACACACACACACACACACACACACACACACACACACACACACCCCGTGCACGTGGGGAGCTGGGGCTTAAACTGGATCCCTGCACGGGTCTTTGCGTTTTGTACTATGTGCTGTGCATTTAACCCGATGAGCCACCCACCACCTGGCCCCCTATGACACATGTTATTTTCTGTGTAGATAAACAGAAAAGAGTCATGACTTTTCTACAGCCCATTAGGTTGAGAGATGGAGAGTGACCAGAGCAGCACTCTGGCACATGCCCTGCTGAGGATGCTCTAGCCACCTGGGGTGCTATGATGTATTTTTCAACTAAAATACTAATGTTATATAACATTAGTTGGAGGTTTATGGTATTATTTGATTTTGAAATGTTCACAGTCTGTCTGATTAATCTCCATCACCACATATGAAAATGTTCTTTTTTTTTTTTTTTTTAAGAAATGACAGGAGAGAGAGAGAGAGAGAAAGACATCATTCTGGGACATGTGCTGCTGAGGACCTCATGCTTAAGAGTCCAATCAATGCCTTATCCACTGCACTACCTCCCAGACCACTTTTTTTGTTGTTGTTGTTTACCAGAGCACTGCTTCACTCTGGCTTATGGTGGTGTAGGAGATTGAACCTGAGACTGGAGCTTCAGGCATGAAAGTCTCTTTGCATAACCATTATGCTATCTACCTCTACCCATAAAGATGTTCTTTCTTGTGCAAACATTTAAGTTCTTCTCTTTGTAACCACCAAATGGACCATATTAAATACAGTCACCATGCCTTCCTGACACATTATCTTGCAGCAGCTTTTTTTGTTTGTTTGTTTGTTTTTTACAGCAGCTTTTTATCTTATATCTAAGAGTGACTACTTTTAGCCATTTCGCCCATCCTACATAATGTATTAGCTCTGTTATAATGGGCATTTAAATTGTTTCTAAGAATGCTGTTTGCAGCAGTTTGACTTTAATACAAGGAATTTGGAATAATGTAGTGATCAGTTGTTTGGAAAAATTGACTTTGGGAGGAGCCTAAACATTGAGAACTTTATGGTTATATGTAATAGTTGTATGAAATATTGCATATATTACATACTATGTATATTTTTGGCAAACGGTGGACTTTTGTGACATTCAGGAAGAACAGAAAGACTTAATGGCCCTTCTACTTCAGCACTTAAGAAAATTTTCTGTAGTGTTTCACAGCTTCATTCTGCCTTGCTAACACACAAACCTCCTCCCCCCTCTCAATATTTTACTGCCTCCCAATTATGTATTTGTCTGTAACAAGGGTTAGAAGAAAACATACACTCTCTTCATCCTTTTCATGAGACAAGCTCTTTTTTCATTCTTTCTTTTTTTTCAGTTGTCTGACTGCTCATCTCTACAGGATTTGTGAGGAACCATGTCCTGTCAATTAAACCTCTTTTAAGTTCTTAGGTCCAAGCAGGCACAACAAGTATCTCAGATTCCACTCATGCACAGGATCTAACAGAGGGGGAACTGTGAGGACCAGGGGTAGCTGGCGGTGCTGACTTCAGCACCCCCTGAGTCCTGGCCCTCCCTCTGTCCCAGGAGGAAGAGGAGGTAGAACGGGAAATCATAAAACAGGAAGAAAGTGTGGATCCTGACTACTGGGAGAAATTGCTGCGGCACCATTATGAGCAGCAGCAAGAAGATCTGGCCCGAAATCTGGGCAAAGGAAAAAGAATCCGTAAACAGGTCAACTACAATGATGGCTCCCAGGAGGACCGAGGTGTGTGTGGCCGGCCCCGCCCCCCACCCATGGGCCGTTCCACTAGAGCAGTGGGCCCCGCTCATCTGCCCTCTCTCCCTCCAGATTGGCAGGACGACCAGTCCGACAACCAGTCCGATTATTCAGTGGCCTCAGAGGAAGGTGATGAAGACTTTGATGAACGCTCTGAAGGTAGGTGTTCAGGTACTTTTGTGCCATTTTAAAAAATAATTTGGAAAAAAGACAAATGAAACATTTCTTTGTTTGATGGCCCTGCCATTGTCACTCACACATTTTTTTTCTTCTTTCAGCTCCCCGCAGGCCCAGTCGCAAGGGCCTGCGGAATGATAAAGATAAGCCATTGCCTCCTCTGTTGGCCCGTGTTGGTGGGAATATTGAAGTAAGTGCCCTGTGATTGATTCTCAGGGGGGCTAGAGTATGCTGGTGGAGGAGGACCTGCTCCCACTCACCTGGCTTTCTTCTCCCTGCAGGTACTGGGCTTTAATGCTCGTCAGCGAAAAGCCTTTCTTAATGCAATTATGCGCTATGGAATGCCCCCTCAGGATGCTTTTACCACCCAGTGGCTTGTGAGGGATCTACGAGGCAAGTCAGAGAAAGAGTTCAAGTAAGTTGAGAGCTAAAGTTACTGCTGTAGAACACGGGCTCCTAATGTATAGTCGTCCTGCAGTACTGTTCCAGACTGATGCAGCAGCTGTCACCTCTGCTGAGCTGGCGGCTTAAAGCTGTGTGATAGGTGTCTTTATGTTCCCAACTTCCTTGGACTAGAACCTGAGGCATGGTCTGGAGACCAGCCTTCAGCCACTGTTGTTTTCTGGGATAATGTCTAGCTGCACATTGGAAAGAATGACCTTAGAGTTGGTATGATCACCATTTTTTCTTTCTTTTTTGCCTCTAGGGTTATCTTTGGGGCTCAGTGCCTACACTGTGAGTCCACTGCTCCTGTGGCCATTTTTTCAACTTTTTTTTTTTTTGGACACAGAGAAATTGAGAGGAGGGGAAGATATAGAGGGAGAAAGAAAGACAGACACCTGTAGACTTGCTTCACCACTCGTGAAGCGACCCCCCTGCAGGTGTGGAGCCAAGGGCTCAAACTGGAATCCTTGCGCTTTGTACTGTGTGCGCTTAACCTGGTGTGCCCCTGCCCGCCCCCCAGGTGATCACCATGTTTTCAGCTATTATTTAGGGCTAGTAAAATCTGTGTACTGCTTTGCCATATACACTACCTAGCTTCAAGCTGGGCCCTCGCTACATTGAAGCTTCAGTGCAGTGCTCTCTTCGTTCGCTCTGCTTTCTCTTTCTTTATCTGAAAAAATATACTTACTACAAATATTACAGGTTTATTATTTGCTTTCACCTGAGATACAGAGAGAGAGAGAAGCCCAGAGCACCATTCCGCTATGTATCATGCTCTACCAGTTGGGCTGTTTTCCCCAGCCTCCACAACTGCAATTTAACTAATTTCTCTACTTTCTTATTGCAGGGCTTATGTCTCTCTCTTTATGCGACATTTATGTGAGCCAGGAGCAGATGGGGCTGAGACCTTTGCTGACGGTGTCCCTCGAGAAGGTCTATCTCGTCAGCATGTCCTTACAAGGATTGGTGTCATGTCCTTGATTCGCAAGAAGGTGAGTCCTGAACTCCTCCCTTGGACACGGCTTTTGGGGGGAGACTAAAGGGCCAGCAAGGCTGGAGCTGGAATTGGATCTTCAACTATTTGTTCTTTTGCAATAGGTGCAAGAGTTTGAACATGTTAATGGGCGCTGGAGCATGCCTGAACTTGCAGAAGTAGAAGAAAACAAAAAAATGTCCCAACCAGGGTCACCTTCCCCAAAGACTCCTACACCTTCCACTCCAGGGGACACACAACCCAATACTCCTGCCCCTGCCCCGCCTACCGGTAAGGCTGCCTGTGCTGTCATTTCCTGTCCTGCTCTTGTCCTGGCCTATGCTTTTGCTGCTCCCCTGTGCTCACTTCTGACAGAGGGAGTCTGGCAGGACGCACAGTAATTCTCCCTCTCAGTTTAGGAGGGCCATCCTGAGAAAAGGACTGGCTCTTAAAGGCACGAGAGGACAACTTGAGATGATACACAGTGACCTCTGTGACTTGGGACTTCCCTTCTAATTAATTGCCTTCCATTGGTCTGCAGAGGATGGTGTCAAAGTAGAAGAAAATAATCTTAAAGAGGAAGAGACTACCGAAGGAGAAAAGGATGTTAAACCTGCAGCTCCTGAGACCACTGCTGAGGTAAGACACAGGGTGACGGGCTGTCGTGTTACAGACAGATGGATACACTTGCTCCTCTTTTGGAGAGCTCACTTCTTTGCTTCAACTCTTTGTCTTTTCCTTTGCAGTGTACACAGCCCCCTGCCTCTGCCCCTGCCATAGAGGATGAAAAGGTTCTTGCTGAACTTCCTGAGGGAGAGGAGAAAGTGGAAAAGGCAGAGGTTAAGGAAGGAATGGAAGAACCAATGGAAACAGAGTCTAAAGGTATACATTTTCAAGTATATAGTCTCCTTCTCTGTACCACAGCTGCTTTCTTTCACACTGCCAGCCAGGCTGGAACTTGTAGAAGTCTCAGGAAGAAGTGGCACATTGAAGACTCTTGCACCTTTGATATGGATTATGTGATTTCAGTCCCCCTTAAAATCTCTCTTAGGACTTTGACCGTAGGGTTTTAGGACTGTTCCTGTTGGAACAGTCTCCACCATGTGGAGAACAGACTTTTTTCTCCTTCCATCCTTCCTTTCTTTTTCTTTTTTAAAAATATTTATTCCCTTTTGTCGCCCTTGTTTTACTGTTGTAGTTATTATTGTTGTTATTGATGTCATTGTTGTTGGATAGGACAGAGAAATGGAGAGAGGAGGGGAAGACAGAGGGAGAAAGATAGACACATGTAGACCTGCTTCGCTGCCTGTGAAGCGACTCCCCGCAGGTGGGGAGCCAGGGGCTCGAACTAGGATCCTTATGCTGGTCCTTGCACTCTGTGCCATGTGCTTAACCCACTGTGCTACCGCCCAACTCCCCCTTACCTTTCTTTTTTCTCGGAACACTATTCAACTCTGGCATCTAGTGATGTGGGGATTGAACCTGGGGCTTTGGAGCCTCAGGCACGAGAATCTTCTGCAGAACCACTATACTGTCTCTCTTACCAGAACAGACTTCTTAGATACACTGTCTCAATGCTGTCTCTTCTCACCAGGTGTTGCTGATGTGGAGAAGGTAGAGGAGAAGGCAGCAATTGATCTGACTCCCATTGTAGTGGAGGACAAAGGTAGGTGCTAGGGGAAGCTGTGGTTTAGAGGGCCTCAAACTAGCAACAAGGATTTTATCTCAGATAGTACACCCACCCCATTCCATCTGTCTAGCTTCCCCTTCCACACCCATAGCCTTTTTTTCACAAGCTAGAAGAGTCCATCTGTCTCTGTGTTTCATTGTCCATGGGCTGATGGCACATTTTTCTGGATTTGAGAGACACCTGTGCAGGAAAGGGTTAGCGGTAACTGGGCACGTGGTAAGGACCAGAGTGCTGGGCTTATGTCTGGATCTGACAGTTATCGTCTGTGATATCCTGTAGAAGAGAAGAAAGAAGAAGAGGAAAAAAAAGAGGTGATGCTTCAGAATGGAGAGACCCCCAAGGACCTAAATGATGAGAAGCAGAAGAAAAATATTAAGCAGCGTTTCATGTTTAACATTGCAGATGGTGGATTCACTGGTATGAAAATGAGGATCCCACTGGGGTTAGGGGAGGATCTGAGGTAAAATGAGGGCCCTTGTCAGAATCAAGGCTGTGACTGGACCTTTCCCCAGATTTGCAGACTTGGATGGACTCTGCGTGCTCCTGTTGAGTCTGGAGTCTGTTAGGTAGTTAGGGAGGGTGCACTGCTATGATGCTGGTGGGGATTGGAATAATTTTCGAGTTCTCACAGATGTTTGTTTTCTCTCAACCTTCTCCGAACCCCTTCTCAGAGTTGCATTCCCTTTGGCAGAATGAGGAACGGGCAGCCACAGTTACTAAAAAAACTTACGAGATTTGGCACCGACGGCATGATTACTGGCTGCTGGCTGGCATCATAAAGTATCCTTTGCCTGGGTCAGGGCTGAGATTCTTGGTGAAGGTTTCTGAAACTCGCACAATTTGAAGTTCTTCTTTCCCTTGTTTTGTTTTTTCCTGAACACTTTTCTAATAGCCATGGCTATGCTCGGTGGCAGGATATCCAGAATGACCCTCGTTATGCCATCCTCAATGAGCCATTTAAGGGTGAAATGAATCGTGGCAATTTCTTAGAGATCAAGAATAAGTTTCTAGCCCGAAGGTTCAAGGTGAGCAGGATGGGAAAGGAGCACAGTGTGAATGACAGCCTTTGAAGGCAGAAGGGATTGCAAGGAATGAGAGTCTGTGCACTTAGTGAGGTTGCTGCTCCCCCATGCACTGAACTATTGGAATTTTGTGATAGTGCTCCCAAGAATCTTACTGTATTTACACAATTGTCACTAGGGCTTCAGTAGTGAAGGCCTACTTTTTCAGAGAGAGAGAGAGAGACAGAGGTATCAAAATACTGAAGCTTCCCTCAGTGCAGTGAGAGCCTGGCTCAAACCTGGGTCATGCGATGCCAAAGCAAGTGCGGTAGCCAAGCAAGCCATCTTGCTGGCCTGCTCCCCAGTGTCTTGCATGTTAGAGGTTAGGACACATAGACATGAAAATAGCTACCATTCATAGGCTAAAGATGACCATGTGCCAGGTGAAAGGCACAGACAATGGCCTCCACGTTGTAGAGTGGGTTGGAGTGTTCAGGAACCATGGGGGGCTGGTGATGATGTGGGAAATGGCTCGTAGGTGGAGCACAGGACTTGTGTGCACAAGGCCCTGCAGCATGAGTTTTCATATATATAATTAAGAGACAAATTTAGAGGGAAGGGGGAGGTAGAGGAGAGAGACCTGTAGCATTGGTTCACCAGTCATGAAACTTTCCCCCTGCAGGTGGGGACCAGGGGCTTGAACCTAGGTCCTTGTGCATTACAATGTGTGAACCTAACCAGGTGCGCCGTCGCCTGGCCCCTGAGTTTTCCATTTTGATCCATGGCAGACTGGCAGAGTGATGCTGTGATTCTGTTTCTTTCTCATTGATAAGTACATATTTTGCAGGGGTAGATAGAATAATGGACTGTCATGCCTGAGGCTTTGAAGTCCCAGGTTCAGTCCCTGCACCACCATAAGCCAGAGCTGAGCAGTGCTCTGGTTAAAAACAAACAAACAAACAAACAAACAACATATTTCAAGTTAGCCTTTTTAAAAAAAATCATTTTTATAAAAGGGAGATATAGAGGTGGGGCCGAATTACACTTCTGAGGCGATGCAATGGTAAGGCTGTATGTAGCACTAGAACTGGTGGTACTGTTTTCATCTCTGAGTACCTGTGAGGGTGAAAGGTGGGGTTGGTCAAAGGGAGAGATAGATACAGGAGTAGAGAATCACTAACTGTACCAAAAGGATACATGCTTAGGAATCTAATGGTTACTAGGTACCTTGTGTGAAGACCATTAAAATGGGATATTTCCGGGAGTCGGGTGGTAGCGCAGCGGGTTAAGTGCACATGGCACAAAGCACAAGGACCTATGTAAGGATCCCGGTTTGAGCCCCCGGCTCCCCACCTGCAGGGGCGTCACTTCACAGGCGGTGAAGCAGGTCTGCAGGTGTCTGTCTTTCTCTCCCCCTCTCTGTCTTCCCCTCTTCTCTCCATTTCTCTCTGTCCTATCTGACAATGACAACAACAATAATAACTACAACAATAAAACAAGGGCAACAAAAGGGAATAAATAAATTTAAAAAAAATTAAAATGGGGTATTTCAAAATTAATACAGACTGATGTGAAGCTGAATGTAATTGCGGAACCATCAAACATATACCAAGCAGTGAATGATTGGGAATAGACACCACGCTTCTGTGTCTTTGAGGAGCTTGCAGTTTAAAATAGAGGCAAATGTTGATCTAATGAGCACTGTTCTTTGTATTAGGAGGCAGGTCAAGATAAGGAAGATTTGGACTTTACCCTACAGCTATTGGGTAGCTATAGGTTTGTGAAGACATTTTTCCCCTAACACTTGTTTTAGAGAGATATGGAGATGTAGAGAGAGAGAGAAAGGAAGGAAGGAGAGATTCATTATTACTCTGGTATATTCAGTGCCATGGGATTTATCTAGAAACCTCACATTTGAGAGTCCAATGCTTTATACAGTGTGCCACCTCCCGGGCCCCATGAAAGCATGTGATACAATGAAGGGAAGTGAAAGCATTTATGAGATTACAGAACTGACATTGTCATGAAGTGATGAGGGCCTAAGTTGTGTAAAAAGGATAATAAAATGTATAGTATTTAGGGCGGGGGAGATAGCATAATGGTTATGTAAACAGACTCATTCATGCCTGAGACTCCAGCGTCCCAAGTTCAGTCCCTCACCACCATAAGGCAAAGCTGAGCAGTGCTCTGGTGTTTTTCTCTCTCTGTGTCTCCCTGCATCTCTCTCAAAAATAAATAAAATACTGGGGGGGGTGGGGTTTTTACAGAATTTACTCTGGTGGTCAGCAAACTTTTTCCCCCTATTTTTATTTTCTCTCGTTTTATTATTGTAGTTATTATTATTACTGATGTCATCGTTGTTGGATAGGACAGAGAAATGGGGAAGACGGGGAAAGAAAGACGAAGCAGACCTGCTTCACTAACTGTGAAGCGACTCCCAGAGAGAAATGGAGAGAAATGGGGAAGACGGGGAAAGAAAGACGAAGCAGACCTGCTTCACTACCTGTGAAGCGACTCCCCTGCAGGTGGGGAGCCAAGAGCTCAAACTGGGATCCTTATGCCGGTCCTTGTGCTTTGTGCCACGTGTTCTTAACCCACTGCATTACTGCTCAACTCCCAGCAAACTGTTTCTATTAAAGGGCCACGTAGTATGTACTGCAGTGGATCATAGGGTGATCCACGTTATGGTGTGGAAGGAGTTATAGGTGATAAACAGACCAGTGTGGAGTGGGTTCCAGTGCCACTATTTATGGACAGTAAAAGTTGACTTTCATATTGTATGAAGTCTCACAAAATATTTTTACTTTTTCTTCAACCATTAATCTAAAAAAAAAAAAAATAGGGGGAAAAAAAAAGAAAATGCAGTTTTAACTCTTGGACCATAGAAAAATCAGCAGTGGGGATGCCAGGCAGTGGTGCACTGGGTTAAGCACACATAGTATGAGGCTCAAGGATCCTGGTTCGAGCCTCTGGTCTCTCGCCACCTTCAGGGGAGTCACTTCACAAGCAGTGAAGCAGGTCTGCAGGTGTCTCTCTGCCTCTACCTATCTTCCCCTCCTCTTAATTTATTTCTGTCCAAAAAAAAAATCAAAGAAAAAAATGACCACAGGAGCAGTGGATTCATAGTGCATGCACCGAGGCCCAGAGATAACCCTGGAGGCAAAAATAAAACCAAACTAAAAAAAGAAAGAAAGAAAAATTGGCAGTGAGCTAGATTCAGCCCACAAGCCATGGTTTGCCGACTTTGACTTTACTGGATTCAAGACACAAAGGATTGGAACTCTAAAAATAACTGATTTTTGAGCTTGAGTCACCGAGAAAATCAAGTTGCCATTGGTAGGTCAGGGAAAGGAAGAGGAAGCAGTTTGTAGAAAAGGATAGATTCAGTTTTAGAAGTCCTTTGGTGTTTGTCTAGGTAGATGCCCTCCCGCTATCCTCCACCACAGACAAATGGGATTGAGGAGTTATCATACATGCAGGAAAGTCAGTGCTAGAATAGTCAGTGCTTGAAATGCAGTTTTTGGCTCAAGGTGAGCCTAGAATCATTTGTAGTTTTATTTATCTGTTTATTGCATAGATAGAGAAATTGAGATGGGAGGGGGAAATAAGAGAGGAATAAAGACACCTGCATCCCTGCTTCACCACTCATGAAGCTTTCTCCCTGCAGGTGGGGACCAGGGGCCAAGCCAGGTCGTTGCATACTATAGTGTGTGTGCTTACCCACGTGTACCACAGTCTGGCCCCTCTAGAATCATTTGTATAGAGATGCTGATGGAGGACAGACTTGATCCTTGGTGCAAGGACAAAACTTGATCTGAAAAGAATAACAGCACAGCCGAGAGGTGATACAGTGGATAAAATGTTGGGACTTTACAGTGTAAGGTCCCAAATTTGATTACCAGCGTGCATGTGCTAGAGTGCTACTCTCTTTCTCTTTCTTATTAATTAATGAGTCCTTAAAAGAAAGCTAGCATTATCCAGGCTGATTGTAGGTACTGTTCAAAGTTTGCGGCCGGAAAAGGAGTTATTGAAAGATTTGGGGCATACACAAATCCAGGAGGTAAATTAGTTGGCCCAAATGAAAGCCATTCTTTCCATTAAAATGGAAAAAAGAAGGAACCAGGATTAGGGGGATAGCACAGTGGTTATGCTATACAAAAGACTCTCATGCCTGAGGCACCAAAACTTCATGATTCCATCTCTAGTACCACCATATGCCAGAGCTCAGCAGTGCTTTGGTGTTAAAAAAATGAAAAGTTAAGGAGTTGGGTGGTAGCACAGTGGGTTAAGTGCAGGTGGCGCAAAGTGCAAAGACCGGTGTAAGGATCCCTGTTGAGCCCCTGGTTCCCCACCTGTGAAGCAGGGAGTTGCTTCACAGGCGGTGAAACAGGTCTGCAGGTGTCTTTCTCCCCCTCTCTTTCTTTCCCTCCTCTCTCCATTTCTCTCTGTCCTATCCAACAACATCAATAACAACAGCAATAAATACAATAAACAAAAGGGAATAAATATTTTTAAAAAATCTTTGAAAAAGAAAAGTTAAAGACTCATACCTTAGGCATCACGAGTCTCAGGTTCAATCCCTAGCACCATTGTAAGCCAGATCTGAGCAGTACTATGGTAAAATAAGATAAAGAAAAGATAAAAAGGACCCATTGTTTTCACACTGTCCTTTTCCCCGATCCCCAGTGGATTTATTTTAAGAGCCAGAGGAGGGGCCAGGTGGTGGTGTACCTGTTAAAGCACTTACATTATAGTGCATGTTACAGTGCACCAAAGACCTGAGTTAAGCGTCTGGTCTCCGCCTGCAAGGAGAAAGCTTCATGAGTGGTGAAACGGGGTTTTAGGTGTCTTTCTGTTTCTTTTACTATTTCCCTCATCCCTTTCATTTTCTCTCTTGCATAACCATTATGCTGTCTCCTCACTTCTCAATTTCCCTCTCTATCCAATAATAAATAAATATTAAAAAAAAAAAGAAGAAGCACCACCACCAAAAGATGTTGTCTCGGAATACATTTCAAAGAATCTTTTCCACAGCTCTGCAGAAAATGTGTGTGAGTGTTTATTGCTGTGTGATTATTGGTGGTAGGATCTGCAGGCAACCTTGATGTTTGACATTGGGGGAGTGAAAAGCTAAAAGTTTGGAGCTATATCTTGGAGCAATAAGTAGTTGTTAGAAAAGCACAGAATAAATGTTGTGATTTTATTTATTTATTGTGAGAGAAATTGAGAGGGAAGAGGGAGATGGAAGAAGAGATACTTGCAGCCCTTCTTTACCACTTGTGAAGCTTTCCCCTTGCACGTGGGGACCAGGGGCTTTGTAATGTCTTTTTTTTTTTTTTTTTTGCCTCCTGGGGCTCAGTGCCTGCACTATGAATCCACTGCTCCTGGAGGCCATTTTTTTCCATGTATTTATTTTTATAGGGTAGGACAAAGAAAAATTGAGGGAGAAGGGGGAAATAGGGGGAGAGAAAGACACCCGCAGGTCTGCTTCACTGATAGTGAAGTGACCCCCCTACAGGTGGGGCATCAGGGGCTTGAACCAGGATCCTTGAGTGGGTCTTTGTGCTGTGTAATAATGTGCGCTTAGCCTGGTGTGTTACCTCCTGGCCCCCCTACATGTAGTTTTAAATGCTATACAGTGAGAAAAGGAAGAAAAAGCATTTTAAATGTACAGAACGCTATTATGTAAACCAGAAATGTGCACGTGAAGCAATACTTAGTCTTCAAGAACATTCACAGAAAGACACAGTAAGTTTATTAGAGTGGGGGCTGGGGAATATAATGCAGCAGTAGTGCACAGGACCTGCAAGTAAGAGGCTGCAGGGCCCATCCCCAGCATCACCAGAACTTAGTGATTTTTCTGGTCAGAATAAAAGAAAGTGTCTTTTTTTTTTTTTTTTTTTCCCCCTCCAGGGTTATTGCTGGGCTCGGTGCCTGCACCACGAATCCACCGCTCCTGGAGGCCATTTTTTCCCCCCTTTTGTTGCCCTTGTTGTAGCTTCGTTGTGGTTATTATTGCCCTTGTTGATGCAATTCGTTGTTGGATAGGACAGAGAGAAATGGAGAGAGGAGGGGAAGACAGAGAAGGGGAGAGAAAGATAGACACCTGCAGACCTGCTTCACTGCCTGTGAAGCGACTCCCCTGCAGGTGGGGAGCCGGGGGCTCGAACTGGGATCCTTACGCCGGTCCCTGCGCTTTGCGCCACGTGCGCTTAACCCACTGCACCACCGCCTGACCCCCTTGTTTGTTTTTTAATTGTCACTAGGGCTATCTCTGTATTCAGTCCCTGCATGATAAATTCACTGTTCCTCATATTTTTTATTTTTATTTATTTATTTATTTTTTCAAAAAACTTTCTTTTTTTAAAAATATTTATTTATTCATTTTCCCTTTGTTTTTGCCCTTGTTGTTTTATTGTTGTAGTTATTGTTGTTGTTGTTATTGATGTCTTCGTTGTAGGATAGGACAGAGAGAAATGGAAAGAGGAGGGGGAGATAGGGAGGGAAGAGAAAGATAGACACCTGCAGACCTGCTTCACCGCTTGTGAAATGACTCCCCTGCAGGTGGGGAGCTGGGGGCTTGAACCGGGATCCTCTCGCCGGTCATTGTGCTTTGCGCCACCTGCGCTTAACCGCTGTGCTACCGCCCAACTACCCGCAAAAAACTTTCTTACCAAAGACCCTGAAATCCTGGGTTTCCCACACCATCACTGTCACCACTGTAAGCCAGAGCTGAACAGTGCTCTAATATAAATAAATGAATATATAAATAATAAAATTATAATTAAAAAATAAAGGCACAGACACTAGCATAATGGTTATACAAAAGCTCTTGTTGCTGAGGCTCCCAGGTTCAGTTCTAGGTATCACCATGAGCCAGAAATAAGCAGAGTTCAAAAGAAAAAAAAAAAAAAAAGATTGGTTTCTAATAGGCTTAATTGTCAAAGGAGGAAAATTGTTCAGCACTTCAAAGCAATCCTTTGACTGTTCCTCATATTTTTTAAATAATCATCTTTTATTTATTTCTGTACAGATAAAACTTGAGAAAGGGGAGGGGGAAGTAGAGATAAAGTGAGAGACATCTGCATCACTGCTTCACCACTCATGGGTGTGGGGAATGTGTTGAACCCAGATCCTTGCATATAGAAATCTGTGCTGTCTAGTGTGTGTGCCACCACCCAGCCCCACAACAAAACAAAACAAAGGTAATTTACATGACGTGATAGCCATTTTAAAATCACCTTTAGGAGCAGCTTGGGGGAGGAGGGCACGGTAAGAGCTCTGGCCTCATGAACATGTGGTCCTGAGTTCAGTTTCCAGCACTGCATTTGCCAAAGTGCTACTTCAACCTATCTCCTCTCTTTCAACCTCTTGTAAAAAAAAAAAAATATATATATATATATATATATACAGATATAGATATAGGTCATGGGTGGCACAGTGGTTAAAGCATTGGATTCTTAGTCATGATATTCTGAATTTGATCCCCAGAAGTGCACGTATCCCTGCTTCTCTTTTCCCTCTCATTAATAAAATTGTCTAGGGGAGAGAGAGGCAAGAGATGGCTTTTCTAGTACAGCAGGCACTGCCCTGTGTGAAGAATTTGAACCCCTAGGTCCATCTGGCAGCACCTGTACCAGGGGAAGCTTCAGGGTCTCTCTCCCACCTCTACCTCCTCCCAGCCCTGTCCATCTGAATTTAAAGGGCGGGGGGTGGGGGTGGGGGTGGCTAGAGTGTTGGACTTGAAGTTTGAGTTTCTGATGCAGTCACTGGCATTACACGGACTAGAATTATGCCAATTAGTAAATTTAAGAAATACATTTATTTACCTATATTTTTTTTAATAGAAATTGAGAGGGAAGAATGGTGGCAGTAGAGGAGGAGGAGGAGGGGGGAGAGAGAGAGAGAGAGAACACAAGGACATTGCTTCACTACTTGTGAAGCTTCTCTCCCTGCAGGTGGGAAACCAAGGTCTGTTCGCACTGTAATGTTATGTGCTCAAAAGTCTTCTGGGGGTCAGGGGGAGGCCAGGTGGTGGCACAGCTGGTTAAATGCACACATTACAGTGCACAAGTACTGGGTTCGAGCCCCTGGTCCCTACCTGCAGGGGCAATGCTTCATGAGTAGTGAAGCAGGACTGCAATTGTCTCTCTCCCCCTCTGTCCCCTCTCCTCTCAATTTCTGTCTCTATCCAAAAAAAAAAAGTGCTGGGTATAGTAAAGGCATGATAACCGTGGTGTGTGTGTATTGGGGGGGGGTATCCTTTTTGGGACTTGGGAGAGATGGCTTGGCTTTGGACTCTCAAGCATGAGATCCTGAGTTTGATCCCCGGCAGCACATGTGCCAGAGTGATGTCTGGTTCTTTCTCTCTCCTAATATCTTATAAATAAAATCTTAAAAAATTTAAAAAGAAAAGTTATGTTCATACAGCTGATTTGGGGGGAGCTTTTTTGTCACACTCCATGTAGGTTCTGAGCTGCCCATCAGAAGCAAAATGCCATTCCAACTCCTGTCTCCGTTTTACCCTATGTGCAGCTTTTAGAACAAGCCCTGGTGATTGAAGAACAGTTGCGCCGAGCGGCATACCTGAACATGTCAGAGGACCCCTCTCACCCTTCCATGGCCCTCAACACTCGCTTTGCAGAGGTGGAGTGTCTGGCTGAGAGTCATCAGCACCTGTCCAAGGAGTCAATGGCAGGAAACAAGCCAGCCAATGCAGTCCTGCACAAAGGTAGCCAGTGGCTCCCCTGCCTCCTGCCGACATGGCCTCTTCCTCCTCCCTCCAACATAGTTCCTTCTTGCTTCAAATCTTTATAAAATTTGAAGGTGCTCAAGAGCTCCGCTTTGCTCCTTGGGAACTCATATTTTTGAGGCAATTAAGGATCATAGTTCTTTGCCTCATTTAACTCTTACTATATTCAAGTTTTTGAAGGTGGAAACCAACGCAAAATAATACACTGCCAGCTGGGGAACTTTAGAGGTAACTTAAGGTGATCTAAGAGTCTGTCAGTTCTAGACCTTTCAACATCTTGTTTCTAATTAAAGTTGAAACATTGTGAAGGTTGGAGACTGAAATGAGGAAAAGAAAGCTGTTACCTTAAAGCCAGGTTGAGAAGCCTTTTTTCTGCCAACGGCCATTTGGAGATTTATACAACTGGAGGCATGTATAAAAACCAACTTGAGGGAGCCAGGCAGTTACACAGTGGTTTAAGTGCACATGGCAGAAAGCGCACGGACCGGCATCAGGATTCCGGTTCGAGACCCCAGCTTCCCACCTGCAGGGGTTTTGTTTCACAGGCGGTGAAGCAAGTCTGCAGGTATTTATCTTTCTCCCTCTGTGTCTTCTCCTCTCTCGATTTCTCTCTGTCCTATCCAACAATGACAGCAATAACAATAATGACGATAATCAACAAGGGCAACAAAAGGGCAGAGAAAAAAAAAACTTGAAAATTAGCCCTTAGAATTGGGATGAAAAAAGCTTTGCTGGGGCTGGGGGGTGTTGGGCAGTAGCACAACGGGTGAAGCAAAGTGCAAAGAGACTGGCATAAGGATCCCCGGTCAAGCCTCCAGCTCCCCATCTGCAGGAGGGTTGCTTCAGAAGTGGTGAAGGAAGTCTGCAGGCGTCTATCTCCCTCTCTTGACTTCCCCATCTCTTGATTTCTCTCTGTCCTAGCCAACAACAAAGAGAGCAATAACAACAATAATAACAAGGGCAACAAATAGCCTCCAGGAGCAGGGATTCATAGTGCAGGCACCAAGCCCCAGCAGTAACCCTGGAGGCAAAAAAAGGGAAAAAAGCTTTGGTGGGGCCAGACTAGATGACTCTGTATGCCTGATGTGGTCTATGGGCTGGATGCTTCCCCCACTATCTTAAAGAAGATGGGAGGAGACAGGAAGGGCTTAAGAGATCTGGTCCACTGGTTAGAAGGCTCTCTGCCATGGTCTTCATTGTCACAGCTCACCCCTTGTTCTCCCTGTGCAGTTCTCAAACAGCTGGAAGAGTTGCTGAGTGATATGAAAGCTGATGTGACTCGGCTGCCTGCTACCATTGCCCGAATACCCCCAGTTGCTGTGAGGCTACAAATGTCAGAGCGAAACATTCTCAGCCGCCTGGCAAACCGAGCACCTGAGCCTACTCCACAGCAGGTAGAAACACTTGCTTCTGGTTCCAGCAGAGACATTCTGGTTCTTCTATTGATAATTTTGTCCTGTTCCTTGTTTTACACTGGGCAGATGGTGCTGCCTTAGTGGTAAAAGCTCTTGGGGTGGGAGCTAGTTCCTGTGGTCCTGAATGCTGACCTTTGCCCTCTCTCCCTGCAGGTAGCCCAACAGCAGTGAAGAGCTGGATTGTGATACCACCGCCATCGCTGAGCAGTGACCCTCCTCACTTTCCCTTGCCAAGCTTCTCCTCCCAGGGGCCTGAGAGACCCTCTCCTTCCTTCTGCCCGATCTTCCATGTTGTAAAGGAACAGCCCCCTGTGCACCAGGGAGGGGAGAGCGCGAGGGGCAGTGGTGCCCTTCCTGCTGGAGAGAGTGCAGCAGTAGCGCCGGCGCCATCTGCAGGGAGCTGGCCGGCTGGCCTGGGCCCTGGCTTTTCCCCACTGTAACGTCTGTTACACACAAACTGTTGTGGGTTCCTGCCAGGCTTGAAGAAAATGATCTGAATTTCTTCCTCCTTTTGGTTTTATTTTATTTTGTGTTTTATTTTATCCTTTTTTTTGGGGGGGGGGGGAGGGTATTCAGAGTGGGCCGGGCCCCTGGGTGAGACACAGCTACCTCTGTTGGCATCTTTTTAATACCAGGAACCCAGCGGCTCCAGCCACTGAGCGGCTAGAATAAAATAAAGTGAAAAAACAAACAAAAAACAAAAAAGCATAAAAAAAGCAAATTTCTTGATGAAAATTGAAAATAAAAGTTTCCTTGTATTTTAGTGCTCTGGTTTAGTGTGGGTATAGGTGCAGGTGACTTGAGTGTGTATGAGCAGCTCCTAGGGAGCCTGTTGTGCTGACACTACAGCAGTGCCTGTACCCCGGGGTACCCCCGTCTCTGGGGAAGCGAGGGAAGATCCAGAACTACTCGCCAAGCTCCGACCTGGAGGGAGCCAGCTTCTCTAGGCTGCAGGTTTCTCTCACAAGGTCTTCTCCCCGGGTTGGCATTGTCCTTGTAAATGTGCCATCTCTAGAAGCAAGAGGTCTTTGAAAGACAGCATAATGGTTATGCAGAGACTCTCATGCGGGAGGTTCCAGAGTCCCCCACACCACCAAAGCCAGAGCTGAGCAGTGCTCAGCAGAGGGACCTGGGCAGGAAGGAACCTGGCCTGATTGCTGTGGGTCAAGGAAGAGGGCTCCCAGAGAGAAGGGTGGGCATGTGGTAAGCGGCGTGGGCTCTGTGATGCTCAGAGTGTCAGATGGGTGGGCAGCCGTCGGGAGGGGTGACTTCTCGACCGGTTTCGCTCACTCAAACCTCTGGTGGGGAAAACAGCCTGCGGGGAAGCTGGGAGACAGCCGTCCTCGATACTGCCAGTTTCCAGAGCGAACTTCCTGCCCAGGCTCCGCCCCGGGCCCTGAAACAGGAAGAGGCGGCACCACGGGGGCGAGCGCGCGCTCTGCGTCTGCGCAGAGGCCCCTCCGTGGCGTGTGACGCCCGAAACCTAATTCGGCGTGCACGTGGAGCGCTGCGCTTTGGACCCGGGGCCGCGGGCAGCCGCGATCCGCTCTCAGGTGAGCCGCGGCAGGAGGAGTTCGGGAAGGAGGGGCGAGCGCCTGGACTTGGGCTGGGGCTGGGAGAACGGCTGGGGTCCCTGGACCCCGCAGGGTGGGCATAGAGGCTCGGCCGCGGCGAGGGACGTTTCTTCATTCGGGCCTGCGGGGTCCGCGGCCCACCCTGCTCGTCTTCCTTTCCCCCAGCACCATGGGGCGCAAGCTGGACCCTGCGAAGGAGAAGCGCGGCCCGGGCCGGAAGGCTCGCAAGCAGAAGGGCGCTGAGACGGAGCTCGCCAGGTTCCTGCCCGCAGGTGAGTCCGCCCCCCGCCGGGCTGCACCCCGACCCGCGCACTCGCCCGCTGTCTCTCCCGGCTGCTGTTGATGCAGCCGGGCCCGGTCGTGGGACGTCGGGAAACAAGGATGCATGCAGCGCACACGGCCAGCGGTGCTGGAGCTCTGGGCACAAGCACCCAGCCAGGGAGAGGCGCGACTGAGGGAATTCAGAGATGTTGCTGAGGGGCTGGGGAGACAGCGTCATGATTCTGCGAGACTCTCCTGCCCGAAACTCTGAGGTCTCGAGTTCAGTCACCAGCACCGTCATCAGCCTGAGCTGAGCAGGGCTCTGGTACCTGGATCTCTTTGATTAAAATAGAAGATGTCTTTAAGAAGTCGAGGTTTTTTATTTTTTTAAGCAAATGGAAACCAGGAGTGGGATGGGATAGACCAGTCACTGAGCTGTGTTATGACGGGGTGGCAAGGAAAGGCTGGTGAGAGAGAAGGACGTGGAGGTAGCGTATAGTTAGTAAATGACAGGACAGACTTAACACCTTTGTATTACTTGGGAGGAGGACGTATGAATACCAGTAGTTGTAAAGTCCCATGTAGTTGGTAACGGATTGAGTCGGTAGTGTCAGAATGTTGATGGTGCTGTTTACTAATATTTGAAGTGAGGGAGGGAGGCAGGCTTTGGGTTTGAGAAACTGAGACCATGGTCTCACCATCTCTACTCTCACTCCTGGTAAATCTCTGTGAAGTGGTCACATTCGACACTATTCTCCTTAGTTCTTCCCCACTTTTTCTTCTCCTATTTCTCCTATAATCTCTTACCTTTTTCTTTTCTTTTCTTTTTTTTTTTTTCTTTTTCTTTAAGATGGCGATGAAAAGTCCAAGAGACTGTCCAGCCGTGCTCGGAAGAGGTAGAGTACACATGTCCAAACCTGTGTGAATTGAAATGGTGCTGCTTGTCTGTAGCTTTGTGATCCTGCTGATTGGTGGTGCTGTGTGTGTGGGGGGGGTGGGGGGGTTGGTCTGGAAATGTGCTGCATTTTTCTATTAATTCCTTTTTCAGGGCAGCCAAGAGGCGATTGGGGTCTGCTGAGGCTCCTGAGCCAAAAAAGTCTCCTGGGGCCAAAGCACTACCTGGAAAGCTACCAAAAGGTCAGTGACAATAGAAGCTGGTGCCACAAGAGGAGTCCTGGGCAGGGAAGGACTTGCTGAGCCTTTCTGGAGTGAAAGACAATAAATATGGGGGGGGGGTGTGAATACAGGTTCCATGGGTGTGGCTGCTGTCAGTCCAGGATTCTTGTAACCTTGGGGAATCTCTGCAGGAATTGTCCAGACACGGGGCAAGAAGGAAGCCCAGGTCTTGCTCGGCACTGCTCGGGGCTTGAAGCGGCCGGCGCCAGCCCACAGCAGTGAGGAAGAAGATGACTCTGGAGAGGATGGTGTGGTGGAACAGGGGGATTTCTGGGTTTCCGAGGACAGTGATGCTGATATGATTGATGACTATGGAGCTGATTCCAACTCAGAGGATGAGGTGAGCTTTCTCTCTCTGTGTGCTCAGGAGGGGATTCTTATTTTTAGGATTCTTTCTTGGCCCTTGCAACTGAGAACCCCTCAGTGACAAGGACAAGCCTGAGTAGAGAAAGGGGATGTGAGAGTTTTGTCACTGCCATCCTAACTTCTTCATACATGTAGGTTTTTAGGAACTGAAGAATAAAGTTTTTTTTTTTATTTACTTATTTTATTTTTTTTATGTGGTAATGAGAGAGGGAGAACCAGAGCATCAGCCTAGCACACACACGTGCTGGGGGATCAAACTCTGAACACATACTTGAAAGTCCAGTGCTTATCTACTGCTATACCTCTCAGTCCACAAGGATAAAGATATAATAATAATGATTTCTGTATTAGGCCATTAATAGTTTACAGTTGACAGGGTATAAAGATTTTAAAGTATGAGGGAGCTGGGTGGTGGCACACCCAGTTAAGCATACACATCACCAAGTGTAAGAACCTGGGTTCCAACCCCAGCTCCCTACCTGCAGGGTTTCTGCTTCACAAGTGGTGAAGCAGGTCTCTTAAGTGTCTGTCTTTCTCTCCCTTTCTCTGTCTCTCCATTCTCTCTCAATTTCTCTGTCCTATCTAATTTAAATATTTATTTAAATAATTTTTACTTATTAGAGACAGAGAAAGGCCAGAGGACTGCTCAGCTCTGGCATATGGTGGTGCTGGGGATTGAACCTGGGACTTCAGAGCCTCAGTCTTTTTGCCTAACCATTATGCTCTCTGCGAGCCCTGTCCTATCTAATTAAAAAAAAGGAAAAAACGGCTGCCTGGAGCCATGGATTCAGAGTGCCAGCCTGAGCCCCAGCGATAACCCTGGTGGCAAGGGAATACTGGGCTGGAGAGATGACAGCCTGTTAAAGATTAAAACTTGTTGGGAGTCGGGCAGCGGGTTAAGCGCATGTGGCGCAAAGCGCAAGGACCGGCTTAAGGATCCCGGTTCGAGCCCCCGGCTCCCCACCTGCAGGAGAGTCTCTTCACAGGTGGTGAAGCAGATCTGCAGGTGTTTGTCTTTCTCTCCCCCTATCTGTCTTCCCCTCCTCTCTCGATTTCTGTCCTAACAACGACGACATTAATAACAACAGTAGTAACTACAACAACAATAAAAAGACAATAAGGGCAACAAAAGGGGAAATAAATAAAATTTTTTAAAAATTTAAAAAAATTAAAAAGATGGAAACTTGTTATTCCTGACGTCCCAGAAATCACAAGTTTGATCCCTGGAACTACCTATGCCAAAGCTGAGTGTCAACTCTGGTATACCTCTCTTGTGACAAATAAAATATAAAACTACTTTGAGCCGGTGACTTCATTTAGGAAGATTTATTTCTGTTTTTAGAATGTACCTACAGCTTGCTTTTGACCATTGTATGCCAGTGAAAATGCTTGTTTTGGGGGTGGGGAGATGAACAGAGGTTGTGCTCAGGGCTTGCATGCAGCATATCCCAGGTTCAATCCCTGGGACCAGAAGTGAACTGTACTCTGGTTAGAAAAAAAAAAAAAGTGAAATGAAATGAAATGAAAAACTGCTTGTGTTCTAATTGTGAATCAGAAAAGGCAGGAAAATTAAAAGTGAATCTTGATTCCTCCCCTCCCCCATATTTTTTGAGAGACAGAGGATGTGGTGGGGGGGGGGGAGAGAGCATAATGGTTATGCAGAGAGACTCTCCCCACACCGTCATAAGCCAGAGCTGAGCAGTGCTCTGGGGGGGGGGGGGGAGACAGTTAGTCTACGGGGTTAAGCGCATATGGCATACATGGCACAAAGCGCAAGGACCAGCATAAAGATCCCGGTTTGAGCTCCCAGCTCTCCACCTGCAGTGGGGTCACTTCACAAGCCACCAGTGAAGCAGGTCTGTAAGTGTCTTTTTCTCCCCCTCTAGAGTGTCTTCCTCTCCTCTCTTAATTTCTCTTTGTCCTATCCAAAAGCAGTAACAAGGACAACAAAATGGGAAAAATGGCCTGGCCTCTGGGAGCAGTGGATTTGTAGTGCAGGAACCAAGTCCCAGTGATAACCCTGGAGGTCAAAAAAAGCATCAGAGCATCATCACTCTGGCTCAGGATCAAACTGAGTACCTTATGCCTGGGAGTTCAGTGCTTTACCTACTGGCCAAAATAGCTTGATTTTAATTGGGGGGCGAGGGGGGGAAGAGTCCAGAAGAACTCTATAGTGAGTTATATCTCTGCCCTCTAAAACACACTTGCTTACAGAGTTTCTCCCCTGCAGGTGAGGATTGGAGGCTTAAATCTGGGTCCTTTTTTTCTTTCTTTTTGGGGTGGTGGGGGGAACACTGCCATTAGCTAGAGCTAAGCAGTGCTCTGGTGTGTCTCTTGTTAAGGGGGGAAAAAAAAAGAGTAGCCTGACTTATAGATGAAATATAGAGAAAGAAAGCAAAGGGGCAAATAAGGGCAAATGAAAACAAATCCTTAAGTGTCTGCACACAGCACTGGGTTGGGTCATGGGGGGGTGGTTTAAGGGAGCTGAGAGGGCCCCAGGAGACTGATAGAGGGATAGTGGTACTTTGCTGTGTTGGGTATGGTGTGGTAAGGGACTTCATGAGGGAGAAGCTCTGAAGTCGTACCCCTAAAACATGGCCTTATAAACCAACATCACCTCAGAAATAAAGAGCCATGGGAGGGGGAGGCACTGTGTGCGCTGTGGGAGGGCAGGGCAGGTTGCACTCCTAGTCTCTGTCTCTGTTTTCAGCTGCTCCCCATTGAGAGGGCTGCCCGGAAGCAGAAGGCCCAGGAAGCTGCTGTTGGGTGAGTTTCTGTCACTTGGGAGGAGAGTAGGACCTGGCAGAAACAGGTGGTGTTGGCTTTGACCTGAAAGTCACTTTGTTCTTCTTGATAGTGAGCAGTGGAGTGAGGAGGAGACTGAGGATGAGGGTGAGGGTGAGGATGAGGAGGAAATGTCTCCTCAGTCGGGCCCCCAGAAGGATGATGAGGCAGATGACGGTCTCCAGATCAATGTGGATGAAGAGTCTTCAGTGCTGCCCCAAGAAGGGGAGATGGAGCCAGATATCCTTCCTGTGTGGGAGCTGGGGTGGCAAGGGTGGGTGCTCGGGGTGAGAGGGGACCCCAGGACCTGGGACTTGATGAAATTGCTCCTTGACATGCTTACATGCCCAGGCTCCAGACTTGCAGCGGGTTCACAAGCGCATTCAGGACATTGTGGGAGTGCTGCGTGACTTTGGGGCTCAGCGGGAGGAAGGACGGTCCCGTTCTGAATACCTGCACCGGCTGCAGAAGGATCTGGCCACGTACTACTCTTATGGGGACTACCTGCTTGGCAAGCTCATGGACCTCTTTCCCCTCAATGAGGTACTTCCCTGCACCTACCACTCTGCATTTTTTTTCTTTATTCCTTTTTTTTTTTTTTTCTTTTGCCTCCAGAGTTATTGCTGGGGCTTGGTGCCTGCACCACAAATCCACTTCTCCTTTTTTTTTTTTCCCTTTTTGTTGCCCTTGTTGTTTAATCATTGTTGTGGTTATTATTGTTGTTGATGATGTCATTGTTGCCAGATAGAACAGACACCTGAAAACCTGCTTCACCGCCTCTGAGGCGACCCCTTCCCCCCAGATGGGGTGCCGGGATCTTTAAGCCCGCCAGTCCTTGCGCTTCATGCCATGTGGCTTAACCTGCTGCACTACTGCCCGGCTCTCCTCTCTCTGCTTTTATGTCCTCCCCACTTCCTCTTTTGTGGAAGGAAGGTAGTCAGCCTCTGCTCCCTCATGGGCTTCTTGGTGGCCTGACTGGACCCTTGCCATCTTAACTTCCCCAGCTGGTGGAGTTCTTAGAAGCTAACGAGGTGCCTCGGCCCATCACACTCAGGACCAACACATTGAAGACCCGGCGCCGAGACCTTGCTCAGGTGAGGACTGGATTTTGGTGTGTGCTTACATTAGAGAACTCCAACTAATCCCAGGGACTTCCTCTCTCCCACTCTTTACTAGTGGGATCTTAGATTAATTTATTTAATTAATGAGAGGAAGAGAGAGAACTGGAGCATCACTCTGGCTTATGGACTGCTGGGGATTGAAGTTGAGCCTCATGCTTGAGATTCCAACAGATTAACCACTGCATTGAGGTACCTCCCAGGCTGCAAGGGGTCATAGGTCTTTTTTTTTTTTTATTGCTAGGGCTCAGTGCCTTGCACTACAAATCCTCTGTTCCTGGTGGCCATCCCCCTCCCCCATTGTTGTTGTTGGATAGGACAGAGAGAAATTGAGAGAGTAGGGGAAGATAGATAAGGGGAGAGGAGACATCTGCATTCCTGCTTCACTGGTTATGAATTGATCCCCCTGCAGGTGTGGAGCTGGAGGCTCAGGGTTTAGAGTTACTAAGCTTTTGTTTTATAGGCAGGACCCCAGGAGGCAGATCTAGACAAACAGAGCACCTCTGGAGTGGATCACTCAGTCTTTACACATGTTCCCATGACAGTGTGGAGAAGGTGACGAGACTGGGATTTTGTCCCTAACCAGAGATGAGATACACATGTACAGATGATTATTTAAGCTCATAATTTCCAAGAGCAATGGGACATGCGGTTAAATCTCAGTTCTGGAGTCAGTGGTGTGGTCCTTGTGTCTCAAATGTGAAGGTAGTCTGCTAACTGTGATTTACTAGTGAGCAAAATGAGAGGAGAGAGAATCAGATCATTGCTCTGGCCAGCTTTACCCACTGTACCATCTTTTTAATTTTTCTTAATGATTTTTAAAAAATATTTATGTATTCCCTTTTGTTGCCCTTACTGTTTTATTGTTCTTGTTATTGATGTTGTTGTTGTTGGATAGGACAGAGAGAAATGGAGGGGGGGGAAGACAGAAGGGGAGAGAAAGATAGACACCTGCAGACCTGCTTCACTGCTTGTGAAGCAACTTCCCTGCAGATGGGGAGCTGGGGCTGGAACTGGGATCCTTAGCCGGTCCTTGTGCTTTGTGCTACGTATGCTTAACCCGCTGTGCTACCACCGACTCCCTTAATGATTTTATTTATTCATAAAGAAGATAAGAGAAAGAACCAGACGTCGCTCTGGTACATGTGCTGCCAGGGATTGAACATAGGGTCTCATGCTTGAGAGTCCAATGCTTTATCCATTGTGCCACCTCCTGGACCATCACTGTACTATCTCTTGGACCACTGTTTTTAATTTTATTTTTATTTAAGTACCTGGGATCAGATTCAAGGTCGTGTGTATACATTTTACTGCTCAACTTCATGCTGTCCCAATTTTTTAAATATATTGGTGACGGGGATTACAAAACATCATTCCACCATCTCCTGGACTTGCACTGTTGTTGTCTTTGGTACTCTCATGTATATGCTGGGAATTGAGCCTGGAGCCTCCTGCTTGCAAAGTATGAACTCTACTTTGCGAGTAATCTCCCTGGGCCCTAATAATAAACTTTGAAGTACTTTCACTGGTAAAATTCAACATTGGGAGGGTGAGCCTTTTGCAAAACTCAAGAGTTCATGTCTAGGAAAAGAGCAGGACCTGGATGTCTTTTTCCATTTGGATGGATCTCAGATGCAGACCTTGATGTAGAGGCCAAAATGAGGGGGAAAAAATGGGATAGGATGAGTTGTGTTTGGTGTGTGGTGGCAGTGTGCAGACAATTCTAGCTGGGTCGGGCCTGGTAAGCCCAGTTGTTTACTTTTTTTCTGGGTATAGCTGCCCACACGTGATTTTTGTTGTTGTCATAAGGGTCTCACCATCTCATGCTGACTTTTTTTCATATAGGATAGGTAATGTAGCACGGAAGCTTCTCCTGGTTGTAGTGCCTGCCTGTAATGTGCATGGCAGTGTAGGCCCCTTCCCAGATGTGCCACTGCCCCCACCCTGCCTCTCTAACATCTCCTCCATTCTTACCATTAGGCACTGATCAATCGTGGGGTTAACCTGGACCCCCTGGGCAAGTGGTCAAAAACTGGCCTGGTGGTGTATGATTCTTCAGTGCCAATTGGTAAGTGTTTCCTGCCTCCTCACCATTCTGCCCCTGAGCTTGTCGCAGTGTGTCACAGGAGGGTCCTCTTCCACAGGGGCGACTCCCGAGTACCTGGCCGGCCACTACATGCTGCAGGGAGCCTCCAGCATGCTGCCTGTCATGGCCTTGGCACCCCAGGAGCACGAGCGGATCCTGGACATGTGCTGTGCCCCTGGAGGAAAAACCAGCTACATGGGTATGAGAAGGGCGGGCAGTGTGGGGCTCTGCTGCCTCTCACTTCTGGAGTGGCTGAGGCAGGTGATGCAGTGGTATTGAGGAAACTGTAGATGCCTGTCAGAGTGTGCTGGAGCACGTGCTCTGGATTCCAGCCTGTGTGTGCTGCTTAATAACCTGGGCTCACCATTGTTCCTCTTTAGTCAGTACTGGGCTTAGTTGAGCATTGTACTATGTTTGAGTTTGAGGGTTGAAATAACGTACCTATAAGTTCTTTCTTGGGGGCCAGGCAGTGGCGCACCTGGTTAAGTGCACACATTACAGTGTGCAAGGACCCAGGTTCAAGCCTCTGGTCCCCACCTGCAGGGGGAAAGCTTCATGAGTGGTGAGGCAGGACTGTGGGTGTCCCTCTGTCTCTTCCCCCTCTGTCTCTCCCTCCCCTCTCAATTTCTCTCTGTCTCTATTCAATAATAAATAAATAAATAAATAAATAAAAAATAATTTTAAAATATGTATTTATTTATTTTCCCTTTTGTTGCCCTTGTTTTTTATTGTTGTTATTGATGTCGTCCTTGATAGAACAGAGAGAAGTAGAGAAAGGAAGGGAAGATAGAGAGGGGGAGAGAAAGATAGATACCTGCAGACCTGCTTCACCACCTGTGAAGCGACTCCCCTGCAGGTGGGGAGTTGGGGGCTCGAACCGGGATCCTTGCTCCAGTCCTTGTGCTTTGCGCCACGTGCACTTAACCCGCTGCACTACCGCCCAATTCCCTTGAAGTTCTTTCTTTTTTCTTTTTTTTCTTTTTCTTTAATGAGAAAGAGAACACCGGGCATAGGGCATAGGGCAGGGGTAGATAGAATAATGGCTATGCAAAGAGACTCATGCCTGAGGCTCCAAAGTCCAGTATTCAGTCCCCCTGCACCACTATAAGTTAAGAGCTGAACAGTGCTCTGGTAAAAAGAGAAGGAAAAAACAAACAAAAAAACCAGACATCACTCTGGTATGTGTTCTGCCAGAGACTGAACTCGGGACCTCATGGTTGAAAGTCAAATGCTTTATCCACTCTGTTACCTCCCAGACCACTAGAAGTTAAATGTAGTTAAGTAGCCATAACCACCTATTTTACTAAACAGCCAAAGTAGCAGAGCCATAAAACCAATTACCCACCTTTATTTTTTTTGTAAAGGGGTCCTAATGAGAGAGAACACTAGAATATCACTCTGGCACATATATGTGATGGTAAGGGTTGAACCTGGGGCCTCATCCTTGAGAGTCTAATGCCACCTCCCAGGCCACACCTACTTTGATTTAAAAACTTCACAAGGTCACTAGCATTGGTAGAGGCTTGGCAAGCACAGGAGCAGCCCAGGAGGTGATGCTGTGGAGAGAACATTGGACTCTAAACTGTGAGGTCTTAAGTTTCATCTCCACCATTGCAAGTGTCAGAGTGATGATCTGGTTTTATTTCACTGTGTCATAAATAAATAAATTTCTTTAAAAAAAGAAGAGGGCTGCCTGATAGCTAACTTGAGTGGCACACTTGTTTTGTTATGTGCACCAAGGTTTGAGCCCCACCTGTTCCCCCCAGCCCCATTGCAGGAAGCTTTCGTGCTGTGGTCTGCCTTTTTGTGTCCCTCTGTATCTGAAAAAGTTCACCCGGAGCAATGAAACTCCAGGGACAACAACAACAAAAAAGTTGCTATGAAAAAAATATTGTTCAGTTTTGACTCAGTGTAAATAAACCTTGAAGCATAATAATCTGCCTTTACTATAAGAAGGAGATATCTTGAAATAAGTTGTTAAAAAAATAATGAGGGGGGAGTTGGGCGGTAGCGCAGAGGAGTCGCTTCACAGGCGGTGAAGCAGGTCTGCAGGTGTCTTTCTCTCCCCCCTCTGTCTTCCCCTTCTCTCTCCATTTCTCTCTGTCCTACTCAACAACAACAATAATAACTACAACAATAAAACAACAAGGGTAACAAAAGGGAATAAAATAAATAAATACTTTAAAACATGAGGGGCCAGGTGGTGGCACATCTGGTTAAGCGCACACATTACAGTGCACCAGGACCTGGGTTCAATCCCCTGGTCCCCAACTAGAAGAGGAAAGCTTCACGAGTGGTGAAGCAGGGCTGCAGGTCTTTCTGTCTCTCTCCCCTTCTATCTTCCATTCTCAATTTCTCTGTTTCTGTGCAATAATAAATAAATAAGATTATTTAACAGTTTTTTAAAATATTTTTTATTCCCTTTTGTTGCCCTTGTTTTATTGTTGTTGTTATTGTCATTGTTGAATAGGACAGAGAGAAGTGGAGAGAGGAGGGGAAGATAGAGGGGGGAAAGACAGACACCTGCAGACCTGCTTTACCACTTGTGAAGCGACTCCCCTGCAGCTGGGGAGCCGGGGGAGAGTAAGATTTAAAAAAAAAAAAAAAAAAAGGGAGTGCAGGTGTTGATGTAGCCAGTTGAGTGCAGACATTAACCATGTGTAAGGACTCAGGTTTAGGCCCGGACCCCTGCCTGCAGGGTGGAAGCTTCACAAGGAGTGAAGTGCTGCAGGTCCTTCTTTCTCTCTTTTATTCTCCCTCCCCCGACCCCAGTTTCTCTCTGTCCTATGAAATGAAAGGGGAGAAAGAAGAATGGGAAATAAAGAGGGCAGGGTAGATAGCATAATGGCTATGCAAACAAACTTTCATGCTTGAGGCTCCATAGCCCCAGGTTCAATCCCCCACACCACCATAAGCCAGAGCTGAGCAGTGCTCTGGTTAAAAAAAAAAAGAAGAAGGAGGAGGAGGAAGAAAGGGCATGTTGGCATTTGGTTTATCATCAGTTTCCAGTGGCTGGGGAGCCAGAGATGACCCGAACTGCCCCTGCGGCTCCAGACAGACTATGACCCACATAGTCAACGACTGCCACCTCTCCAGATTCAAAGGAGGTCTGGAAACTTTACATCAGGCTCAACCTGACGCTGTTGACTGGCTACGGAAGAAGGGCAAACGCTAGAAGAAGAAGTTTCCAGTGCAGACTGGATGGATGACCTAGAAGGGGGGCTTCCTGGGGCTTGTCTCACAAGGTGGTGAGAGCCCTGCCCCTAGGGCTCCTGGGCTGGAGCAGGGAGTAGGCAGGAGGAGGGGCCACCTGCTGATCACTGTGCCCGTCCCCACCCCTCCAGCCCAGCTGATGAAAAACACAGGCATGATCCTCGCCAATGATGCAAATGCCGAGCGCCTCAAGAGTGTCGTGGGCAACCTGCACCGGCTTGGGGTCACCAACACTGTCATCAGCCACTACGATGGGCGGCAGTTCCCCAAGGTGGGTGGGCCTGCCTCCCACTAGCCCCGGGCCTGTCACCCAGTATGTCTTTTACTTCCCCCCATCCCACACCAGAATGTGTACAGCAGCCCACCCCATGAAATAGCTGGTGTGGAGTGCCCAAAACACATGGCTGACCTTGCCCCCTTGTCCAGGTGGTTGGGGGCTTTGACCGAGTACTGCTGGATGCTCCCTGCAGCGGCACCGGGGTTATCTCCAAGGACCCAGCTGTGAAGACTAACAAGGTGAGGAGTGGGGCTGAGGTGGCAGGCCGAGGCTCCAGTGACAGGGCTCTCCCCACTCCTGAGGCTGCCTTTTGCAGTTTTGACAGCCTTGGGCCTCTCTTTGGGACAGGATGAAAAGGACGTCCTGCGCTGTGCTCACCTTCAGAAGGAGTTGCTCCTGAGTGCTATCGACTCAGTTAATGCTGCCTCCAAGACGGGCGGCTACCTCGTCTACTGCACCTGCTCCATCATGGTGAAGCCTCTGCTGGGGTGGAGCTGGAGCTGTGGGGCCGCGCCTCGAGGCTGTGTGCCCTGAGCCCTTCTATCTGTGTCTTCTCTCCTCTCAGGTGGAAGAGAATGAGTGGGTGGTGGACTATGCCCTGAAGAAGCGGAATGTGCGGCTGGTGCCCACAGGGCTAGACTTTGGCCAGGAGGGCTTTACTCGCTTTCGAGAAAGGCGCTTCCATCCCACTCTGCGCTCCACCCGTCGCTTCTACCCTCACACCCACAATATGGATGGCTTCTTTATTGCCAAGTTCAAGAAATTCTCCAATTCTATTCCCCAGTCCCAAACAGGTAAATGATCTGCTTTCCTACACTTCATTGCCACCTCTGGCCTTTCTTCCTTTTAGGATATATGTAGATTTAGGATAGATACAGAGAAAAGTTAAGAGGGAAGAGGAATATACACATAACCCCTCTAAAGCACTGTTGCACCACCCCATAAAGCTTTCCTCTGCGTGTGGGGACCAGGGGCTTTGGGCACCAAAACATGCACTCAAGCAGGTGTGCCACCACCCAGATGTACCTTTCAGAAGGCTGGACAGTGTGGCGGAAGGGCTTCTGCTCCCTCATGGCCTGGACCCTATCTGAGTGCTAGTGTTCATTTGCGTGGGAGCTTTTATTTGTATTCTGCCAGGTGACTGCAGCTCTTGAGCACTAAGTGCCTTTCCGGCGCTGTTGTGGTTTCTTTTTCCGGCGCTGTTGTGGTTTCTTTCCCATCCTAGCCCAGGGCTGCCTTCCTGCTACTAGACCTCTGTTGGGCCAGAGTTGTCCGCATGGGGTTGGCACAGGACCTCCTCAGAACTATCAGCAGTTCTGGGTCCAGTGTATGAATTTGCAGATCACTTTCTCAGCCATCTTGAGAGCCTGGTGAGGATCTAGGGAGGAGGTGGGGCTTCTGAAACATTGCTCATTTTTGGCCTACAGCTCTGGGTTTAGTGGGAATAGGGAGAAAAGTGCTTGCAATGCTACTGAGTTCATTTTTTTCCCTTAAATTTTTTTTAAAAGTTTATTTATTTGGTGTTGGGTAGAGACAGAAAAATTGAGAAGGGGGAGATAGAGAGGAAGAGAGACAGAGAGACACCTGCAGACCTGCTTCACCATCTGTGAAGCGACTCCCCTGCAGGTGGGGAGCCAGGGGCTGGAACCGGGATCCTGACCGGACCTTGTGCTTTGTGCCACGTGCACTTAACCCGCTGCACTACCGCCCGACTCCCTCCCTTAAATTTTTTAAGAGTATTTTTATTTTATTTATTGGATAGAGACAGCCAGAAGTTGAGAGGTAGAGGGAAATGGGGTGATAAAGAGGGAGACAGACACCTGTTACACTACTTCACCACTCTGAAACCTAGCCCTCTGCAGGTGGGGGGTGCAGGTTTAATCCCTTGCACATTATCATGTGTGCTCAATCAGGTGTGTCACAACCCAGCCCCACCCCTTGCTTTTTTTTTTTATTTTATTTGATAGGACAGAGACTTTTAGAGGGAAAAGGAAGATGAGAGACAGATAACCTGCAGACTACTTCATGACTTCTGAGGCTTTCCCCCTGCAAGTGGGGACCAGGGGCTTGAACCCAGGTCCTTGCACACTATAATGGTGTCTATTTGATCTGGAGGTACCACCACCTGCCTTCCTTTTTTTTTTTTTTGCCTCCAGGGTTATTGCTGGGACTCAGTGCTTACACTATAAATGTACTGCTCCTGGAGGCTATTTTTTCCCTTTTGTTGTCCTTTTTGTTTATCATTGCTGTAGTTATTGCTGGTTAGGACAGAGAGAAATCTAGAGAGGAGGGGAAGTCGGGGAGAAAAAGACACCTGCAGACCTGCTTCACCGCTTGTGAAACGACTCCCCTGCAAGTGGGGAGCCAGGGGCTCGAGCCGGGATCTTCGCATCATGTGCGTTTACCTGCTGTGCTGCTACCCGGTCCCCCTTTTTTTCTTTAAATATTAAATTTCTGAAATTATTTTGTCCTTGTTTTGTATTCCTTTATAGAAATCTACCATTACCAGCTCTTACCCTTTCCTTTTGACTAACAAACACCTCCAGATAGCTGCCTCTTCCTTTTAGCATGAGTGGTTTTACTTGCCATGTTTCTTCTTATATGAGATAAAGTTTATTTTGCAATATTGTATACTATATTTCATCTACTTTGCAGCAACGTTTTCCTACTTTATTTGTAATACATAGTATCTTGCCTGAGTGTTATGTATTCAGCTTTTATATTATTTACATTTGAATGAGATGGTTTTTCTGGAACAAACTAAGCTAAAAGCTGCACTGGAGGGGCAGGTGGTTGTGGATACGTGTTATAGTGCGCAAGGACCCGGGTTCAAGCCCCTGTCCCCACCTGCAAGGGGAAAGCTTTGCGAGTGGTGAAGCAGGGCTGCAGGTGCTTCTCTCTGTCTCTTTCTTCCTATCACCCCCTTCCCTCTCAAATTCTGGCTGTCTCTATCCAATAAATAAAGTTTAAAAATATTAAAAAAAAAAAAAAAAGCTGTATTGGATTCTCTGGATGAGTTCTGTCCTATCAAATAAAATGGGGGGGGGGGGGCATGCCTCCAGTAGTGGTGGATTTATAGTGTCAGCACCGAGCCCCAGTGATAACCTTGGAGGCAATAAAATAAAAATTAATTAGTGGCCCTAAGAAGGTCATATTTGTTGTCAAAGTCATTAAGAAACTGCAAATTTTATGACTTGAAATTAACTTTATAATCTACATGAAAAATACTGTATTCTGATAAAAAATAAACTGCTTCAGGCTTATACAGGATTCAGCTCTACGTAAGTGTCTTATTATCTTCTGTCCTCAAGGGGGCACAGTTTCCTCTAAAAACCTTTTAACTGGAGGATGGGGAGGATGGCAGGAGGATCCTGTCTCTGAATTCAGGTTTCAAATGGAGTTTGAGTAAAGGCTGGTTGGTGCTAAGTAATGAAGGGACATGTCTCAGTGGGTAGAGTGCATCCTTTTAGATCTGAGAGTGGTCAGACCATTGTCACTGCATAGATTAAACTGGTGCTGTTTTTTTTTTTTTTTTTTTTTCCTCTCAAGAACTTTATCCTTGGGTCTGGGTGGTGGTGTACATGGTTGAGCGCACATGTTATAGTGTGTATAGTGTGCAAGGACCCAAGTTCAAGACCATGGTTCCCATCTGCAAGGGGAAAACTTCACAAGTGGTTAAGCAATTCTGCTGGTGTCTTTTTTTTTCCGTCTCTGTTTTCCCCTTCCCTCTCAGTTTCTAGCTAGCTCTATCCAATAAGTAAATAAAGATATATATGTTTTTAAACTTTACCCTTAATTTATTTTGTTTGCCATCAGGGTTATCACTGGAGCAAAGTTTGTCCCCTGCAGATGGGGAGTAGCAGCTCAAACTTGAGTCCTTGCTCATGGTAATGTGCACTCAATTGGGCCTATCAGTGCCTGGCCCCAGAAAGTTCTTAAGTAATGAGTCTTGATTATTTACCCTTAGGCACTGTGCCTAATTGTATAATTTAACTCCACTTAATTTCCTCTACTAATGCTCAAGGCCTAGTGATGGCCCTTTTTTAAAAAAAAAAAAATTATTTATTCCCTTTTGTTGCCCTTGTTGTAGTTATTATTGTTACTGATTTCATTGTTGTTGTTGGATAGGACAAAGAGAAATGAAGAGAGATGGGGAAGACAGAGGGGGGAGAGAAAGACAGACACCTGCAGACCTGCTTCACCACCTGTGAAGCAATTCCCCTGCAGGTGGGGAGCCGGGAGCTCAAACCGGGATCCTTCAGCAGGTCCTTGCGCTTTGCGCCACGTGCACTTAACCCACCCGACACTACCCGCCCGACTCCCTAATGGCCCGTTTTTATTCTTAAATCCTCTTTCTCACCCCAGGAGATTCTGCAGCGTCTGGTCCTACAAACCCAGACTCGCTGGATGTGAAAGATCAGGTGGCCTCCGCACCTGAGAGCACCAGCCAGCCTTCTAAGAAAGCCAAAGTAGCTGTGAAAGCAAAGCAGCAGTTGGAGAAACAGCAACATCTCAGAAAGACCTCCTTCCTGAAGCAGAATGGCATCTCCAAAGGGACAGACTCAGAATTGTCCACTGTACCTTCTGTCACAGACACCCAAACCTCCTCCCATCGTCAAGCCAGCTGTCAGTCAGCTAAAACAAAAATGACTGGGAAACTAAAGCAGCCATCGCCCAGAATGCAGTCCTCTAAGAAGGCTGGCTCCCTGAAGCGGAATGTTCCTCCTGAGGGTGCAGACACAGAAGCTCCTGCTGTGTTGTCCCTCTCTGGGACCCAGGCCACACTCAAGCCTGAGCATCACAGTCACCCCTTTGGGAAAACCCCAGGGTCTGCGAAAGTGAAAAAGCCTTTCAAGAAAGCTGCCTTCCAGAAACAGAATGGTATCCCAAAGGGACCTAAGACTTCCTCTGCAACCCCCCAGAGTCCCCAAGGGCCACCCCGGAAGAGAAGAAAATCTCAGTCCAGAGAGAGGAGTCAAGCCCTGTTGTCTTAGACCAGTGGTTGAAGCTAGATGGCTAGTGCTCACCCCTGTCTCTCTTTTAGAACTGTTTACCTCTGCCAGAATGACTTCCCCATTGTGCATACCAATGAAATTTAATACATATTTTGCGATGTTTGGCTGTTTTGTGTTCCTTTGATTTTGGTACCAGGGATGGGACTCAGGATCGCTCATGGCTAAGCATCTGCTTTGCAGTGAGGGCTATCCTTGGCTCCTGGTAGCCATGTTTTGAGGACACTTGAGTACTGACTGCTGCTTTAAGAGTAGAGGTGGGGAAGAGGTAGGTTGCAGTACTGTGGGGGAGAGCCCGGCATGCTGGGGTTATGGGGGGTGGAGCTCAAACCCGGAATGGTCGGGGTGCCCGCCTCCCGTTACATCTCATTGGCTTCTTCTCTGCGTGTTTCCGCCCCCTGACCTTTGCCTCCGCTGCCGAGCCGCCTGATTGGCTCTCCGGCGTCCCCCTGGCGTCTGATTGGCCCGTGTCGCTCGCCCTGCATCCCTGCTGTTGCTCGGCGCTCCATCTCCGGCCGAAGGCGCAGCCATGAATCCGTTATTCGGGCCCAACCTCTTCCTCCTGCAGCAGGAGCAGCAGGGCCTGGCGCGGCCTCCGGGGGACCTTTTGGGGGTCGACCCCTTCGGCGGGGGCGGAGGCGGGGACGTGTCCCCCGCGCCGCTGTCCCCGGCCGGCCCCGCTCCCTACTCGCCGGCCGGGCCGGGCCGGGTGCCCCCCGCCGCCATGGCGCTCCGCAACGACCTGGGTTCCAACATCAGCGTCCTCAAGACGCTCAACCTGCGCTTCCGCTGCTTCCTGGCCAAGGTGCACGAGCTGGAGCGCCGCAACCGGCTGCTGGAGAAGCAGCTGCAGCAGGCGCTGGAAGAGGGCAAACAGGGCCGTCGGGGCCCGCGCCGCGACCAGGCGGTGCAGACCGGCTTCGTCAGCCCCATCCGGCCCCTGGGGCTGCCCCTGGGCGCCCGGCCCGCCGCCGTCTGCGCCCCGGCCGCGCGGGTGCTGGGCTCGCCCGCCGGCCCGCCCTCCGCCCCCGCCGCCCCCGCCGCCTGCTCGCCCGCCGCCCCCCGCTTCACGCCGGGCACCATCTGGTCCTTCTCGCACGCCCGGCGGCTCGGGCCGGGCCTGGAGCCCACGCTGGTGCAGGGCCCGGGCCTGTCGTGGGTGCACCCCGACGGGGTGGGCGTGCAGATCGACACCATCACCCCTGAGATCCGCGCCCTCTACAACGTGCTGGCCAAAGTGAAGCGCGAGCGGGACGAGTACAAGCGGAGGTAGGAATCGAGGTGCAGCGGCCGGGCCGGGACTGCGTGTGTGGCGAGAGGGGAGAGCGGTGGATGGAGGCCCGGGTCAGGCGGAGGGAGGACTGTAGTCCTAGGAAATGTCTCCTCTGTGCGAGGAGGAGCCTGGAAGGAGAGGGAATTGGAAATAGGCAGACTGGCACCCCCAGAGAGGGCAGAAGCCAGGCTCCTGACAGCCAGGGGCCGGGGACTTCCGGCTTGCTGTGAGGGAGTCCCCCTTCTGCTCCCGCTCTGCCTCGTCTTCAGGACGGCTGTGCTGACTGCCAGGAGTCTGAAGTATGGAAGGGACAGGGGGCCTGAGAAATCCCCTGTGGAAGACAGCGGCTTCCTGTCATCCTCAGCCCATGGGACACTCTGTGAAAGCAGAAGCACAGGAGAGAGCAGTGATCTGGGCGGCAGAGTGAAGCTGGGAGCTGGTGGCCAGGGAGGGTCTGTAGGCTGTCACTCCCAGGGGGTCCCCAGGCCATATTGATGGACACAAGGTCCCAGCTCCCCTTCTAGATGGAGGATTCTCAGGGCATCATCACTTGTGAAAGAAGGATCAGGGAGCAGTGATAGTACATTAAACTCTGATAGTACATTAAACTCCCAGGTTCAAGACGCAGCACTACCAGAACTGAGTAGTACTTTGGTAAAAGAAAAGAAAAAAAGAAGAGGCCAGGGACATAGTGTAAAGAAAACACACTAGACTTGCATGCCTACAGCCCCAGAGGCCATAAGTTTAATTCCAGGCACCACCCACCACGAGCAGTCTTCTGGTGTATCTCTCTCCTTGGAAGATAAATAAGTAAAATTATATATATATATATATATATATATATATATATATATATATATATATATATATATTCCTAGGGAAAAATAAGGGACTGGTATTGACATAGGACTAATGGAAGATGAGGGATGTGAAAGTGTGAATAACTAGCACAGTAACTTGGTAAGAGAGACACACCCTATGAGTGTGTGTCAGGGCAAACGCTAGAAGAAGAAAGTGTGTGTCAGCAGGCGGGGGTAGCACTGTGGGCTGGTGAAGGGGTGCAGGACCAAGTGGATCCCTTCAGGGGCTGACAGCCAGCCCCCCCCCCCACACACACACACACACACAAGCACTATGTAGACTGAAGGCCCTGGTTCTGGGGTCTAAAGGAGAATGGTTGGGGGCTTTCACTTTTAACTTCTGGGGCAGCTGCTCTCACCCCTTGTGGACAGAGTGGGAACTGCCGTCCTGCCAGGAGCAGAGGGTTAGCTGTGGGTTGGGGTTAACTCAGTTCTGGGAAATGACCATGGGTGAGGGCAGAGGGGGCAACATTCCAGGGTCTGTAACCTGCCAGAGTCAACAGATTAGAGGTCAGTGGGTTTCTGAGGTCAAGGCCTGTCCTCATGCTGGCTTCTTTTGTTGTAAGCCCTAAAAATGTCTTTGGGTGTTTGTGACTTCTAAAGCCATCATCGTTCAGATGCCTCTGTCCCCGGCAGCATTTAACTAGCACAGTCAGTAGGACAACACAGACCATTCTGGAATCCATCCATAGCCACAGCAACAGCTGCTGTTTTTAGGGGCATTTCTTTCCATTCTCCTCCTCCTCCTTCTCCTTCTTCTTCTAACAGAAAGAGAGAGAGAGAGTGTGTTTGTCCTTGATGCAGCTGTCAGGGCAGCAAAGAGTAATTCTTTGGAGATGGATGAGCTCATCTCACTGCAGCAACTGGTCAAGCATATGGTCTATGACTCTGGTGCCCCCTGTCCTCCCACCCCATCTCCCCTGCCCTGTTCTCTCCTCTTTATAGCAACATCAACTCTTCTGTGGCCTGGACACCCTGTCACCACTTGAGCACTAAACTGAGAAATTGCTGAGCCCTTTTGGCTTCTATTTTCAGCTCCCTTGTCTCTGTTGACCTTGGCAGGTGTGTGTGTGCGCGCGCGTGCGTGTGTGTGTGTGTGTGTGTGTGTGTTGGGGGTCTCATTCTCTTTCTCTCTCTGAGCCCTGCTTCGTTTGTGGGGTAGTAGGTTCTGGCTGGGCTTACAGGTCATTTTGTTTCTGAATGTTTCACCTCCCAAGAGTGACTGAGCAAATCGGAATCCTTCATGACTTCTTTAAGTTTCTAAATGAATTTGTCAAGTTTACTGGCACACAGTGCATCCTGCTGCTCCTGATGCATCTCCCCCCAGGATTATTGGTCCTTCTCAGTCATTTCCTCCAGGGGCCTTTGCTGTGGGGAGGAAGGCATCCCTTGCCTTCACACTGTGGAGAGCGGGAAGGGTGGGCAGGGAACCAAGAGGACCAAGTGCCTGGCTGTAACAAGGCTGCAGGGTGGTGGCTGGGCTGGTTGCCTGCTCCCCACCCTCTGGGAGGGGCGCTGTGGCAAGGAGGAGCTATTATTAGGAATGGTGCAGTGCGGTTGTGGGTGAGGGGCACAGCAAGGAGGAGGGAGCCAGGGGAGCAGCAGAGGGCAGGCCGGAAAGGAGTTGGGCAGACTGGCTGCCATGTCTTAGAATCTGGTCTCCAGGGCTCTCACTTTCAAGGTGCTGCTGCTACTTCCTCACCACCATTTTTTCTACTAAAGTTTTTCTCTCAGTGTAGTTCCCCTCCTCGCTAAGCCTGACAACCTTCATGGAATGTGAGGAGAGGGGTCCAGGAGGGGGCACAGTAGATGAAGTTCGGACTCTCAAGAATGAGATCCAGAGTTCAGTCCCTAGTGTAATACAAGCTAGAGTGATGCTCTGGTCACTTTCTCATAAATACATCAGTCTTTAAAATGAAAAACAAACAAACAAACAAAAGAACAGAGCAGGAGGGAGACAGCGTAATGGTTCTGTAAAAGACTTTCATTCCTGAGGCTCTTAAGGACCCAGGTTCAACCCCCATCATCACCATTAGCCACAGCTGAGCAGTGCTCTGGTTTCTCAGTCTCACTGTATCTTACAATGTCAAGGACTTTAGGGGGGAAGCTTCACAAGTGGTGAAGCAGTGCTGCAGATGTCTTTCTCTTTTCTCTCTCCATTTCTCTCTGCCTGGCCTTGCAGCTGCACTCTCCCATGTTGATGTACCCTGGGTGAAACGCCTGGCCCTGGGACACAGATCCCAAGGGTCCGAGCCCCACTGTGGTTTCTGAATCCTGGGTCTCAACAGCTGTCACTTCCAAGCCCATTTCCCTCTCCCTGGGCTTGGCTGTTTGCAGTACATTTGGCTTCAGTGCCACAAGCCAGTCATGACTCCTCTCTATGACTCAGATAGGGGCCTGGGGGCAGTCTGCAGCCCATGGGGTGAACCTCCAGGGTCCTCTGTCTTGATCAACTCTGCTGGTGCCAGGTGAGTACCACAGCTGCCTATCCAGGTGTAAGCAGTCCCCAGTGGGCAGGGTAGCTGGACTGAGCATATGAAGGTGGGAGTCTGGGCTGGGACCTGTGGCTTGGTGGGGGCTGCTGGGAATGCAGGGCCTCCCAGCAGAGGGGCTGGGCCCTAAGATCCCCTCCCCTCGCCAGCCCTGGTGTGGGGCTTAGTGGAGCAGCTGGTACCTCGGGCTGAGATCCACTGATAGCTGCTGTGGCTAAGGCTGGTGGCCAGACATCCCTGAGCAGGGCTCTTCCCACCCCCGAGCCCAATTGGCCTGCACCCTGAGCAGAGGGGGACAGGAAGCCCTCTGGTGCTGCCTCAGACCCTGTCCTCTGCCCGCAGGTGGGAAGAGGAATACACAGTTCGGGTGCAGCTACAGGAGCGAGTAGCTGAGCTCCAGGAGGTAGGTGCTCCCAGGCCTGGGCATGCCCCACCTGCCCCTCTTGGCCTTCTCTCCATGGGCCTGTCTCCCCCACAGGAAGCCCAGGAGGCCGATGCCTGCCAGGAGGAGCTGGCTATGAAGGTGGAGCAGCTAAAAGCTGAGCTGGTCGTCTTCAAGGGGCTCATGAGCAACGTGAGTGTTCACGGGGTGCCCCTGCCACTCTCAACTTCTTTCTCTCTTCCCCCAACCAGGGATGTTGCTGGGGATGTCTGCCCAGTGGACTCTTTCTCTTTATTAAGTTGAGGGCAAAAGTGAGAGGCAGAGTAGGAGTATCACAGCGCTGCTCAAGCAGCTGCCCCTTTGCATGGTCCTCCCATGTGGTGGCCGGGGGCTTGAACCCGACTCCTCACACCTGGTCAAGTGTGTGTCCAGCAGGTGAGCCACATCTTTCACCCCCAGCCACATCTTAGTTCAAGAGAAAAAGAGGAACAGAAGTCCAGGTGTTGGGGGTGTTGTGTCAAAAGCGAATATAAGCCACCTTGGCTCCTAGTGATTGGGAAGCAGAGCCCCAGCGCAGTGGCCCAACTTGCTCATCTCTGGGTGAAGAGATAGAGATGTGAATTTATGTATTCATAAATCAAATGACATATGTGTCATTTTAAATGTAATTTTAAAAAATATTTATTTATTAATTTTCCCTTTTTGTTGCCCTTGTTGTTTTATTGTTGTTGTTATTGATGTCTTCGTTGTTGGATAGAACAGAGAGAAATGGGGAGAGGAGGGGAAGACAGAGGGGGAGAGAAAGACAGACGCCTGCAGACCTGCTTCACCGCCTGTGAAGCAATTCCCCTGCAGGTGGGGAGTTGGGGGCTTGACCAGACTCCTTAAGCCGGTCACTTGTGTTTCACGCCACCTGCGCTTAACTCCTGTGCTACCGCCCAACTCCCCCTAAATGTAATTTTTAACTGTCTATTTATTGAGTAGAGACAGCCAAAAATTGAGAGGGGAGGGGGAGATAGGGAGAGGACAGAGATAAATAGCATAATGGTTATGTAAAGAAACTCTTATGCCTGAGGTTCCAAAGTCCTGGGTTTGATCTCCGCACCACTGAGCTGTGCTCTGGTAAAAAAAAAAAAAAAAAAAAAAAAAAAATAGAGAGAGAGAGATACCCACAGCACCGATTCACCACCACCTGTGAAGCTTTTCCCCTGCAGGTGGGAGCTGGAGGCTTGAGCCTCGGTCCTTGCACACTGTAATATGTGGGCTCAACCAAGTGCACCACCACCCAGTCCCAAGATTTTATTTATTAATGAGAGAGACAGAAGGAAAGAGAGAGAGAGAGAGAGCCAGATATCACTTTGGTACATATGCTGCCAAAGATTGAACTCGAGACCTCATGCTCAGGAGTCCAACTGCGTCCCCTCCCAGGCTGCTGTTTGATTATCATGGCCACCATGCCCCCTTTATGGGAACATAGCGTCCCCTCTGGCTGGGGAGTGGAGTGCTGTCGGGTGCTGGGAGCCCAGACCTCCTGCGGCCTCCTCATGGCACCTGTGTTCCTGGCAGAACCTGTCTGAGCTGGACACGAAGATTCAGGAGAAGGCCATGAAGGTGGACATGGACATCTGCCGCCGCATCGACATCACGGCCAAGCTCTGTGATGTGGCCCAGCAGCGCAACTGCGAGGACATGATCAAGATGTTCCAGGTGAGAGCCGGCCTCCACCTCCGCCTGGGCTCCTCCCCAGGGCCTTGGCTACAAGGGGGAGCTGAGGCCAGGGGTGGAGGCCGGCTTGGGCTTGGGCGAGGAGCAGCCTCTGAAGAGAAGTCTGGGAGCTGCCTCTAATGCCTTCTCTTCCCTCCCTCCCTCCCTCCCTCTCTCCCTCTCTCTCCCCTTCTCTTCACCTACTCTGGCTTTCTCCACAGAAGAAGCTGGTTAGTTTTGCACTCACGCAAGCTTATTAATGTCCCCAGTCCTAGTACCTCAACTCTGGGCCTTTGGCCATCAGTGACTTGCTGGGCTTCTCAGCGCACACTTCCCCTCCTCTTCCCTCCTCTCTTTCTTCCCTCTCTCCTTTTCTTCCTGCTTCATTTGTTTCCACCCAGCCCATCTCCTTCTGTCTTTTCAGAACTGGAGACATGCGATTTAGGTTCTCTTTTGTAAACATTGTGTCTTCTCCTGCAGCCTTAAAAAAAAAAAAAAAAAAAAAAAAAAAAAAAAACCTCTCTAGTTTGGCCACTTTGTTACAAATGCAGAAAAACAAAAATTCCTCTCCAGCCAGTTTGCACATCTCAGCGTCAGCACAGCCCCTTCTCACCTTGATCTCACTGCTTTCTTTTGTTTCTTTCCTCTCTTTCCCAGGCTCTCTCCCTCATTCTGCAGTCTGTAGCCCCATGCCCATCTATGTGTCTGTCTGCCTGCCTCTGGTGGCACTGTTGTCTCTTTCTGTCATTGTAACTGTCTTCTCTTTCTCTTTGTCCACCCTCCTGCCCGCCCCCCCCTCCTGCTGGCCCACACCTCCCCTGCCGGTGCCCACCGCCCTTTCTCCTCACGCACCCGGCCTCGTCTCTGTAGTCTCTGCACTTGTCTCCCATTAAGGTCCCATCCATGGGGGGGCGGAAGCGGGAGCGCAAGGCTGCCATCGAGGAGGACACCTCCCTGTCAGAGAGTGATGGGCCCCACCAGCCCGAGGGGGATGAGGAGGAGAGCACAGCCCTCAGCATCAACGAGGAGATGCAGCGCATGCTCAACCAGCTGTGAGTCCCGCCCCACCGCACAGAGCACCCCGAGGCCGGAGCCCCCCAGCCTTGCCAGCAGGCCACCCTGACACCCAGGTTCCCTGTCTCTAGGAGGGAATATGATTTTGAGGACGACTGTGACAGCCTGACTTGGGAGGAGACTGAGGAGACCCTGCTGCTGTGGGAGGATTTCTCAGGCTATGCCATGGCGGCCGCAGAGGCCCAGGGAGAGGTAACCTCCCCTCCCGCCTGGCCAGCTCAGCCCCCACCCCCACGTGTCTCCCCTCTGTGGCCTTCATCCTCACCCAGCTGCTCCCTCTTCCTTTCTGCTCCTCTGTTCTTCCTTCAGTTTCCTCTAACGGACTCTCTCTCTCTCTCTCCCCCCACCCTGGCCCTGTGGATGGCCCTGCCCCAATTCCTCCTTCCCTCCCCTCCTCTCCCTTCCCCTCCCCTCCCCTCCCCCTCCTCTCCGCTGGCCTTTCCCCTTCCTTTTTCCTCCAGCAGCAGGAAGACAGTCTGGAGAAGGTGATTAAAGATACTGAGTCCCTGTTCAAAACCCGGGAGAAAGAATATCAGGAAACCATCGACCAGATAGAGGTAAAGCTGGGGGTCAGAGCTGGGGGACATAGGTCCCGTGGTGTTGAGTGCAGGGCTGTGGGGATGCCCCCCCCCCCATACCAAAACATGGGTCTCTCGGCCCAAGTGTCTTGGTTGGGCTCTTCTGGACAGATGTCAGCTCTGTCACAGAGGAATCTGACACAGATTCCTCACCTTCCACTCCTCCAGCTCCTGTTTCTGTATTTGTAAAGTTGTGATCTGGGTAATACCTCCCTGGCAGCATTGTCAGCAAGGTAACACATACACAAGTTGAGGGTGGCATCTGCCTGGCAGTCCTTGTTGCTATGGCTGAGCCTCGGGAGTGGGCTGCCTTGAGGACTATAAGCTAGCAGAGGGGTTTCCTTAGGCTTGAGGAACCTTCTAGAATGGCATACAGAGCCAGTGCTTTAACTTAGACTCTAAGTCTTTAGGGGCTCCAGGGAGGCATAGAGGCCCCCAGTGGAGGAAGCTAGTTGCTGGGTGCCGTCCTGCCCTAGTGGGAGGGTCCTTCCTGAACAGTGGCCTGGGCATGAGGAGGTGGGTGACTTCCCTTCAAGGCCACATATACACTGTTGCACTCACACTTCCCCTGCATTTTGCTAAGGAAGTTGACCCATTTTTTTCCTGAACAGTCAGTCACCCCTCCCATATCAGGTGGTCTTGCTCTGTAAGCAGAACCTTTTAATCTCTTATAATACATACACACACACACACACACACACACACACACACAAGATTGAACTAGATCCTCAGTGTGGCATGCATAGTTCCAAGGGTTAAACTCAGGCAGTGGTAGACAGCATAATTGTTATGCAGAGACTCTCATGCCTGTGCCTCTTAAGTCCCAGGTTTAATCCCTTGCACCACCATAAGCCAGAGCTAAGCAGTGCTGTAGTTAAAAAAAAAAATAGACCTCAAGACCTCATGCCTCCAGGTTCAGTGACTCACCTGCTGAAACCCCCTCCCCAGCTAGTAAGCTGCTTTTTTTGTTTTGTTTTGTTTTATTATGAGATAGACACAGAGAAATTGAGAGTGGAGGAGAATAGAGAGAGAGAGAGAGACACCTGCAGCCCTGCTTCACAACTTGTGAAGCTTTCCCCCTACAGGTGGGGACCAGGGCCTTGAACCCAGGTCTTTGCGCACTGTAATGTGTGCTTACCCAGGCTACTGCTGGCCCCTACTATTAAGTTGCTTTAGTAAGTCACCTGGCCCACCCCTGGTAGAGTCAGGAGAAATGCTAGAGGCACTGGCACGGTGACTTTGAATGGTATTGTTGCCCTTGGTCATCCACTAGGCCTCCTGAGATTCCTTTATCTTTGTGACTGTCCCACCTTTGATGGCAAAGCTAAGGTTAGGGCGCAGGGTGAGAGGGGCTTCTTGGTCCCCAGCTCCTCTTCTCTCTCCAACCCAACCCAGCTCAGCCCAGCCTTGTCTTAGGCACATAGTCACTCACAGGCTTTGCTGTCCCTGTGGGCTTTCCTGTTAGAGAACAGCCCTGCAGCCCCTCCATGCTTTAACTTTGGGAGTGAAGCAGCGTGCTGGTGGCCCTGTGTTGTAATAGGATGTAAGTGGTTCCTTCCTTTCTTCCTGTCCTGCTCAGTGAAGAGCTCTAGAACCTGGAAGTCAGCCCCACCCATGCTGACTCTCCTGGGTAAAGGCAGTGGCTGCCATTGTCAGCCCATCTGCACAAAAGTTAGTGACATCCTGCATTCTTTTTCATTTTCATTTTTCAGATAGACAGAAAGGCAGAGAGAGAGTTAGAGAGAGAGAGAGAGAGAGAGAGAGAGAGAGAGAGAAAGGGACCACAGCACCACAGTTTCCTTTAGTGCAGTGGGGGCTGGGTTCAAACCTAGGTTGTGTAAATAGCAAAGCATCACACTATCCAAGTGAGCTCTTTCAGTAGTCCTAACATTTTTCTTTTCTTTTTTTTTTTTTTTTTTTTTTTTTACCAGAGCACTGCTCAGCTCTGCCTTATAGTGGTGCAGGGGATTGAACCTGGGACTTTGGAGTCTCAAGTATGACATGCTCTTAGCATAACCATTATGACATCTACCCCTGCCCTCATTTCTTCCTTTTTAAGAAATATTTTGGGAATCGGGCAGTAGTGCAGTGGGTTAACTGCACGTGGTGAAAAGCGCAAGGACCAGCGTAAGGATCCTGGTTTGAGCCTCCGGTTCCCCACCCACAGGGGATTATCACTGAGCCACCTCCTGGACCACACAAAATATTTATTTATTTATTTATCTATTTATTCATTCATTCATTCATGAGAGGGATAAGAAGAGGGAAAGAAGCAGACATCACTCTGGCACATGTGCTGTTGGGGACTAAACTCAGGAGCTCATGCTTGAGAGTCCAACACTATCCATTGCACCATCTCCTGGACCACTATTTATTTACTTTTTTTTTTTTTTTAGAGTATGTTAGTTACTGGATAGAGACAGAGAAATCAAAGGGGAAGGGGAGCTAGAGAGGGCAAGAGAAAGAGAGACATGTACAGCACAGCTTCACCACTAATGAAAACTTCCTCCTTGTAGATGGGAACTGGGGACTTGAACTGGGATCCTTGCACTTTGTAACACGTGCACTCAACCAGGTGCTCCACCACCCAGCCCCACATGAAACATATTTTTCCTCTTTATTGGGGAATTAATACAGTAAAATCCACTAGTTGGTACATGTGTAACATTTCTCAGTTTTCCACTTAATACTCTAACCCCCCCACCTAGGTCCTCCTCCACCATCATGTTCCAGGACCTAAACACTGCCCTCATCCTGGAGTCCTTAACTTTGATGCAATACACCAAAGCCAGTCCAAGTTCTGTTTTATGTTTTCCCAGTTTCCCTCTGTTGTTATTTTTCAATTCCTGTCTGTGAGTGAGATCATTTCATATTCATTCTTCTCTTTCTGATTTGTCTCACTTAACATGATTCCTTCAATCTCCATCCAAGATGAAGTGAAGAAGGTGAATTCACCATTTTTAATAACTGAGTAGTATTCCATTGTGTATATAGACCACAACTTATTCAGCCACTCATCTGTTGTCAGACACCTAAGTTGCAAATTGAGCTGCTATTAACATAGGTATACATAATTTTTTTTTTGGATGTGTGTATTTAGGTCCTTAGAATATATCCCCAGGAGAGGAATTGCAGGGTCATAGGGTAGGCCCACTTGTAGCCTTCTAAGAGTTCTCCAGACTGTTCTCCACAGGGGTTGGGCCAGTTTACCTTCCCAGTAGCAGTGCAGGAGGGTTCCTTTGTCCCCCACAACCCCTCCAGCATTTGAACTATTTAAAAAATATATTATTTATTTACTTATTCCCTTTTGTTGCCCTTGTTGTTTTATTGTTGTAGTAATGATTGTTGTTATTATTGATGTCGTCATTGCTGGATAAGACAGAGAGTAATGGATAGAGGAGGGGAAGATAGAGAGGGGGAGAGAAAGACACCTGCAGACCTGCTTCACCGCTTGTGAAGCGACTCCCCTGTAGGTGGGGAGCTGGGGGCTTGAACTGGGATCCTTACGCTGGTCCTTGCGCTTTGCACCATGTGCGCTTAACCCACTGTGCTACCGCCCAACTCCCATTTGAAACATTTTAAAAAATATTTATTTATTATTGGATAGAGAAAGAGAAATTGTGAGGGGGGAAGATTGAGAAGCAAAGAGACAGAGAGACACCTGCAGCCCTGCTTCACCATTCGTGAAGCTTTCCTCCTGCAGGTGGGGACCAGGGGCTTGAACTTGGGTCCTTGCTCACTATAATGTGTATGCTTAACTAGGTGTGCCACCATCTGGCCCCTTGAAACATTTCTTGGGGCCAGGTGGTGATGAACCTGGTTAAGTACACATATTACATACAGTGTACAAGGTCCTATCCAACAACGACGACATCAACAACAACAGTAAAAAAACAACAAAAGGGAAAAAAATATTTAAAAAAAATTCTTAAGTGAGGACACCACATGGCAGGTAGTCTTTCTGTCTGACTCTGCAAATGCCTTATGTGTGGGAAAATAAAGTAACATGGGCAAAGTGGGAAGAGAATTAGCAGTGTTGCAGAGCTTCTGTGAGCTGTGGGTCTGGCCAAAAAGTTACACAGTGAATGGGTGAATGAATGAATGAATGAATGAATGAGTTTCCAGTTGAGATGCTGAGATGGAGAACACTCATGACTAGCTAGGTCAGCCCTTCCTAGAGCTCCCAATTCAGTGAGGGAGACAGATGGTTACAGTGTGGGCAGAGCGAGGGGATTAGCCATGAGGCCAGCCCAGCTGGGAGCAGGAGGACACAGGTGGCCCCCACTGCTGCCTGCCTTCTTTCCTTCCTCCTTCCCTCTCTCTCTCTCTCCCTTCCTCAGCAGTGTGCTGAGAGATCAGGCTGGAGCCTTACTGTTCCTCCGTGGGTGCAGCTTCTCAGGAGAGCTGGCAGGAATAAGAGAATTTCTGTGCTTCCTAAGAACTTGACCAGATTGATTGATTGGTTTAGAGAAAGAGAACCTGAGCATCACACTGGCACATGATGTTAGGGATTGAACTTGGCATCACATGCTTGAGAATCCAGTGCTTTTTCCACTGCACCACCTCCCAGGCTGCTTGTTTCAGTATTTTAAGTATCATTTTAATGAGACAGACTCAAGAGTACTTGCTCAGCTCTGGCAGATGGAAATCTAGGGAGTGAGCTCTGGGCCTCAGGCATGTGAGGCCTGTGCTCTGCCCCTCAACTGACAGCTCGGCCTTGTCAGTCTGTATTCTGAGAGCAAGGAGGGAGGTGGAATGCAGAGCCCCATTTCACCCCATGGAGTTGTTGCTCTCATGTGGTGCTGGGGATCAAACCAGGGACCCCGTCATTCGAGCTGCGTGCTCTGACCAACCTGGCCATGACAGGTGATTGTTTTATTTTATTTATTTTTGGGTAGAAGCAGAGAGAAATCGAGAGGGAAGGGGATTATAAAGAGAAGGAGAGAGAAAGAGAGATACTTGTAGACTTACTTCACTACTCATGAAGCGTCTCCCTTGCAGATGGGGATGTGATTTTTTTTTTTAAGATTTATTTATTTATTGATACAGGTGAGAGAGAGAGAGAGAACCAGAGCATCCCTCTGGCACATGCGATGCTGGGGACCAAACTCGGGACCTCATGCTTGAGAGTCCAACACTCTTATCTACTGCACCACCTCCCGGGCCATGGAATTTATGTCTAAGCCTGAGCGAGCGCTCAGGCCTCCCCGGCCTCGGAGGGGCCTGCTGACCAGCACTGTGGCCCTCCCCCGCCATAGCTGGAGCTGGCCACCGCCAAGAACGACATGAACCGCCACCTGCATGAGTACATGGAGATGTGCAGCATGAAGCGTGGCCTGGATGTGCAGATGGAGACCTGCCGCCGCCTCATCACACAGTCTGGAGACCGGTGAGCCTTCCCAAGATCCTGGGGGTGTGGCAGGGGCATTTAGGGCCAGTGCCCCACTTGCAGTGACTGGCGTGCCCCCCACCCCCACTGCTCACCTGTGGGCCTCACAGGACACCTCTGTCCTTCCCTGTTTGGCAGGACCCCCAATGCCACCAGCTCTGGCCATCTGCTCGGCTAGTGGCAGCCCACGACTCACAACAAAAGGGAAACAGGGTGTGCTTGGACCTCTGACCTGTAGAAACTAAACCTTGACAAAAAAGTGCAAGACAGTCACAGGGAGACATTAACACTGGGACCAGTCAGTCAATGCTCGCAGGCTGGACAGCCCTGAGTGCTGAGCCACTCTCAGGGTGGGGGTCCTTTCCTCCTTGCCCCCCTTCCACCCCACTGCCCTGTAGCCCCTCACCCAGGGCCTCCCAGAGACTCAGGCCAGCGGGGAGGGATGCTGGTCTCAGCACTCCTGCCTGCCCCCAGGTGACAGCTGATGTTTCTTCTAGAAAGCCTCCTGCTTTCACTGCGGTCCCGCCTAGTGACCCGCCACCGCCAAGCGAGGCTGAGGACTCCAATCGTGATGTCTCATCTGACAGCTCCATGAGATAGGGCTCCCCCCTCCCCTGTGGGGACACCAAGGCAGGGGTGGGGGTACAAAGAAGGGAGCAGCTTCAGTCCAAGTGGCCCTGGGTCCTTAGCCTCTGGGGCTCTAAGGTGTCTACAGTGAGGCATGTGGCCTGCCTCCCCATGCTGCCGGGGTCTCCTGCCATTGCTCTTGTGGGTGTCTGCTACCTGCCCATCTTTAAAATGCCACCCTACCTTCCCCACTGAGTAAGAACGTGGTCCTTGTTCTCCCATTTGTGGCCTGGAGCCCCTGATGGCCTCTGATTCTGCCCTGGTGCTAACTAGCCGGGCTTTGGTGTCAAGTGTGGGTGAGGGACAGTGGAGCAGGTGGCCATCCCTTTCAGCACTCCTGGGACTCCTGCCGACCCGCAACAGTGATGTGTCTCACACTGGAGGGACTTTGGTGCTCCTTCCAGGTGACTTTGGGTCGTGAGGGAGATGGCACTCCTTTATCTGCCACCTTGGAGTGAGAGGGTGAAGCTGCTTTTGGTGTGTGTGTGTGTGTGTGTGTGTGTGTGTGTATACATGGGCGTGTGTGCATGTGAGCTCAGGGTCTGAATTTCAAGCGTCAGCTCGGAGGTATGCCTACTCCGTGCTTTGATCTGAGACCAACAGCTCAGAAAGAAGATGCCCCAGACTTGAAGAAGCTTGGAGAGGTTGGGGACATGGCACAGAAAATGTCAATGCAGCTGCCTGGGGGAAGACTGTTGAGCTGACATTTGAATGGAAATCTTTAATAATGAAACTGGCAAATATTTATTGGACACATGCGTGCCTGTCTCAAGTTCTCTGTCTCTGGCACAGTGCTGGGCCAGGATGGCACGAGGCACAGGTCCCAAGGGTGATGGGCACCGATGTACCACTGTGAATGGCTGGCCCATAGTCAGCCCTCATAACTCCCATCAGGGAGGCGAGACTGAGTGCCCTGCAGCCACCCTAAGGACCTCCAGGTGCTGGGTGCCCATAGCCTCATTCTGCCCTGCTCTCACCCTCCACCCCCATCTCAGGGCCTGGCTGCACCTCAGCACTGGATTCAGCCCTCTCCAGAGCCCTAACCTGTGTGTCCTCCAGGGATTACAGCAAAACACTTTAACCATTTTAAAAAGGAGACAGCATAATTGTTATACAAAGAGCCTCTCATGCCTGAAGCACCAAAAATCCCTAGTACCACTATAAGGCTGAGCTGAATAGTGAGTGCTATGGTAAAATTAAAAACTCTCATGGCAGGGTGGAGGGTAGATAGCATAACTTGTGCCTGAGGCTCCAAAGTCCCAGGTTCAATCCCCAGCACCACCATAAGCCAGAGCTGAGCAGTGCTCTGGTTAAAAAAAAAACAAAAACTCATGCCTGAAGCTCTGAAGTCCCAGCCTCCTCTCCGCCAACAAGCCAGAACTGAGCAGTGCTCTCGTCTCTCATTAAAGTAAATATTAAAGGGGGTCAGGCACAGTGGGTTAATAAGCATCCCCGGCTCCCCACCAGTAGGGGGGGTCGATTCAAGGGTGGTGAAGCAGGTCTGCAGGTGTCTTTCTCTCCCCATCTCTGCATGATAACAATAATAACTGTGCTACCTCCCAGCCAGAACACTTGGCTTCCTGGTAGATAGGTTTTACTCAAATGTCACTCAGCTGGTCCTTGGCATAGCCATTGGCTTTTGCAGCACCCAGAAACAGGGAGGGTCTTTCAAAAGGCAGTGGATACTGTCAAGACTGCTGCCTGCTTCCAGTGCCCAGCTCAACCTTTGGGGAGGTCAGGCCCCTTAACCTAGAGTTGGGGGCCAGAAAGCTCAATGTGTAGACTGCCTTGCATGGAAGCTTGGCACCATATAGGAAGTAGGGGAAGCTCAGGAGGTCCCCCTATGTCAATCCCCCCCAAAACCAAGCACACACAACTGGCAGGGTATGGTGCACTTTATTGATGTTAGGTGACAATACAGGACTCTCTGAGCCCCTCCCCTCCTTCAGAGGGTCTGGGATGGAATCTGGAAGCCAGGAGATCCTTGGTGTTAGATGATTGGGGAAGGACCCCCCCCAAGCAAGGGCTGCTTTCCCTCCCCTGGGGTGGCAGATCCATCCAGAGGGCTCACTCCTTTGAGGCCATGTAGGCCATCAGGTCCACCACACGGTTGCTGTAGCCAAACTCATTGTCATACCTAGGAGGGACGGGAGGCAGGTTAGCCACCAGAAGAAGGTGTTAGCCCCCGCCTGCTTTTCCCTGACCCCACTGCTAGCTGCTTACCAGGAGATAAGCTTGACAAAGTGGTCGTTGAGGGCAATGCCCGCACCGGCGTCAAAGGTGGAGGAGTGGGTGTCACTATTGAAGTCACAGGAGACGACCTGGGGAAGTGGAAGGGGGCTGAGGTTGGGAACCCAGAATTGCCCAGGGTGAGGGGGGGGGGCAATCCCCCCCCGCACCCACCCTCAGGAGCACCCAGTCAGTACCTGGTCCTCGGTGTAGCCTAGGATGCCCTTGAGGGGACCATCAGAAGCCTGCTTCACCACCTTCTTGATTTCGTCATACTTGGCCTGACCAGGTCAGAGGAGACAGGTCATTCAGCTTGCACTTGTGGACCCCCCACCCCCTCCACTGAACCCCAGTCTCTGCCCTCACACACCGCTTTCTCCAGGCGGCAGGTCAGATCCACCACAGACACGTTGGGGGTGGGCACACGGAAGGCCATGCCAGTAAGCTTCCTGTGGACACAGGGTAGAGGGTCAGCACTCTGCCTGGCTGCCCAAACCCCACCCTGGTAACCTAGGGAGAGCGCTAGTCTTACCCATTAAGCTCAGGGATGACCTTGCCCACAGCCTTGGCGGCGCCGGTGGAGGCAGGAATGATGTTCTGGGCAGCTCCTCGGCCGTCACGCCACATCTTCCCAGAGGGGCCGTCCACGGTCTTCTGGGTGGCGGTGATGGCATGGACTGTGGTCTGGAGAGGTGGTGGGAGTGAGAGCCCCGCAGTGTTCCCCTGTGGTATTCCCCCCACCCCAACCCAGAGGGAATAGAGGAGCCCCCCTACCATGAGTCCCTCAACGATGCCAAAGTTGTCATGGATGACCTTGGCCAGTGGAGCCAGGCAGTTGGTGGTGCAGGAAGCGTTGCTGAAAGGAGGCACAGGAGGCCAGTCAGGGGGAGCAGGCCCCTTGACACATTCCCCCACTCAAGCCCACACTCACCTGACAATCTTGAGGGAGTTGTCGTACTTCTCATGGTTCACACCCATCACAAACATGGGGGCATCGGCGGATGGGGCAGAGATGATCACCCGCTTGGCACCACCCTTCAGGTGAGCCTGCAGAAAAGGGAGCTTCTAAGGCTCTGCCTTCTGGGGTGAAGCCAGCCAGCCACCTCCAACTTCCCACTCAAGGAGCCCCAGGGTGGCCCACTCGTGCTCACCCCAGCCTTCTCCATGGTTGTGAAGACCCCAGTAGACTCCACGACGTACTCGGCACCAGCATCACCCCACTTGATGTTGGCGGGGTCTCTCCTGCAAAAGGGAGATCAGAATTGAGGGGGGTGGATACTACCGTGCACCCCTCCCTGGTACCCTTTCCTCTCCCCAGAGCAGATGCCTCTCTGCTTCATCTCCCACTCACTCCTGGAAGATGGAGATGGGCTTTCCATTGATGACAAGCTTCCCGTTCTCCGCCTTGACACTGCCCTTGAATTTGCCGTGAGTGGAGTCATACTGGAACATGTAGACCTACAAATACAGGCCAGCGCATCTTGATGCCAGGGACCCGCTCTCCAGCCGGCTGCAATCCCCACACCAGCCACAGGGGGGCAGTACGCACCATGTAGTTGAGGTCGATGAAGGGGTCGTTGATGGCAACGATTTCCACTTTGCCAGAGTCAAATGCGGCCCGGGTGACCAGGCGTCCGATGCGGCCAAATCTGAGAGCAGAGGGGCACAAGTGTGAGCAGGGGTCCAGGCCTGTACACCTTTCCCCTTTTCAAAATGTTCTATTGGGGACCAAGTGGTGGTGCATCTGTTTAAGTGCACCCATTACAGTACGCAAGGAACCAGGTTCAAGCCCCAGGTTCCCACCTGCAGGAGAAAAGCTTTTTGATGATGCAAGGCTGCAGGTGTCTGTCTCTTCCCCTTCCTACCTCTCCCCTCCCAATTTTTGTATCTAATAAGTAAATATTTTAGAAAGTTTTACTGGATGGAGATAAACTGGATGGATGGAGAAGAGGAAGATTGGAGAGACCTACAATGCTTCACTGTTCTTTTAAAAAAATATTTATTTATTGAGGGATAGGAGAAAGAACCAGACCAGAGATGGAACCCAGGACCTTATGCTTGAGTCAAACCCTTTATCCACCATACCATCTCTCGGATCACAACTTCACTGTTCTTGAAGCATTTCTCCTGCAGGTGGGGAGTGGGGGCTTGAGCCCAGGGCTTTGTCCTTTGCAGCATGTACTTTACTGGGTGTGCCACTGCTCAGTCCTTTCCTTCCTTTCTTTGCCTTAGGACTCCAAAGGGGCTTGTAATCTGCTTGACCCCCATACCTCCAATGGCCTTTTTGATTCTCAAGATAGTGAAAGGTAGTAAGGGAAAAAAATCAGACACTACAGAACTGCTCCACCTCTTGTGAGGCTTGGTGCTCCCACGTGGTGCTGGAGGGGGCTCTAACCCAGGTTCCCAGTGTGGGAAAATGTGTGCTTTACTGCCTGGGCTTGCTCATCCTCCTTATGAGAGATGATAGCACTTCCCTACCCGGAGGCCAAGGGCTCTAACTATCCTTCTCCAGCAGCCCTGCCAGACCATCATCCAGTGCAGTTCCCATTCTGCCTGAGGTGAGCTGGGCTGAGACCCGCCCTGGAGAAATTGCTGCCACCCGGGCCCATGCCTGCCACATGTCTGCAGCACCCCCTATCTGTGTCCGGGGCACACTCCTTCCTCCTGGCTTCACTCGAGGCTACGCCCTTTAGGGAGCACAGAGTTGCCCACTCAGCAGCGAATAGTTCAAAGGGCAAGAGGGGAGGTTGGACATTAACTGGACAGGACACTGCGACAGTCGTGGCACCTTCATGGCCCAGTCTTCTCCCCAAAACTAGGCGTGGGGGAGCAGATGTGCGGGAGAGCGCCAGCCCCCCAGGGAAAGGTCAAGGAGCTATATATAAGCCCAGATTAGGGCAGAGCGGGGGATCTGGTTTCCAGGATGCCGGTGGCTAGGAGGCTGGGTTCCCATCCTGCAGACACCCAATCTGCCTGGTGACCTTTGGGGCTGGGTCACCGCCAGGCGCGGGGAAGGGGCTTCGGGGAGGGGCGCTGAGGCCAGGAGCCATCTTGCTGTGGGGATTTAGTCAGCAGCCATGACTCAGCAGCCCCAGGGCCACACCTCTCCAGGAGCGAGGGAGAAAAGGACCCCCCCCCCGTTTATAAAAAGTGAAAAAAAATATCCAGGGACTCCTACAGGGAGCGCATCACTCCCGAGGTGGGTCCTCCAGCACTTAAATCTGGGGTCCCCTGGGGGCCAGCTCGGCCTCACCTGGTTAGGGAGCGGGGACTCCACCCCACTGCGCCAGCGGAAGGGTGAGTCAGGGCGGAGGAGGGGGGCCAGGGCCACGGAAAGTTTCCTAACGGGGTTCATTCATTTCCTTCCCGGTGGCAACATGGCGGCCATGCCACCAAAAAGGAGGTGCAAGAAAGGCACCACGGGGGTGGGGGTACTGGGGGCGCTCCGCGGCATGTGATGCACCGAGCATCCAGCACCCGGGCTGCAGGTGGGGGAGGGGCGCCCCAGCACGTGACCCCATGGCGCGAAAGAGAAGAAAGGAGGCTCTGCAGGGACTTGTGGGGAGGGATGGAGAAGCGGGGCTCCTCCTGCGCCTCTAGGGCCCCGGGACGGGAGGCTCCCCGAAAGCCATCCTGCGGAGGGCGAACTGCAGCCCACAACTGGGGTGCCCGCCCCGCCCTTGGAGCGCTGACCTTGAGATCTCCTTGATGGCGTCCCCACCCCCGCGCGGAGACCCGGCCTGCAGGGCCCCCCCACTCACCCATTCACGCCGACCTTCACCATGGTGTCTCCGGAGGCTGCAAGGAGAAACGTGGTGTCAGCGCGGCCCCCCCATTCCACCTCGCCTCCATGGCTGCTCGCCGCCCCGGCACGTCCGCGCTCCCCGTACCGCCACCCTGCGGATACCCCTCTGTCCCCCAGCTACACCCCCAGTGTCCTCCCCAGAGCCCTGCCCGCGCTGCGGGGCTACCTGGCGCTGCGAAGTGAGAAGCGGCTTCCGAGGAGCAGGAGCACAGAGAGCAGCGGCGCAGGCGGAGGCCTTGCTTTATAGGCGGGGGGCGGGGCGCAGCGGGCCCAGGCCGAGCTACGTGCACCCGTAAAGCCCCGAGTAGCGGCGCCGCCTCGGCCTCGCAGTGTGCACCCTTAGCACGTGGGGGCTGGGGGCTGGGGGCTGAGGCCTGCCCTGGACACGAGAGGAACACCGGACAGACTTGCGGAGGACCGTGAACTCCCAGGGGAGTGTGTATGTGTGTGTGTGTGTGTGTGGGGGGGGTCGAGGACACTCAGGACCGAAACTTCATTGAAAGTCTGTGCACGTAGAGCGGGAGGATATGGGGGAGTGGGTAGGATGGACAATCTGAGTTGGGACCCTGGGAAAACCTGGAGGCTTGTAGCTCCCCGCCAGTTCTCTAGGCGCTTCGGCGGGGACCCCGGAACTGCGGAGGAATGGGCCTCCTCATCCCCATGGACACTGGTAGACAGAGGCTCGGGAGGGGACCTGAGGTGTGTGGGTGCGTGTTTCTGCACTGAAGGTCACGCAGTCCTGCAAGCTCCTGATAGTGGGTGTGTGTGTGTGTGTGTGTGTGGCGGGGGGTACCAGCTGCTGCCCTCAGCCCTGGCTGGGGGGTTGGGGCTAAGGTGCTGGTCAGTGCTGGGGGCTGGGCTTCCCAGAGTCTCTCCTGAGGAACGTGAGGGCTGCGCCACCCTGGATGGAGACAATGTCCCTTTCACCTCCTCCAGCCCCAGGGTGGAGAGCTGGACGTGCTGGCGGAAGTCCCTCCCCATCCTGGGACGTGCCAGACAGCCCTGGAGCCAGGGACGCCCCTTGAGCTGCTGCGCCCAGGGGATGCTGGGGGTAGGGGGTGCTCTAGAAAAGGACAAGCTGGGCACATGGTGGCCAGGCTCTGGCCTCCTACCCCTCCTGGACAGACTCGCTCCACTCCAGGAGGGGTAGGCAGCAGACCGGGTTTTGTGAGCTTGAGGATGGACTGGAACATTTGAAAGGCGCAGAAGGGGGAGGGGTGGAGTGAACACTACCCACCAAGCGCCTGGGACCCGGCAGCCTGGGGCCTCACTGCTGGCCCAGCGAAACCTGACACCAGGCTTTCAGAAAAGCCCGGGCTAAATTTAGCCTTAGCCTGCCCCCGGAGGGAAACCTTTGCTTAAGGCTGGGAGCACGGTGTGTGCTGCACCTCAGCTCCAGCCCTCTCCTTTCTAGAGCAGACAGTCCTGCTGCTTCCAGCACTCAGTTGGTGTCTAGGCTTTTGGGGAACAGAACAGGGCACAAGGGACGTGTGTGTTCACAACGCAGGCAGCTGGGAAGTGCAGGTCACTTCATCTGCTCAGTCTCCACTTGACCCCCTAGTCTGTTCCTGGGGGTAGGGGTGAGGTTGGGGGATGGGGGCTGGGGAGCTAGGTGCTCCTGCACATGACCCTCCCCCCTCACTTGTTATCCCTGGAGCTCACTGATCAGGAGCTCCACTGTCCCTGTCGTCATGACAGCAGTGTCGTCATGACAGCAGGCCCACTTCCTGCCTCCTGCCAGGGTGACTCAGCAGAGAACTGGAGGGGCTGGGCAGGCTTTTAGGGACAGCACACCTGAAGTGTCTGGACCCAAGGCACTGACTTTCTGGTGGAGGCCTAGGTAGCCACTGCTTAGAGCTGGAGGTGCTTGGACCCTCCTCTCTTCCCCACATCTGGCCAGGTCGGTCCCCAACTTTTGGAGGGGCAAGGGGTTAAGGTGCATAAGCTGGGGTGGGGGCAGGACCCAGAGGACAGCGGTTCTGGGTCTAGAGCAGGGTTTCTCAACCATACTGGGGTGCCTTCCAGGGCTGAGCCATCCCTGTCCTGTGGGCAATGCTGGGGCCCTTAGGTTGTTTTGCAACTTCTGCTCCTCAGCCCACTAGATGCTGGTAACACCCCTCCCCATGAGGTTGTGACAACTTAAAAAAAAAAAAAAAAAAAAGTCTAGTGTATTACATCAAAAAGACTCTGGGGTAGGCAGGTGGGGTGAGTTCAGGTCCTGGAACGTGATAGCAGAGGAAGACCTAGTGGGGGTTGAATTATGTGGAAAACTGGGAAATGTTATGCATATACAAACTATTTGTATTTTATTGTCGACTGTAATCCATTAATACTCCAATAAAGAGGAGCCCAGGTGTTGGGGCACCTGGTTAAGTGCACACATTACAGTGCACAAGGACCCAGGTTCAAGTCTCTGGTCCCCATCTGCAGGGGGAAGGCTTCATGAGTGGCGAAGCAAGGCTGCAGATGTTTCTCTCCTCTCAATTTCTGTCTCTATCCAATAATAAATTATTAAAAAAATATTTAAAAAATACTCCAATAAAGAATTTTTTTTTTTTAGTCTCTAAACATTGCCAAATGTTCCCTGGTGGGCTAAGGTCCCCTCCCAGGTTAAGCTCTGACCAGGCTGTGGACTCCTGGTCACCCCCTCCCAGGGCAGTCCTGTGGCTTGTGATGAGGGGGAGGGTGGGAAGGGGGTGACAGAGATAGCCCTCAGATGGTGGTGTAGGGCCCAGGACCCCTAGATGGCCCTCTCTAGGCTGGTAACTGCTGTCTTTGAACAGAGCAGGCAAGGGTGGCTCAGCCACAGCAGTTCAGTCCCTGGCACCGTGTGACAGCAGATTGAAAACAAGCTAAACATTTGGAAGAGGTAGAGCTCTGGGCTCTAATGCCCATGTTCAGCGGGGAAGCAGTTACAGAAGCCAGACCGTCTTTCCACCTTCTGCAACCCACAACGACCTTGGGTCCATACTCCCAGAGGGATGAAGAATAGGGAAGCTATCAAGGGAGGGGATTGGATATGGAGCTCTGAGGGTGGGCAATGTGTGGAAATTTACCCCATCTTATTCTATGGTCTTGTCAATGTTTCCATCTTATAAATAAAAAAAGGGGGGGGGGGAGTCAGGCAGTAGCGCAGTGGGTTAAGCGCACATGGCGTGAAGACAGGCATAAGGATCCTGGTTTGAGCCCCCAGCTCCCCACCTGGGGAGTCACTTCACAGGCTGTGAAGCAAGTCTGCAGGTGTCTATCTTTCTCTCCCCCTCTGTCTTGCCCTCTCTCCATTTCTCTCTGTCCTATTTAACAATGATGAAATCAGTAACAACAATAATAACTACAACAATAGAAAACAACAAGGGCAACCAAAGGAAGATAAAATAAATATATATAAAGGCAAAATAAAGACAGGTCAAGTAACATGGTCTAGAAGTGAAAGAAAGCACTAAGCAGCCAGGCAGACACAGGTGGGAAGCAGCTCCGTGAGGCTCAGCCAGCTCAGTCAAAGAAAGGCCTTATGTCGCAAAGGTTATTTATATATTAAAAACCAGGAAACATACAAACAAGTATTCACAGAGGGAAAGACATTCAAGGCCACCCCACAAGGTGCCCTACATAGCAGGGAGAGGAGAGAGGGTAGGTGGCCTTCTAGGATCTCAGCCTTCGCGCAGACACTCGGCGGATGGGAGTAGTCTTCTTGGGCGTCTCGTCTTCTGTCATCTCTGCTGAAAGGTCTGGTCAGGCATTTAGAGGAGTGAGAGATAGGCTGAGTCACAGAGCTCCTGAGCATCAGACCTTGGAGGGCAAGCAGGGCAGCCCCGGGAGCCCCCATCCAGACCAGTCTCCCCCAGGTCTTAGGGGAGGGAGTACCCTACCTTCCTCACTGGACTCATCACTTGAGAAGACAATTTTGGGTTTCTTCTTGGAGAGCCGCTGCAGGGTGTTTAGAGGCCGCCGGGAAGTACGGCGGCAGGGCTCCGGTGTCACAAAATCATTGTCAGAGGAGGCTGCAGAGGCCAAGCGCTGTTGCTGCCGACGGGAGGCTGGGAAGGACAGGATGTCCTCAATTCTAAGAGTGGGGCCCTGGTGTGGAGCCCCCTACTTCCCACAGGCTGCTCACATACCAGCTGGCTGTTTCTTAGTTGACAGGGCTTTCTGGCTGTCCCCTTGGCCAGCCTCAAGTTCCTCTACTGCATCCAGCCCTCTGGTGTGACAGGTCCGGAGCTTCTGCTCAAATTCATCTATCATAGCCTGCAGAGAAAGAGGGATGGAGTGTGCAGCCATGACTGATGGCAGAGCTTAATCCGAACTGCTGCATGTACCAGAGGGGTGCTCAGGTTTCTCTTGGTCTCATGTACAACTTTTTTTTTTTTTTAATTTTTATAATCTTCATTTGTTTATTGGATAGAGACAGCCAGAAATTGAGAGGGATAGGGGAGACAGACAGTGAGACACCTGCAGCCCTGCTTCACCACTTGTGAAGCTTTCCCAATGCAGGTGAGGTCATGTACAACTCTTTATCTCTCATATGTGATAAATAAAATCAATCTAAATAAATCTTCAAGAGAGTTGGGCCTGTAAGTCTAGTTTTTTTTTTTTCTCTAGGATAATTGCTGGGGCTCTATGAATCCACTGCTCCTGGCAGCCATCTTTTTTCCCATTGTTGTTGGTATTATTGCTGCTGCTGCTGTTGTTGGATAGGACAGAGAGAAATGGAGAGAGGAGGGGAAGACAGAGAGAGAGGGGGAGAGAAAGATAGATACCTGCAGACCTGCTTCACCGCCTGTGAAGTGACCCCCCACACACACAGGTGGGGAGCTGGGGGCAGGAACTGGGATCCTTACAATAGTCCTCCGGTCCTTGTGCTTTGGCTTTGCACTATGTGCGCTTCACCTAGTGCGCTACTGCCCCCTCCCCAAGTCTAGTTAAGTCTAGTTCTGTAAGAAAGATTTCACTAATGAGCCACAGTAAGCTCTGAGTGGAAGATCACACAAGTATAGGACATTCTGGAAAAGGCAAAGCAGTTGCCAGGGCTGGGCGTGAGAGGGGAGCACAGAAGGGGAGAGGATTTTTAGGGCAGTGAAACAACTCTGAATGATACCCTACTGGGCATACCAGCTATCACCTATTTTCCCAAACTCACTGAATGCCTCCAAACTCTGGACTTCGGGTGACGATGATGTGTCAAAGAAGGGTCGTTGACCTGTGCCACCCTGCAGGGGTGGCGGTGTAGAGGAGGCTGCCCTGTGTGAGTGTGCGGCACGTGCTGGGAACCCTAGTCTCTCTTTTTCTTCTTTATTGCTTCTTCTTCTTCTTCTTTTATTGCCACCAGGGGCTCAATGCCTGCACCACAAATCCACAGCTCCTGGTGGCTATTTTTCTTTTTTTTATATGTGGTAAAACAGAAAAATGGAGGGAGTGGGGAGATCGAGAAAAAGAGAGACACCTGCAGGCCTGCTTCGCCACTTGTGAAACTTCCCCCTGAAGGTGGGGAGTACTGTGTATGCTCAACTGTCCAGCCCCAGAACCCTACTATCCTTTCTACTTAGTTTTGCCTTGAACCTAAATCTGCTCTGAAAAAGAAAAGAGAGGGAAATGGAAACAAGCAGGAATTGGAAAAAGACCAGCCTTAGATCACCAGTAACTTGGCTGTAAGCACGCTGTGTATGGGGCGGGGGTGGGGGGTGGTAGGGGGTAGTCCTGTGAACTGTGAAGGGTGGGGGTAGGTGCTCACTCACCTTGCCCTCCGGCTTGGCCCCTCGGCGCAGCTTGCTCACAACGGAAAGGAAAGCACTGAAGACTGACTCATCTGACAGCTTATCTCCAAAGCAATCAAAGTTGTCCAGCATCTTACGGAGACCTCGCTCTGTAAGGGGCAGCTGGGACACACAGTAGGCTAAGTCCCGGTACTGCCGCTCGGTTCTGCCAATGGAGAAGGAATGAGTGTGCTTCTTTTAGTGTAGGGCATCAAGCCCAGGGCAGGAGGCTGGAATCACAGTGAGTAAAGGGCCATCCTTCCCACAGCCCAAGGGAGCCACGGGGGGCAGGGCCCCTGAGCAGAGCACCCCCAGGAAGGTGGCATACCGTGCTGTGCGGAAGCGCTGGCACAGTTTCTCCACTAGGCTCTCTGTCTGCTTATCCTTGGTGATGTAGGAGAGGAGCTGCCTGCAGGAGGGGAGACAGATAGACAGACAAACACACACGTCAGCTACCGGCACCCTCCCCCAACATCCCCACAAAATCTGTTCTGTGAGAGGAAGTTCCTCACACAGCTCCTGCTACGGAATGAACACTGCCCCGTGCCTATCACTTTATAGGGAACTTCTTAAAACTAAGGGACAAATACTGTTTGTTTTATTGTATCAAAGAATTCTTGGACAGGGAGGTTCAGTTACTGCTGAAGATCATGCATGGAGAAGTGGCAGGACTAGAATTCAAAAACAGGCTTCTCTGATTCACAAACTGCCCTGGGGCCCAAGGACCTACTTCATGATGGTGTGGAAAGGCTCTTCCTCCACCCCGCCCTCGGGGTCTGACAGGCGGCTGATAATATCTGGAAGGAGATTATAGATGGTGTTGCCCTGGCAGAGAGAGAGCGTGTTAGAAAGGCAGGTGACCCAAGTTCCTCACCCGGGCATGCCCGGCTGCCCCCGGTGCCTCACCTTGTGGGAGAGCTCAGTGAAGAAGGTCTTGGCCAGTGCAGAGATCTCGGACACAGGATCGATGAGCAGCACGGCCATCTCACTCACCTGCCCCTTGACCTTCACCATGTCCTTCAGGATCAGCTGGGTCATCACCAGTCCTGCTGTCTTCCGAACTTGCTGTGCTGGGTCCCGAAGGCTGGGGACAGAACCTCATGTCACTGAAGCAAGTTACCCTGGGCCTGGCCCTCAAAAGGGAGCAAACCCAGGGCCTCACCATGAGGAACAAGCACACTACCACTGCGCCACAACCTTGGTCTCCTTCACTTCTGTCATTCTAGAAGCAGCTAGAAAGCTATCTGGAGTTGGATGCTGGGGGTGGGGAAGGAGGCCAAGCATGCAGTCATGTTTAGATGGAGGTGTCAACCCCTCTGGGGTCACACTTAGCCAGTGGTCATACTGGCCAAGGATCAAGTAGACATACAGGGTGACACCAAAAGTAGGGGGAGACAGCTCTAGTAATTCCACACAATACTTAACTCCAGCCTCTCCTGCTGGCAGTAGCTGCTAGGGCACCGAGGGCTCTCTTACCGAGCGTACAGATGGGGCGTCCAGGGGTCCACGAGGTTAGGGAAACGGATGGCCAGGTCACCAGTAGCAATCATGAGGTTAGAGCGGACGATGGGGAGAGAGGACTTTTCCAGCATGGTGAACAGAAGGCGGAGCTGGGAGTCACAGAAAGTGGCACTGGGGGCGAGGGGAGGAGCATCAGGAAAATCACATCTTCCTCCTCTCTCTGGGGAAGGCAGCTCCAAACCCAGGGCCTACCTGATCATGCAGAACTTGCCAAGGGCCAGTGAGGCAGCTGCAGAGAGCTCTGGGCTGTTGTAGAGGCCGGGGTTGTTGCAGACTTTAAGCACAAGTGGAACAAAGGCAGCCAGTGTCTGTTTGCCTGTTGGAAGATCAGCTCTAGTACTGGGTCAGGCCATCTTGCTGGGGAAGATCGCTCACTCACTCTGTCACCCCCCCCCCTTCCTTTCAGAACCCTGGCTCAGCTCTGGCTTATGGTGGTGCTAGGGATTGAACCTGGGACCTCAGAGCATAACCATTATGTTATCTCCCCCATCCCTCAGCAGTTCTCACCATCTAGCAGTTCCATCTCACAGATGCCTCGTATTAGCTCTGCCTCTGTGTCATCAGCAGTGGCGCCTACCAGCCCCATCTCCTCCTCCATAGTGGTCTCGGAACCTGTATTCTAGGGAGAAAGGCAGGGGTCCTGGGTGATCAGAGACAACATTTTTCACTCCAATCTAAACTTCACTTTGCAATGGGCCTGGGGAAAGGCAAATTCTGCCTGTTTGTAAAATTGTCAAATGTGCAATTGTCAAAAGAGGAAAGGCTTCTGTATTAAGCAGGAAAAGAATGGGGCCCCATCTATATAAGTTACCAAAATATACTCTTCCCTTTCTTAACCTAGCCTCATAGAACCAGAGGGCTCCCTGTATACAGTAAATAGAGAGAGAGGGTGCCAGACAAAGGCTCAAGGTCGTAAGGGTTGGTTTTCCCTGTGTCCTACTGCATCTAGGGGAGAACGTGGCAGCTCCCATAGCCAAGGCTGGCAGGAAAGGAAGGACTGGGTGTGTGTTCTGACGAGCACGCCACCTTGCAGCGCTGATGCCTGGCACTGACTCAATGGCTCTGTATTTACCTAGTGATTCCCTTAGTGATGGTGGCCAGGCAGCTCACCTTTGCTCTTGCTGCCCTTTCTCAGAGTGTGCTCGGCTTTCACTCAACAGTGGAGAAGCAGAGATAGGCCCCAGAAGGAAGAATGGTGACTTAAGGTCTGACAGAAAGCTGGGAGGTGCCCGAACATTCTACTCACCTTCTCTTTGGGCTCTTTTGTCTTTTGTTCCTGCTCCTCACGCAGCACCCGGCGCCGACAGAGCTCGCCGCTCACTGCCTGCTCCAAGTGGACCATCTGCTGCAGAGCTACATCCCCCGCCAACGCCAGCAGGTTCATCAGCAGCAAGGTGAGGACACGGGCTTCTTCTGAAAGAGGGGACAGCCCAAGAGAAAAAGTCAAGCCACAGAGTCCTCTGCTCTATGTAAACTCATGAAGGAGCAAGAGACGGAGGTGAGGAACTGGCCCATTTGAGTAACAAAAGCAAGAGTGTGGGCTGGGGGCTGCTGTAGAGTGGTGGGGCAGTGGCTCAGGTCTTGGCGGAGAAGCAGCAGGAACCTGTGGCTGCCCATCCGGCCCATGGGCTCTCTTGCCCACTTACTCTGGTCCTGCTGGGTTGAGCTCTTCTCCAGCTTGTCCAGGGCCTGCTTCGCACAGCTCTGTAGCATCTGGGCACAGATCAGCTCGGGGCCCTCTGCCAGCTGGTAAATAAGGGCCACTGCCACCTCTTTGAATGGGATCCAGAGCGGGTCTGGGTGGACAAACCCTGTTTGGGGAAAGGAAGAGCTTAGCTCCTGCAGACAGAGGGCCCTGCTCTGCCTTGGGCCTGTGGCGGCAGCTCACCTTGTGTGACCACGTCCTGCAGTCGCTCAAACAGCCTGTGCTCCTGAGGCAGCCGGAAGGGAGGCTGGCTTTTCCCCAGAGAAGGCTGCTGAGAACAGGAAAGGCAGAATGTGGGGGTATTGGGCATGGAGAAGAGGGGCTCCCATTCTCCTTAGCGGGGATGTGACCACCCACATACCTTTCTCCTGTCAGAAATGCTGGTGATGGCCTGGCACACCTGCTGGGCCAGTCTGTAATCCTGGGGACATCTTTTCTCCAGGCCTATGTCTACCAGTAGGTCCAGGTTGCTCCCCACAATCTCTGGCTTTCCTCTAGGGGAAGGAAGCCACAGAGTGAGCAGCAGTCACGGAGGTGCCTGGAATGTAGCCCCACGGTAGGATACATGCTTTACATGAAATGGTCCTAGGTTTGATCCCCATCACAAGTAAATAAATAAGGGCCAGGGAGAGAGCACAGCAATTTATGGGAGAGATTCTCATGCCTCATGCTTGGAGGGCCCAGACTCAATCCCTGGCACTATTATAAGTTAGAGCTGAGCAGTGGTCTGTCATTACGGACAGGGCGGGGCTGTGTGTCCACTGGTTCCTGTTCTATGGAGCTGACTTGAACACAGAGCTCAGGAGGTCATGGCTGAGAAAAGGAGTCCCCTTCCCTGTCACCCCACTGCCTGTGGGCCTCACCGTGCCATCATCCCGAGGAGCATGACGGAAGAACAGCGCTCCAGAGGGGAGCAGGGGACCTTCCCTGTTGCGCGCTCCCACAGCACCTGGGTCACTGCGGGTTTCAGTTCATCCTTCTGCACAAACTCACAGAGCTAAAGGGAAAGGACAAATGATTCCACAAGTAAGTAGCAGTTCCCTAACCCTTGGTTTACTTCGGAGACAATGTTAACCTGAAGTGAGTAAAAGAAACACTTATGCACAGAAGAGGGAGAAGGAAGCTTATCAGATAAAGTAGGGGTTTGGGAGGTATTTTTGTCTCTTTTCTCATGCCTTCCGAGCTACATCCCTTCAGATGGTAGATTAGTGGGGCCTGGGCTCCACACTCAATCGCCGTGTGTTCCATGGGTTGTGGCTCTCCTGTCTCTTTCTTGAAAAAAATAATGAAGAAAAAGTTTGGGACAGGGAAGCAGCTTAGCAGAATTGAGGCCCTGGATTCACTCCCTAACACCTCACTGGAGAAAACACACTAAAATTGATCTCGATGGGGGAATGCAGGCGCACACGCACACACACCCCGGCACCACAGGGAAGCACCTGCACCAGAAGAAACTTCATGAAAAGTGATGTGGTGCTTGTGGTGTCTCTCCTGTCTCTCTTAGACTGAAAGGAGAGAAAAGGGGAGTCAGAATGGTGGAATTGTGCAGGTGCAAAAGCCTAGGTGAGCAATACCCCAATCTTGCTGAGTTCCATGTGGGTGTGTAATTCTAAACATGTTATAGAGATTTCTAGCAGGATTTCTTTTTTTTTTTTTTTTTTTTTTTACATGCATAACATTCCCCAGGTTCCCATTTAACAATACAACCCCCACTATTTCATTCATCATTTTTCATGGACCTGTATTCTCCCCACCCACCCACCCCAGTCTTTTACTTTGGTGTAATACTCCAATTCCATTTCAGGTTCGACTTGTGTTTTCTTTTCTAATCTTGTTTTTCAACTTCGGCCTGAGAGTGAGATCATCCCATATTCATCCTTCTGTTTCTGACTTATTTCACTCAACATGATTTTTTCAAGGTCCATCCAAGATCGGCTGAAAACGGTGAAGTCACCATTTTTTACAGCTGAGTAGTATTCCATTGTGTATATATACCACAACTTGCTCAGCCACTCATCTGTTGTTGGACACCTGGGTTGCTTCCAGGTTTTGGCTATTACAAATTGTGCTGCCAAGAACATATGTGTACACAGATTTTTTTGGATGGATGTGTTGGGTTCCTTAGGATATATCCCCAGGAGGGGAATTGCAGGGTCATAGGGTAGGTCCATTTCTAGCCTTCTGAGAGTTCTCCAGACTGTTCTCCACAGAGGTTGGACCAATTGACATTCCCACCAGCAGTGCAGGAGGGTTCCTTTGACCCCACACCCTCTCCAGCATTTGCTGCTGTTACCTTTTCTGATGTATGACATTCCCACAGGAGTGAAGTGATATCTCATTGTTGTCTTGATTTGCATTTCTCTGACAATCAGAGACTTGGAGCATTTTTTCATGTGTTTCTCGGCCTTTTGGATCTCTTCTGTGGTGAATATTCTGTCCAAGTCCTCCCCCCATTTTTGGATGGGGTTATTTGTTGTCTTCTTGTTGAGTCTGGCAAGCTCTTTATATATGTTGGTTATTAAACTCTTATCTGATGTATGGCATGTAAAGATCTTCTCCCATTCTGTGAGGGGTCTCTTGATTTGGGTAGTGGTTTCTTTTACTGTGAAGAAGCTTTTTAATTTGATGTAGTCCCATAGGTTTATACTTGCCTTAGTCTTCCTTGTAATTGGATTCGTTTCATTGAAAATGTCTTTAAAATTTATGCGGAAAAAAGTTCGGCCAATATTTTCCTCTAAGTATCTGATTCTAGCAGGATTTCTTATTGTTACCACAAACTCAGCATGTCTAAATTGAAAGTATCATCTTTCTGTGCTTTTCCATTTTATCAGTGGCACCAACACTCTGAGTCACATTTGCTTAAAACCTTAATCACATGACCGGGGAGGTGGGTCAACAGATGGAATGTTGGACTCTCAGACATGAGGTCCTGCGTTCAATCCACACCATTCCATGTGCCAGAGTAATGCTCTGGCTTTCCCCCACCATACCATTAATAAATCTCAAGAGGAGGAAGGATGTAACACTTTAACCATCTAACTAAAAACAATGTTTCTCTTGCAACTATCCGCATCATGGCAGTTCTGGAAGGGCCTCCGAGGTAGAGCATATGCCTTCCGAGCATGGGGCCCTGGGTGGTGCCGCAGTACTTTGGTGCTTCTCCCTCTCTCCAGATGCATAAAATCAGTGCTGGAGAGATACACTCAGTGATACTGCATACGTGTGGGATTCTGTCTTGATTCCAAGCACTGCATTAAATAACTGATAATCATGGGCTTATGTACAGTTCTTAGCTTTCCTTTCATCCCCGAAGTCTAGTCTCCTGTCCTGGACACTACGTACAGCAGCCTCCAGGAAATGTCCATGCCCTAGCTTCATCTCGTCAACCTGCATGCTAGGGCTCAGTCTGTCTTCCAAACGCCTCCTGCATCTTGATATGCCCCTGCTTTCTTTTGTCCACTGTAGGAATCCAGCCAAGTCCCCAGCCTCCAGAATCCCAGGCCAAGTGTTAATAACACTAGACTTTTTCTCTTTTCCCCACTGTTGATGAGGAACAACTGGTCGCAGTTAGTGGTGCTCCCTCTAGTGGCAGCTGGTGGTCATTACCCCCACCATTAGTTCCCACAATCCATAAACATCAAAACAGATTTGCTTCCTAAGACTAGTGAGAACTAGTGGTTATCTTTGGGAGGTGGGAGGATGGGGATACAGAACTCTGGTAATGGGTGTTGTGTGGAACTGTTTACAATGTAATCAACTATTAATCACACACACACACACACACACACACACACACACACACACACACACACACAAACAGATTTGCCTCACTAAAACTCTGCTGCCCTGGCTAAGAAGATTTAACGTTCTGGACTCTAGAAAGGCATCCTGGGAACTCAGTTTAGTTGCCACTTATATTTCCAGCTTTATCATTGTCAGATAACAGTTCTGAGTCAGAACATAATCTTCCTTATTCTGTAACATAGCCTATGCTCTTTCTTGATTTCCCACCAGAAATGTTTCCCCTCCTTTCTCCAATTGTCTTAAGTTCTACTCATTAAGACCAAACAAATCCCCCCACCACCTGGAGGAAGCTTTCCTTTACTATCTTGTATTGTCTTCTTTCTCATTCTGTCCCCCTCACCACCATAATCCCCCAACACCACCATAAGCCAGAACTGAGCATTGTTCTGGTTAAAAAATAAATAAATAAGGGGCCAGGCGGTGGCACACTTGGTTGAGCGCACACACTGCAGTGCACAAGGACCCAGGTTCAAGCCCCTGGTTCCCATCTGCAGGGGGAAGGCTTCATGAGTCGTGAAGCAGGGCTGCAGATGTCTCTCTATCTCTCTCCCTATGTCCCCCTCCCCTCTCAATTTCTGTCTGTCTCTATCCAAAAATAAATTAATAAAAAAGTAAAAAAAAATAGATGAGTCTGTTTTCTATAATTAAGTAATCAACTTTGCCAGTAACCAGCTAGAGCCATGTTCTTTAAATGCTTTCTGTCTCATATTTCTTTTTTCCCCTTCAGGGTTTATGGCTGGGGATAATCTGCCTGCACTAAGAATCCTTTTTTTGATATAACAGAGAGAATTAGGAAGGGAAGACAGAGGGAGATAAAGATAAGACACCTGCAGACCTGCTCTATTGCTTGTGAAGCAAACCCCCTACAGGTGGGGAGCCAGGGCTTGAACCAGGATCCTTGCACCGGTTCCTGTGCTTCGTGCTATGTGTGCTTATCCCAGTATGCTACCACTCAACCTCCATGTCATATTTCTCATTGTGAAATAAGATATTATCTCATAGGGCTGTAAGTGAACAGACATTAGAAGCCTTTTGGTCTGACATTTTTTGGTAAAGAATGTTCTATGTAAGGGGGGTAGCAGAATGATTATGCAAAATACTTTTATACTTAAGGCTCCAAGTTCAGTGCTCAGTACCACCAATAAGCCAGAGCTGAGCTGAGCAGTGCTGTGATAAAAAAATGAACAAATGTGGTCTAGGAGGTGGCGTAGTGGTAAAGCTTTGGACTCTCAAGCATGAGGTGTCTTGAGTTAGATCCCCAGCAGCACATGGGCCAGAGTGATGTCTGGTTCTTTCTCTCTCCTCCTATCTTTCTCATAAACAAATAAAATCTTTAAAAAAAAAAAAAAAGCCTTATATGCAGTAACAGTTGTGCATCCCTAGGAGCTGGCAGACTCCTTGGATTTTTAAAGAAATCAGTGAGACTCCCAGACTGGAGATGGCCCAGCTGTGTACAACTGAAAATCTTGTATGGGTTTCCCGTCCAATGGAGACCCCTGAGCCACTTGTAGCACTGATAAAACATGTGACAAGATTTGGGGACCTCTACCTGGTTCTTCTGTAACAGGGTTTGCATTTTGGGTGAGTTCCATTTGCTTCTATATTTGGAATTGGTTTTATTCTTTGTTTCCTTTCACTAACACAGCTCTGGGGAACACAATTCAGCTTCCACACACTTACAAGTACCCTGGGGTACAGTTTAGCTGCAATTATGAATCTAGGAATAGAAAAAAATTCCCCCCTTAACTGTAATACTGCTTAGCCTATGTGTTATTGGAATTTGATGAGGGGTGGTGGCCATTGAAAAGATCTCTAGACGACATATATATATATATATATATATATAATTTGGACCTCCAAGGTTATTGCTGGGGCTCGGTGCCTGCACTACAAATCCACTGCTCTTGGAGGATATTTCCCCCCTTTTTGTTGCCCTTGTTTTATCGTTATTTTATTTTTATTTATTTACTTTTTTAGATAGGACAGACAGAAATGGAGAGAGATGGGGAAGACAGAGAGGGGGAGAGAAAGACACCTGTAGACCTGCTTCACCACTTGTGAAGCGACTTCCCTGCAGGTGGGGAGCCGGGGGATCGAACCGGGATCCTTACGCTGTTCCTTGCGCTTTGCACCACTGCACTACCGCCCAACTCCCCGTTGTTGTGGTTATTATTATTATTATTGTTGTACTGATGTCATCGTTGTTGGATAAGACAGAGGGGAGAGAAAGATAAACACCTGTAGATCTGCAGGTGGGAAGCTGGTGGCTTGAACCGGGATCCCTATGTTGGTCATTACACTTCACACCACATGTGCATAACCTGCTGTGCTAGTGCCTGACCTCCAGACTACCATATATTTTTTACAATTAGGATCGTTCTTACAAAGAAGACTAAGGCAAGTATAAACCTATGGGACTACATCAAATTAAAAAGCTTCTTCACAGCAAAAGAAACCACTACCCAAACCAAGAGACCCCTCACAGAATGGGAGATCTTTACATGTCATACATCAGATAAGAGTTTAATAACCAACATATATAAAGAGCTTGCCAGACTCAATAACAAGACAACAAATAACCCCATCCAAAAATGGGGGGAGGACTTGGACAGAATATTCACCACAGAAGAGATCCAAAAGGCCAAGAAACACATGAAAAAATGCTCCAAGTCTCTGATTGTCAGAGAAATGCAAATAAAGACAACAACGAGATACCACTTCACTCCTGTGAGAATGTCATATATCAGAAAAGGTAACAGCAGCAAATGCTGGAGAGGGTGTGGGGTCAAAGGAACCCTCCTGCACTGCTGGTGGGAATGTCAATTGGTCCAACCTCTGTGGAGAACAGTCTGGAGAACTCTCAGAAGGCTAGAAATGGACCTACCCTATGACCCTACAATTCCTCTCCTGGGGATATATCCTAAGCAACCCAACACATCCATCCAAAAAGATCTGTGTACACATATGTTCTTGGCAGCACAATTCGTAATAGCCAAAACCTGGAAGCAACCTAGGTGTCCAACAACAGATGAGTGGCTGAGCAAGTTGTGGTATATATACACAATGGAATACTACTCAGCTGTAAAAAATGGTGACTTCACCGTTTTCAGTCGATCTTGGATGGACCTTGAAAAAATCATGTTGAGTGAAATAAGTCAGAAACAGAAGGATGAATATGGGATGATTTCACTCTCAGGCAGAAGTTGAAAAACAAGACCAGAAAAGAAAACACAAGTAGAACCTGAAATGGAATTGGCATATTGCACCCAAGTAAAAGACTGGGGTGGGTGGGTGGGGAGAATACAGGTCCATGAAGGATGATAAATGACATAGTGGGGGTTGTATTGTTAAATGGGAAACTGGGGAATGTTATGCATGTACAAACTATTGTATTTACTGTTGAATGTAAAACATTAATTCCCAATAAAGAAATAAATTAAAAAAAAAAAAGGACCGTTCTGCTGAGTATCTGAGAAACTGTGAAATTTTTTTATTTATTTTTATTTTTTAACCAGAGCACTGTTTAGCTCTGGCTTATGGTGGTGCGGGGGACTGAACCTGGGACTTTGGAGCCTCAGAAATGAGAGTCTGTTTGCATAACCATTATGCTATCTACCCTCCGCTCAACAGTGAAATTTTATTTTACTTTATTTGTTAATTTTTTAAACTAGGGCACTGCTCAGTTCTCGCTTATGGTGATGCAGAGGATTTAGGGTGGGACAATAGAAACTCAAGCATGAGAGTCTTTTTACATAAACATCTCCCACAACTGGAACTAAAATTTTTAAAAATGGGCTTTTTTTTTATGGTTATGCAAAGAGATTTTATTGCCTGAGGCTCCAAGGTCCCAGGTTTAATCCCCAATACCACATAAGCTAGAGCTGAACAGTGCTCTGGTCTCTCTCTTTGTATCTCTCACTAAAATAAAGTTGTTTTTTTTTGTTTTTGTTTTTATTGGATAGGGACAGCCAGAAATCGAGGGGAAGGGGGAGATAGAGAGGGAGGGAGACAGATACCTGCAACACTACTTCACCAGTTGCGAAGCTTTCCCACTACAAGTAAGGGGCTAGGGGGGCTCAAACCCTTGTTCTTGCACATTGTGGTATCTCTCAATCACTATGCTGCATGATTCCTTAGTGACAAAGAGATTGAGACACCACAGCACTGTTCCACTACTTGTGAAGCTACCCCTGGACAGCTGCTCCCATGTGTTGACCAGCATCTTGAATCCAGGTCCCCATACTTGAGTGAGGGTCTCCCAGTCCTCCAGCCTGGCCTCTTGATCAATTGGCCTTCAAGTGATCAGCACAGAATCTTCACAATTGTTAATTAGCTAAAAGGCTCAAGTAGGTTAACAGGAGTAGAGTAAAGCACTGGGAATAGAGCCTGGAGTCAGGAGATAGCCAGGTTGGTAAAGTGGGCACCTCATTGCGTACGAGGTCCTGTGTTTGAGCACGAATGATGGAGTGGAGGAATCATGCAGGAGCCATACACAAACACACACAAGAATAAAAGGTAAGTGCATGTGGCGCAAAACACAAGGACCGGCGTAAGGATCCTGGTTTGAACCCCCCGCTCCCCACCTGCAGGTGGTAAAGCCAGCCTGCAGGTGTCTGTCTTTCTCTCCCCCTCTCTGTCTTCCCCATCTCTCTCCATTTCTCTCTGTCCTATCCCACACCGACAACATCAACAACAACAACAATAAAACAACAAGGGCAACAAAAGGGAAAATAAACAAATATTAAAAAAAAAAAAGAATAAACGGCAGTGCCTGGCATATGAGGTTATTGTTATTTTTAAAATGTATCTATCAATGAGAAAGAACCAGAGCATCACTCTGGCACATGGGTTGCCAGGGCTCCAACTCAGGAGCTCACAGCTGAGAGCCCACTGCTTGCTCTGCTCTCTCTACTTCACCTCCTACAAGTGTTACTGTATTACTATCAGTGCAGCCATCAGCTCTGCCCCTTATTCTGGCACTTTAAACTCAGTCTGCTACTTTGTTTCATGTTTTTCATTACAAACTTAACTGTTTCCTTTAGTTTGGGAATTTGAGGCCCCCAGAGGCCCAGGTTCAATCCCTGTTATTACCACCTGCCAAGGTTGAGCAGAGCTCTGGTTCTTCTTTCTCATGGAAAAAAAGAAGAAAAAAAAAATAGAGAAAGAAAGAAAGAAAAGAAAAAGTTGAGAACAAGGAAGCAGGTGATCAGAGTTCTCTGCAGGGCAGAATGATTTCAGAATGCACATCAGTAGCTCGCTGATACTGGTTGAATAAAGGGGACATAAGGAGACTTACGATTTCCTCCAGACATTGAACGGTCCCAACTGAAGCGTTCACTAGCAGCAAAGAGAGATTCTGAATCAAAGTCTGGGCCTTAGCTCTGTAGGAAAAGCAAAGAATAGGAGATCATCAAAGGACTGATACATGGGCTTCCTTGGACATTCAGCCCCACCCTGAGCCCCACAACAGACCTACTACCTATGGATTCAAAAATCCTCCAGAAGACCAGAAATGTCCTGGGGGAAGGTGACTTCAGAAAAGTCAGCAAAGGCCAAGTAGCCACTGACCTGGCAGAGTCCCCTTTAGGGCTGAGGTAAAGCTGGCGGTAAGCATTGAGCACAGCTTCCCGGACACCAGGCTCCTTGGACCAGATGAGCGGCAGCATGCGGCGGACTCCATGCAGGGCCTGGGGCAGCCCGAACTGGGACACCATCACGAAAAATTCGATCACCTCCTGCACCACTGAGAAGAGAGCCATCGGTGTCACCTCTGCTGAGCAAAATCCCCTCACACCTGAACTTTCTTAATGCGGCAACATGTGACTGGGGGCTTTTCTCCTTTTCCTTGAGATGTGGACTCCTCCTAAGTGTCTTGTCATGGAACAGTCTGTGCTGCAGCCCAGGAGGTGGTACGGCAGATAAGGCATTCAAATCGAAAGCCTGAGGTCCTGAGTTTGATTCCTGGCACTGCATGTGCCAGAGTGATGTTCTGCTTCTCTCTACTTTATTTCCCTCCTGCCTCCATTAATAAATACATATTTTTTAAAAAAAGAGAGAAAAGAATGCCTGACTCTTTTAAGAGAACAGTTATTGGGTTGTCAGGAAATTCATGACAGGGTTGGGAAAGAGGATGATGGTTATGCAATGATGTTTTCATGCCTGAGGCTCCGAAGTCCCGGGTCCAATTCCCAATACCACCATAAGCCAGAGCTGAGCAGTGCTCTGGTAGCTCTGTATCTTTCTCTGTCGTTAAAAATAAAGAAGTAAAATATTTCTAAAAAGTCAATGGTAAACTTTGTATAGAAAAAAATAGGTCATGACTTTTCCCCAACAAACACACACACACACACACACACACACACACACACACACACACACACTATATGGGGCTGGGTAGTGGTGCACCTGGTTGAGCACACATATTACAGTGCTCAAGGACCTGGGTTCAAGGCCCAGGTTCCCACTGGCAGGGGGAAAGCTTCACAAGGGATGAAGTAATGCTGTAGGTGTCTCTCTTTTTAATATTTTATTTAGGGGTAGAAGCAGAGAAAAATGAGAGGGAAGGGGAAGGTAGAGTGGGCAGGAAGAGACACACCTATACACTGGCTTCACCAATTGTGAAACTTCCCCCCTGCAGGTGGGGAATCAGAGGCTTGAACCCAGGTTCTTGCACATTAAAATGTGTGTGCTCAAACTGCCTGGCCCCTCTCCCCTTTCTCTCTCTTTTTCTTTTATTTATTTATTTATTTATTTATTGCCTCCAGGGTTATCTCTGGGGCTCAGTGGCTACACTACGAACCCACTGCTCCTAGAGGGTACTTTTTCCCATTTTGTTGCCCTTGTTGTTTATCACTGTTATTGTCGTTATTATTGTTGTCACTGCTGTCGTTGTTGGATAGGACAGAGAGAAATGGAAAGAGGAGGGGAAGACAGAGAGGGAGAGAAAGATAAGACACCAGCAGACATGCTTCACTGCTTGTGAAGCAACCTCTCTGCAGGTAGGGAGCCAGGGGCTCTAACCGAGATCCTTACTCCAGTCCTTGGGCTTCACATCATGTGTGCTTAACCCACTGCACTACTGCCCCCCCATTTTAAAATTTTTAAAAATTATTTTTACTTATTTATTTCATAGAGACAGCTAGAAATCAAGAGAGAAGGGGGTGATCCTTACTCCAGTCCTTGGGCTTCATATCATGTGTGCTTAACCCACTGCACTACTGCCCCCCCCATTTTTAAATTTTTAAAAATTATTTTTACTTATTTATTTCATAGAGACAGCTAGAAATCAAGAGAGAAGGGGGTGATAGACAGGAAGAGAGGCAGAGAGACACCTGCAACACTGCTTTACCACTTGCAAAGCTTTCCCTATGTAGGTGGGAACGGGGGGCTTGAATCTGGGTCCTTGCGCATTGTAACGTGTGCTGAACTAGGTGCGCCACCACCTGGGCCCTCCCTCTATCTCTGTCCCCACCCCCAATATGTATCTTATGGACAACACTGACTCCCTAGCCTCAGACACAGTCCACACAGAGTAGGGGCCTCGGCCTACCTGACGTTGTGTTTTCATACATCATCTTGTTGATGATGCTGATGGCTTGTGTGATCTTCACAGAGAAGCTGTAGGCATCTTGCAGGTATTGCACCAGCATCTCCTGCTTCACAAGCTCTTCATCGTCCCTGGACCTCCCAGGTAGTGAGGGCTTGTCTTTACACTCACTCAGTCCTGGGCCCTTGCTCCCTGCTGATGTGGGGGGGTTCTTCTCCTGTGTGGTTGCTGCAGGGCCTAGAAGTGATGAGAATTACAGGACAGTTCCTGTTTGGAGGAGTATGGAGAAACCCACCAGCTATCAACAACCCTGCTAACTTCTTTCCATAGTAAGTAAGTACCAAGTACACTGGTTATGTCTGGAATGGTCCCTGGAGTGGTTTGAGGCTGGGAAGCCCTGTGATTATCCCTCTTACTCAAGCTCCTGCCTGCTCCCATTTCAGGGCAGAAGCACCTTCTCTCTAGTTTTTTTAGCACCAGGCTAGTTAGCCAGAGCAGGACATACAGGAAATAGTCCACAAATACGACTAGAAACAATCTGTTGACTGAAGAGTGTCAGTAAAGGGATTACCTTTGAAGATAGTTTCCAAGAGAGACAGGAATTTGGTCTCCTCTGGCTCCTCTGGGACCACATTACTGAAGGGTTCAGACTCTGGAAATCGGCTTATGGTTTGTTGAGTGAGAGCAATGGCTTGCCTGAAAGAGTATCAACCTGTCACCAATTTTGAATTCTTGCCATTTTCTCTAAAGGTTTATTTACTGAGAGAACCACAGCGTTCTTCTGGCATATGCAGTGCCAGGGATTCAAACTAGTATCTTAGACATGCAAATCTGGTGTCCTAGCACTGAGCTAACACCTCCCCTCGTTTTATACTCTCCCACCTCCCTTTCACAGCCAGAGTGCTGCTCTGACCTTTTTCTCTCAATCTACCTCTTACTTGTGAAATAAATACAACAAATCTAGGGCCATGTGGTAGTGGACCTGGTTAAGTGCACAAGGACCCAGATTCAAGCCCCTGGTCTCCACCTGCAGGGAGAAAGCTTCATGAGTGGTGAAGTAGGGCTGCAGGTATCTCTGTTTCTCCCCCCCCATCAACTTCTCTGTCTCTAATAATAAAATAAAAAATAAAATAAATCAAAGAGGTGGCCAGGTGGTGGTGCACCTGGTTGGACACACGTTACAATGCATAAGGACCCAAGTTCAAGCCCCTGGTTCCCACTTGCAGGGGGAAAGCTTCATGAGTGGTGAAGCAGGGCTGCAGGTATCTGTCTCTCTCCCTCTCTATCACCCCCTTTCCTCTCAGTTTCTGACTTTATCTAATAAATAATAAAGATAATAATAAATAAATAAGTAAATAAATCAAAGAGGAGGAGGAGAGGGAGGAAGAAACCCTTTCTTACCTGAGATTTTAGCCTGGAAGTAAAGAAAGTAATAATTCTATATAGTCTTATTATTATTATTTCAAAGGACAAAGCTATTTAAATTTTTTTTTTTTTTTACTTCTTTATTTATTTTGGATAGAGATAAGCTGAAAGGGGAGGGGAGGACAGAGAGGGAGAAATAAAGAGAAACATCTGGAGCACTGCTTCACCACTCATGACGCTTCCCAACTGCAGGTGCGAACTGGGGTCTTGAACCCAAGTCCTTGAGCACTGTAATGTGTGTGCACTACAAGATGCACCACCATCCACCCTCTCTTAAAAAATAAAATAAAATAAAATAAAATTTAGTGAAAGAGAGTTACAAAAAGATGTAGAGATGGGAGTCAGGTGGGAGCGCAGCAGGTTAAGCGCACATGGTGCAAAGCACAAGGATTGGCCTAAGGATCCTGGTTTGAGTCCCTGGCTCCCCACAAGCAGGTCTGTAGGTGTCTATCTTTCTCTCCCCCCTCTGTCTTCCCCATCTCTCTCTGTCCTATCCAACAATGACGACATCAATAACAACAATAATAACTACAACAATAAAAAAACAACAAGGGCAACAAAAAAAGGGAATAAAAAAAAAAGATGTAGAGACAGACCAAAGCATTGATCAGCTCTGGCTTATGGTGGTGTTGGAGATTAAACCTGAGAAGTTTTTTTTTTTTTTTAGTTGGCTTCCTAGCACACTAAGTGTGACACATTTCAAAGTGAAACATAAGGATGAACTTATTCCTTATGCTACACTTTCTACTCCTTACACCCCATACTACTCCTTATACTACTGCACATCCCACTTAAGATCTAAAACTCTTTCTCCTCCAGACCAGCCTCCATGACTACTTCAGCTTTGCTTCCGACTGCCTTTGTCCATGTATCTTCCCAGTAATCTCCCATTATACCTCCACCTCTTTTTCTCTGGACGCCTTGTTCATCTGCTCTTCTTCCAGGATACTAAGATATTGCCTACATCTTCCCGTTTCTGCTTTTTTACATCAAGACCCTGCCATTGGAATGTTTTCTACCAGAGGCCTTTCTTTTCATGTGCAGAGTCTGACCAAAACCACACTGCCAGACGCAAAATATGAACTGATTTTACAAAACTGCAAAAAATACAAAAAGTGAACGCCTTAAATGACTAAGAGGCGCTGCTAGGCGGCCAACGCCATGTCTTCCTTCGGTTCTACTAGGAGCGGCTGCTATCTGCCGGCTTGCTCCCCGGCGGGCTGCGGTGGGTGCGGCAGAGACACAGCTGGGGAGCCAAGTCCAAGTCCGCTCAGGGCCCCCCGGAGGCCGGGTCCTCCCGCGCCAGCCGCGCCCAGCAGCCGTTGACACCGTTCCGGAGTCAAGAGAAAAAAAACTGGGCTCGGCATTTTTACCTCAGACAGACCTCACTATCTTTCCACAGACATTTCCAGAAACCTGGCTCACAGCTGGAACTCCAACCTCTATGGGCGGAGGAGTTATTAAAAAATAATAATAAATTAACTTAAAAAAAGAAAACCACCACACACCAAACCTACTACGCCACCATTTCCGGCTTGCGAGAGGAACAAATATGCCAAACTTGAGAAGTTTTTTATGTTATCATTAAGCTGTCTTCCCAGCTCTACAGTCTCTCTCTCTCCCTCTCTCTCTTTCTCTCTTTTGCCTGTAGGGATACTGCTGGGGCTTGGTGCACAAATCCACTGCTCCTGGAGGTTATTTTTTCCCCTTTTGTTGCCCTTGTTATTTTATCATTGTTGTGGCTATTATTATTCTTATCATTGATGTCATTGCAGTTGGATAGGACAGAGAGAAATGGAGAAGAGGGGAAGATAGAGTGGGAAAGACAGACACCTGCAGACCTGCTTCACCACCTGTGAAGCGACTCCCCTGCAGGTGGGAGCCAGGGGTTTGAACCTGGATCTTACACCGTTCCTTTCGTTTTGCACCACTTGCGCTTAAATTTTGTTAGTTTTTTATTATTTATTTATAAAAAGTAAACACCAACAAAACCATAGGATAAGAGGGGTACAACTTCACACAATTCCCACCACCAGAACTCCATATCCCATCCCCTCCTTTGATAGAGAATGACAGACAGATATAGATATAGGTGATACAGATACAGAGCAGAACATTGCTCAACTCTGGTTTATGGTGGTGCTGAAGTTTGAACCTGGAACCTCAGAGCTCAGGTATGGAAACCTTTTGCATAACCATTATGCTGTCTCCCTAGCCCACATTTTCTTGTGAAATAAACTTGTCTTTTAAAATGTAAAGTTTATCATAAATCAGGCATCCATCTGTACATGTGTGAAGCTGTGGTCTCTGTGTTGTGTTCCTGTGGTCGGTTTATCACACATCTTGTGCTGACACTACATTCTTTGAATTCTGTGGCTTTATTATTATGTCCTGGCTTCTGGTAGAGCAAACCTTCCCACCATGTTCATCTTCGTGAGGCCATTCTTGACTCTCTGCATTGCCATGGAAATTCTTTTTTTTTTTTTTTCCCCCATGGAAATTCTAGCATCACTTTGTTTTACACACTCCCTAAAAAGCTTGTTGGGAGCCCCAGGAGGGGTAGCTCAGCAGTCTGGGTACCTGCCTGCCCTGGTTAGTCCCAGCACATGGGGCTACCACAACACTGGTGGCATCTCTAACCCCCCACTCCCTCTTTTATTATCACTAGGTTTATTGCTGGGGCTCAGTGTCAGCACTACAAGTCCACTGCTCCGGGAAGCCTGACTCCCGATACTTTTTTTTAATGTCCATATAGAAAAAAAAATAATTTTTTTTCCCTTTCTTTTTAGAATGAGTCAGTACTTCATTTGGAGTGTCCAATAGGGTCACCTTGAGCAGGAAGTATGACACATTCAGTATTGGGGCCATTATTACAATGAAAACATCTAGTGGCAGCATGCCCTATGTGTAGTTCATTTTGTTTTTTCCCTACAAAAAGTGTAAATGGGTTTTTATTATGTGTAACATAGGCAAGATCTAAAGCCATCACCTTAGTTCACAAAGCATAATTTTTAGAATGCCCTGTAAGGAGAGTTTCTCTTTCTTTTGGACCTCTCCACCCATAGTTGATTTACCACAAAGTTAAAATAACAACCAAGTTTTGCTGGGTTCCCTGCTGTTTGAGCATGCTCTGTAAACATTTTTGAAATCTACCTGAATGGCTAGAGACCAGCAGCCTCAAAAGCAATTTAATTAGGGTCACTTTTGGGGTCAGATGGACCTATCTGCTTCTCAATTTAAGACATCATCAAGACATGAATAAGCATAAATCTATAGCCAATGGCTATAGGAAAAAAGAAGAACAGTTAGATCTTCACGGAACAGCTGTTCTGTAGTTCTGTGAGTAAAGCAAACCACACAATTGCTCTGAGGCCTTTCCAATGACAAGGGCCCACAGCAGAGTCCTATCAGGATAGACCTCAGCTTGGAATTCATTTAAAAGAAATAAACAGGAGTCGGGCGGTAGCGCAGTGGGTTAAGCGCAGGTGGCACAAAACTCAAGGACGGGCATAAGGATCCCGGTTCATGCCCACAGCTTCCCACATGCAAGGGGCTCGCTTCACAAGTAGTGAAGTAGGTCTGCAGGTATCTATCTTTCTCTCCCCCTCTGTGTCTTCCCCTCCTCTGTCCATTTCTCTCTGTCTTATACAACAATGATGACAACAATAATAACTATAACAATAAAACAAGGGCAACAAAAATAAACAAATATTAATAAATAAATAAATAAACAGCCTGGAAGTGGGTTCAGTAGGTAGAGTGCATACAAGAAGGCCTGAATTCAGTCCCTGGAACCACAGCTGGCTTCTCAATAAGTAAGTGCATTTATCCCAAAAGGAAGGAATTTTTTTTTTTTTTTTTGTCTCACAAAGGTTCCCTCTAAACCTAAAAAGGCCTGTTCTGTCACATACTTGTACTTAGCTTTGGCAAGCAGCTGATGGATACGGCCTTTCATGTCTTCTATGGTTTCCTTTTCAGCGATTTCCAGAGAAGGCTCCTCCTCGTCCTGGGGAAGCGCCAGCAGCTGCTGCAGTGTTGACTTCAGCTCTGGCAGCATGGCTTCCCATTCCTCCTCTGGGTCTAGCTCAGCCGCTGAGTAAGAAAGGCTCACTTAGACACATTCACTGGGGTTTGTTTTGGCCAAGGGCACTGTGCACTCTCTCTCTGGCCCTGGCATCTGACAGTGGGGGAAAGGCTGTATGGGGTACAATGCCCACACAGTTTTAACTACTTACAGGTGGTGGTGGCTCGCCTCTGGGCCCTCATGTCCTGTAGTTTCTGGGTTTCCTTCTGCAGTGGCCCAGCAAGGTCTGTATCGCTGAGCTTTCAAGTAAAGTGAATAACAGTCAGGCCCCCACACCATTCCACCCCCTGCTTCCATGAAACCCCTTTTTTTTTGGGAGGTGGGCCACACATAATTACCTTGGAGGAGAAGGGGTTATTGGTGAGGAAGCTGGCCAGCAGCTGGATGGCATTTTTGCACACCAGCACTGATTTGTCTTCCAGACGGCCCACTGCCAAGGCCACCACTGCCTGGAAACGTGTGAGGGGCAGAACCTACATGGGACAGGGAGAAAAGGATCATTCGTGGCCCTTATTATACTTCCCACAGAGGATGGTTCTGAAGCACACTCTATGTGAACCACCCACTCATTCTAAAAAGCAAAACAAAAATACCTGTTATATGGAAATAAAAAAAAAAGTTTTCTCAACCCTGGATGGGGAAGATAGCATAGTGATTATGTAAAAAGACCAAAGCTCCAAAGTCCCAGGTTCAGTCTCCCACACTATAAATCTAGAACTATAAATCAGAACTAAGCAGTGTTCTGATCTCTCTCTCCAAACAAACAACAAAACCCTGCAAATCCAGTACAGTCCCAAGGCACCCAAGTATGAGCCTAGCTGCTACGGCACTGAAGGAAGCTTCTGTGCTGTGGTTTCTTTCCCTCCCTCTATCTGAAAAAGTTATTCTGGAGTGAAGCCCTGGAAATAAAAATAAATAAACAAATAGAGATGGGGGCAGGGCAGTGGTACAACCTGGTTAAGTGTATATGCTACCATGTGAAAAGACCCTGCTCTCCACCTACAGTGGGGATGCTTCACAAGTGTGTATCTTTCTCTCTCCCCCTGTATCCCCCCTCCTTTCTCAATTTCTCTGCCCTATTCAATAACAAACATAAATAAATAAATAAATACAGTCCTGAAATAGAACTGAGTCTTGACCAGCACTAGATTTCTTTATATATATAGTTTTTAAAAAAATATTTATTTTCTCTTTTGTTGCCCTTGTTTTTTTATTTATTGTTGTTGTAGTTATTATTTTCCTTGGCCTATACAGAGAGGGACTCTGTCTTTATTATGTGGGAGGGTGTTCACCTTCTGCTGGACGATTCTGGTAAAGAGCTGCAAAACACGACTCCGCACGAAGGAGTTGACATCATGGCCGTGGGCTTGCAAGGTGTCTAAGAACTGGTCTCTGGTGTCCCGTGCTGCTTCTTCCAGCTGATCACCATTCAGAACCTGCAGGATCATCTCTGCCATGGCTGCTAGTACTGCATTGCGCATCATGTAGTTCTGAGAGGCAGGAATAAGACTGGCGTGAGGCCCTCCACAGCACACCAACACTATTTCTCATTTTCCTAAATGTTTATGTCCATCCAGGGACACTAAAGGGACAAGGCATTTGGTTAAGGTAAAGTCTGCTTGTCTCAATCAGCTAGATGCTTTATCATTCACCTCCAAGGTCACTAGGAAAAGTTGAATCTCACAGAAAAATATTAGGTGAAAATAAATGAGAGTCAAAAACAATTCTCCCGAAAGGTGTGTGTGCCCAGGCAACCACAGTAGCACTGATATGAATTCACTTCTACTCATCAAAACACACTAGAGGGAGTCGGGCAGTAGTGCAGCGGGTTAAGTGCACGTGGCACAAAGCACAAGTACCAGCTTAAGGATCCTGGCTCGAGCCCCGAGCTCCCCACCTGCAGGGGAGTCACTTCACAAGCAGTGAAGCAGGTCAGCAAGTATCTATTTTTCTCTCCTCCTCTCTCCATTTCTCTCTGTCCTATCTAACAATGACAACACCAATATCAACAATAACTACAACAACATAAAAAAAGGGCAGCAAAAGGGAAAATAAAAAAAAAAAAACAACAAAAAAAAACACACTAGAAAAGATTAATTACTATCTTTCACCTGAGGTTTCATCTTTGATCCTTCCTAATAAACATTCCCTCCCCCTCCCACTCCATCCCCTAATTTTATGGACAGAGAACAAAAAGCAGAAAACAGCCCTTGGGTGCCAAGCCAGTCCATTAGAGGAGCTGGTGGAGAAAGGGATTTAGAGTTTTTGCCAGGACAAAAGCCACAGAATCAGGACAAGCAGAACTCAAGACAGTAGATAAATGAGTGAAAAGCCTTTGTCCTTGATAACCATGCAGGACTGTCTCATAACCAATTTTAGAAGCAGGCTAGCAATCAGGAATGAAAAAGAACTGAGAAGATGGGGGCTGATGAGAAAGCAAGGTGAACTACCTAGAAGGAAGAGGAACTCAGAATCACAGCTGAACCACTCCCACTAGATAGAATAAGATGTGGAACTATGACATCCCCTTGTCAGAGATGGATAAAATCAACATGCTATTGAAATGGGGTTAGTAAATAGCACTTGATACAATCAATTCCATCTACTTCTCTATAGACAATGAGTTGCCTTAGTGATATAACTTCACTCATGGACCTCAGATCCCCAGGGAGCCACCCACCTCGCCATCCAGGTGATCTAGCAAAATGCACATGCTGCTCATCAGGACCGCAGGGATGCGTTCTGCCAGCTCAGTCAGGAAAGCTGCAAAGCCTTTTGTTCCTGCAGGGTCCCGACTCAGCTCCTGGGGACACTTCTGTCCAATTTCTCTACACAACACAGGGGAGAAAACAGCTAAAGCAGCGTGACTCCAGACTGGCCTCTGATGGTTGAAGGAACTGAGAATTGCACGAGAGTACATTTTTTTTTTTTGCCTCTAGGGTTACTGCTGGGGTTCGGTGCTTGCACTAGGAATCCACCGCTCCTGGAAGCTATTTTTTTGCTCTTGTTGTTGTTGCAGTATAGAACAGAAAGAAATTGAGAAAGGGGGGAGTCGGGCGTTAGCGCAGCGGGTTACAAGGACTGGTGTAAGGATCCCGGTTTGAGCCCCTGGCTCCCCATCTGCAGTGGAGTCACTTCACAGGTAGTGAAGCAGGTCTGCAGGTGTCTATCTTTCTCTCCCCCTTTCTGCCTTCCCCTCCTCTCTCCATTTCTCTCTGTCCTATCCAACAACAATGACAACAATAATAACTACAACAATAAAAAAACAATAAGGGCAACAAAATGGAATAAATAAATATTTTTAAAAAATTGAGAAGGGGGAGACAGTAGGGGAGAGAAAGACAGACACCTGCAGACCTGCTTAACCACTTGCAAAGCGACCCCTCTGCAGGTGGGGAGCAGGGGCTCGAACCAGGATCCTTACGCCTTTCCTTGCACTTTGTGCCATGTGCACTTAACCGCCCAGCCCCAGAAGGTATGTCATATTTTTAAAAAAAAAAAAAATTAAGGTTTAATTTTTTAAATCTTTATTTATTGGCTAGAGACAGCCAGAAATTGAGAGGGAAGGGGGTGACAGGAAGGAAGATAGACAGAGACACCTGCAGCCCTGCTTCTTCACTCGCAAAGTTTCCCTCTTGCAGGAATACACTGTAACATGTACACTCAACCAGCTATGCCACCACCTGGCTCTGAGAGTACATTTCTAATTATGCTGTTTTTTCCCCATTACGGTGCTGGAGATGGAACCCAGGGCTTTATACGTGCCAAACATGTCCTCCAGAGCTGAGTGAGACCCCTGTCCCCTTCCACCTTTCTCTATCTTCTTTGTGAGGGAAATGAGAATTAGAAACTTAGGAGGGGCTGGGTGGTGGTGCACCTGGTTGAGTGCATGTTACAATGCACAAGGACCCAGGTTCAAGCCCCCAGTCCCCACCTGCAGCGGGAAAGCTTTCAAGTGGTGAAGCAGTGCTGCAGGTGTTTCTCTGTCACTCCCCCTTGCTATTTCCCCTTCCCTCTGGATTTTTGGCTGTCTCTAATAAATAAATAAAGATTAAAAAAGAAAGAGAGAAAGAAAGAAAGAAACTTAGGAAAGGAAGGGCCACCTTACGATCTCTCCCACGATGCTCTTCATTCCAAAGTCAGTGGCCCATAGGCTGACAGCTGCGACCAGTACAGGTGCCAAGTGCTCATAGTGCTGCAGCATCTGGGTGATCTTCACAGTCGCACCTGGGACAGTATTAACCCTGAGTTTTTATGGGCAGAAGAAAGCTGGGGGGTGTTGGGAACAGACAAAGCAGAGAGCTAACTTACTGAGCAGATGGTTGTAACGTGTCAAAGCTACACCCAGAAGGTGTGCGATGGCTTCCCGGGTGGGGCGGTTCTTCTGGTGATTTATGGTAGGGTTCTCCAGGAGGCGGTAACAGCAGCCAGTGACCAGACTGAGAAAGGAGAATCAGGTGATGAAAACAGCCGGACTCAGTGATGCCACAGTCCTGCTTCCTTCATCCTGGCTCTGCTGCCCTAGGGCCAGGATCTTTGAATTCTTTTTGTTTTACCACCTAGTTAACCAAGTTGCTTCGCTGATTTCAGATAAATATTTGTTCTACAAACCACTTTTACTATACACTTTTGGGTAGCCAGCTCACTGAGGGGGTGGGGAGCGATCTTTGTCAGATATACACAATGGGTTTGAGCCTTGGTATCACATGAAAAGTGTGTTTATATTGACATCATCTGGGCAAGCTCTGGCACTGTGGTATCTCTCTTCCTCAACTCTAGCTGAATTGAAAAGTGGCCTGAGAGTGGTAAAATCACACATGTACAAAAGGCTACCAGCTTTTCACCAGTTATGATGTCTATGTAGAACCTATATAGCACAAAAGATAGGACAGTCACCAGCAATTTGTCACTGTTAGCATGAGGTCCCGAGTTCACTCCCTGGCACAGTATATGCCAGACTGCTGCTCTGGCCCCCACAACACTTCTGTCTCCTCCTGTTCCATGAAATAAAGTCACCTTCAATGACTTTTCAGTTGCATCTAACACAGTGGATCACTACTCTCTCCTAGGAACATGCTTCCAATTATTATTATTTTACCAGAACACTGCTCAACTCTGGCTTATGGTGGTGCTGGGGATTGAACCTGAGATATTGGAGCCTTAGACTTGAGTTTTTTGCATAACCACTATGCCGTCTACCCCCGCCAGCTTCCAATTGTTTAATTTTTTTTTTTTTTTGACTCCAGGGTTATTGATGGTGCTCAGTGCCTGAACCATGAATCCACTGTTCCTGGAGGCCATTTTCCCTCTTTTGTTGCCCTTGTTGTTGTAGTTTTGTTCTGGTTATTGTTGTTGTTGATGTTGTCATTGTTGGATAGGACAGAGAAATGGAGAGGAGGGGAAGGCAGAGAGGGGGAGAGAAAGATAGACACCTGCAGACCTGCTTCACTGCCTGTGAAGCAACTCCCCTGCAGGTGAGGAGACGGGAGCTCGAACTGGGATCCTTAGGCCTGTCCTTGCGCCCAATTGTTTTTAAGACACCAGACTTCTCATCTATAAATTTATTTATTTATTTATTTACTTGTTTACCAGAGCACTGCTTGCTCTGGCTTATGGTGGTATGGGGAGGCTCAACCTGGGAGCCTCAGGCATGAAAGTCTGTTTGCACAATTACTATGCTATCTCCCCTGCCTTCAATTCATCTTTTTATATGCTCTCTCTGGCTGAGTCACATGTCTAACCTAGTTTTCTTTAACCAAAGCACTGCTCAGCTCTGGGTTATGGTGGTGTGTGGGATTGAACCTGGGACTTGATGAAGCCTCAGGTATGAGAGTCTATTTGCATAACCACCATGCTATCTACCTTTGCCCTTTTTTTCACTATAAGAATAAGAAAGATGAGGTCTGGGCTGACAAAAATAGCTCACTTGGAGTGTGTGCTGCTTTGCCAGGTGTGTGACCTAGGTTCAGCTTGGCCTCCAACTGACTGAAGGAAGCTTCAGTGTTACAGTGTCTTTCACTCTGTTTTTCCATTTCTTTTTAATTTTTTTTCCCAATATTTATTTTCCCTTTTGTTGTCCTTGTTATTTTTTACTATTGTTGTAATTGACGTCATTGTTGGATAGGACAGAGAGAAATGGAGAGAGGAGGGGAAGACAGAGAGGGGAAGAGAAAGATAGATACCTGTAGTCCTGCTTCACCACCTGTGAAGTGACTCCCCTGCAGGTGGGGTGCCGGGGGCTCGAACCAGGATTCCTACGCCAGTCCTTGTGCTTTGCACCACGTGTGCTTAACCCACTGCGCTACCGCCCGACTCCCTGTTTGCCCATTTCTATTAGAAAGAAAGAGGAGAAAGAAGGGGGGGGGGTGAGAGATAGATAAAGGCTCCAATCTCACTGCTGTTCCTGCACTGACAACACCACTTCTCCCAGGCCTGTGCTGGCTGCCCCTTACCCTTTCCCTGCTTTCCTTCCAGAGTTCCAGAGAATTTGTTAACTTCCTCTGGGGCTTTAGTCAACTGCCACCATCTCAAGGAGGTCTTTATAGAACAGATGACTTAAAATCACTCTCCTGGAAGTAAGGGAAATAGATAAGCTAGTGGAGCATCTGACTTGCATGGCTGAGGGTCCCACTTTGATGCCCTGGGCCACTTTACTAGAATGGTGCTCTGGCTTCTCTCTTTCCCATGTGAAAATTCAGTCCCTCATATGTCATAAATAAAGTAAATCTAATAAAATAAAATTGCATCCCTGGGTTGGAGAAACAGCTTAGCAGGTGGGACATGTGTCTTGTTATACACATGGCCCAGGCTGAAGTCCCAGCAACACATGGGAATACTGCAGCACCAGAGGAAGCTCCTTCCCTGAGTGAAAAAACGTCAGTGTGGGAGTGGTAAAAATCACATATGCAGGAAGCCCTGGCTGCACAAAACAAAACAATAGTAAAACCATGATCCTGTTCCATTAAACCTCCCACCCCATCTCTTTCTCCAATAACATAAACCAAGAAACAAAACTCCTATGTACCTTGTACTTATTGCAGTGTGAGCCTATATACTGTAGATAGGAATAAACCATAAAATGAGGTATGTAAAAGGCATATCTAATAACAGAAGCTTCTTTTCTCACAGCTCAGCCATCTGATGTCATCTTTTTCCCCCCACTGCTCAGACCTCTTTTTCACTTAAACCGAGACACAAGGAGAGAGACCACAGTGCCAGAGCTCCTTCTGTCGCCAACACACTCCCTGTGTGGTGCTGGAGTTTCAACTTTGGTGGCAAGGCATGCATCCTACCAGGAATTACTCACCTGACAAATTCCTCTTCAATTATTGAGTGGTTCCACAGGTGACGAATGTCCAGCTGGAGCAGCTGCGTTAAAAGCTGGAGAATTGGTTGCCTCTCTTCTTCCCAATCAAAGCCATGAGCTGCTTTGGCTCGGGATTTCTTACCCTAAAAAAGCATTTAGAAATTATGGGAAAAAAATAAGGGAACAGTGGTCCGGGAGGTGGCACAGTGGTTAAGGAACTAGACTCTCAAGCATGAGATCCTGAGTTCAGTCCCCAGCAGCACATGTACCAGTGATGTCTGGCTCTTTCTCTTTCTCCTCCTATCTTTCTCATTAATAAAATTAAAAAAAAAAAAAAAATTAAAAAAAAAAAAGGGAGGAAAGACAAAAAAAATAAAATAAGGAAACAAAGATAAAGATCTGCTAGCCTGGATGTTTAAACCATTAAACATTAAGATTAGAACCTAAGGGACTGAGTGTTGGCTCACCTGGTTGAGCACATATATTACAATGTGCAAGGACCCAGGTTCAAGCCCCCAGTCCCTGCCTGTGGAGGGGAAGCTTCACAAGTGGTGAAGCAGTACTACAGGTTTCTCTTTGTCTTTCTCCCTCTCTGTCTCCCCTTTCCTCTCAATTTCTGGCTTTCTCTATCCAATAAAAGATAATTAAAAAATTTTTAAAAAGTAATACAGGAGTCCCAAAATATTGCATAAAACAGAGATATCTGGGGACCGGGCTGTGATGCACTGGGTTAAGCACATATAGTATGAATCACAAGGACTTGCGCAACGATCCTGTTTGAGCCCCCCACTCTCTACCCTCAGGGAGGTCACTTTGCAAGTGGTGAAGCAGATCTTAAGGTATCTATCTTTCTCTTTCCCTCTCTACCTCCCCCTTCTCTATCAATTTCTCTGTCCTATCCAAAAACAAACAAAATCAAAAAAATGCCACAGGAGCAGTGGCTTTGTAGTGCTGGCATGCAAAAAATAATAATAACCCTGGATGCAAAAAATAATAATAACAACACATAAACACTGAGATGCTTGTCAGAAGGACATGTTGCCATCCTTTTGAGTCCACCCTCATAAACCTTAAATAATGGTAGAAAGACCTCTCAGAATAATTGGATTCCCTTCCTCTGTCCCATCCTTAAGAAGTCCATATTCATTCCCCCCCGGTCCTATCCATACTAAGTGAGCCGGCAACTCCAAATTACCTTCCCACCGAGTTCCAAGTCCATGATCTGGCTGCTCATGGTCTCAAAGGATTCCAAAAGGCGTATCAGGGCATAGCAGTTCATTTTGAGGGCATTCAGGTGGGCACTTCTATCCGACATGCTCAACGTGGCATCATCTAGCACACCTGGGAGTTCTTGGGAGTGACGGGAAACCACTATGAGGGGCAGAGGCTAGAGTCAGTCATTTGCTTTCTTCACACATCCCACATTCAGAACACCCAGCAGACAGCCATCAGATTACCAAAGATATGTATTTCATCTCTCAGTGGCCATGACACAAGCTAAGCCCTTCAGGAGCCCCGACTCAATTCCCGAATATGCCCTGTCCCTACTTCCTCATTCCAGGCACCAGAATTTCTCGCTGGCAGCTGGAGAGGTAGTTCAGAAGTAGGAGTATCATGTTGGTCTGCCCTTACAGCGGACACACATGGCTCTGTATGCCCACCAAGATTACAGACCTTAATGGGTCAAAGGTTTCCTGGGCTTAGCTAAGCCAGCTGAATCACCACAGCCTTGACATCATCATGTGGCTGATAAAACGTAGGAAGTAGTAAGCAAGTACCTCTCATCCCTCATCCCCAGCCCATAAGCACCTTTGATCAGGAATTCCAGAGTTTCTTCCTTGAGGTCAGAATCTATACTTCGAAAGTGACTGTGAGGGAAAGAAAGTGCAGATGTGAGACACGAAGTTGCAGAGCCCATTTGAGTCATCTTGACCTGAGGCACTTAATGCTTAATAACATATGAAATAGTTGAGCTGGAATAAATATGGTGGTATGCTGGGAATAAATGCACATTAGTAGAGATATAAACATCCAGGATCATCTACCAGTGAACCCACTTGAAAGGGCAAAACTAGCAATCAAAGTTAGCCCAAGTAGCCATCAGTTTTTTGTTTTCAAATTGGCTACACTGATGCTGAGGAATTATTGTGATGCAGTCTCCGCCCCCAGGTATGACCATACCCCGTGAAATCCTAGCAGTGCCCCCTTCAACCAATCCTGCCGCCACACGTCACCTCTGGTTGTGGCCCAATAAAAGCTCACGCACTTCCCCCTCGCGCTCTCTCTCTCTCTCTCTCTCTCTGGGCTCCTTCGGCTCTCTCTCTCTGCGCCCCCTCCTTTCTCGCCCCACCCCGTGGTGAGGTAGTGGGGACGGCCATTGTCAGCTGACTCCACGTGGCCTGAGCCCCCCCCCATCCTATAATAAAGATTTGTGTACCCCACTTGCTCTGGACCTCCTCTCTCTCTTCTCCGCGGCCCGACACCTGGCCACAACCAACACTACACAATGAATCCACCATCCCCAGCGGCCACTTTCCCTTTTATTATTATTTTATTTGACAGGACAGACAGAAATTGAGAAGAGAGAGGGAGACAGAAATGGAGAGATAAAGAGATACCTGCAAACCTGCTTCACTGCTTGTGAAGCTCTCCCCACCAAAGGTGGGGCCCAGAGGTTTGAATTAGGGCCTTCACGCATAGTAATGTGTGTGCTTAACTTGGATGCACCTCTGACCAACCCTCCGCCATCAGTTCTTTTTTCTTTTCATATTTATTTTCCCTTTTGTTGCCCCCCCCCTTTTGTTTTTGTTATTGATGTCATCGTTGTTAGATGGGGCAGAGAGAGAAATAAATGGAGAGAGGAGGGGAAGACAGAGAGGGTGAGAGAAAGATAGATACCTGCAGACATGCTTCACCTCCTGTGAAGTGACTCCCCTGCAGGTGGGGAGCCAGGGGTTCGAACTGAGATCCTTATGCCGGTCCTTGAGCTTTGTGCCATGTGTGCTTAACCTGCTGTGCTACCACCCAACTCCCACCAGTTCTTTTTTAAAGTACCAAGCAGGTGCTTTACTTACTGTAAAATGCTGTAGATAGTATCAAAATGCTCCAGTATAGCCAAGGGACCCTGTGCTCGGAAGGCAGCCTGAAATGCTATAACAATCAAAGAAAGTGATTAATAGAGTGAAGAGGACTGTTTTTTTTTTTTTGGTAAATTCTATTCATGGAACAAAAATGAATTCATTGCTTCTAAAGACAGAATCACAAGAAACAGTTTATTTCAATGTAACATAACAGTCTTCTGTTCTTCTTTCTAAGTAAAGCCTTTAAGAGCTTCACATCTCCCAGCTAAAGCAGACAGAATCTGTCTATTTTATAGGAAGAGAAATTAAATGCTGATCTGTCTGGAGGGCTGCGCTGTGAGTCTCTCATTTTTGTGGCGACGAGAGAGCAAAGTGTTGCCAAAACTATGGCAGGACAGACATTTAGAAAGTTTCTTCCTGGTGCCAGGCAGTGATGCACCTAGTTTGAGTGCATATGTTACCATGTGCAAGGACCTAGGTTCAAGCCCCCAGTACCCATCTGCAGGGGAGGAAGCTTCACAAGTGGTGAAGCAGTGATGCAGGTACCTCTCTGTCTCTATCCTTCTCTATCTCCCCTCCCTTCTCAATTTCGCTCTGTCCTATGGGGAGGGGGTTGTAAAATAAACAAAGAGTGAATAAAAAAAAGTTTTTCCCCCTCTTTGACAGTATTAATTAAGAAGGAGAACAGCTGAAACATCAAACCAATGGTTGCATTATGCTTCCAGAAAAACCTAAAGGAAAAGTATTGCTAGCCATAGTAGTAGCTATTGGGTTAAGCTCTAAAAGAAAGGATGGAAAGAGTCAAGCAGGGTGTACCTGGTTGAGCACACACATTAGTGTGCACAGTTCAGGGTTCAAGCCCTTGACCCCCACTGAAAGGGGGAAGTTTCACAAGTGGCAAAACAGTACTGCAGGAGTTTCTCATTCTCTCTCCCCACATACCCCCTTCCCTCTCGAGCCCCCGGCTCCCCACCTGCAGGGTAGTCGTTTTACAGGAGGTAAAGCAGGTCTACAGGTGTCTATCTTTCTCTCTCCCTTTCTGTCTTCCCCTCCTCTCTCCATTTCTCTTTGTCCTATCTAACAACGATGACATCAATAACAGCTACAACAATAAAACAACAAGGGCAACAAAAGGGAGTAAATAAATAAATAAATAAATATATTTTTAAAAAGCCAATACTGGGAGCTTGAACCCGGGTCCTTGCACATTGTAAACTGTGCACTCTACCAGATGCACCACCATCTGGCATCCTATTTGTTGTTGTTGTCTGTTTAGATTGATTAATTTATGGTAGAGAGAAGACATCACTCTGGCATGTGAGATGCCAGAGACAGAACCTGGTACCTCATTGTTTGTAAATTCAGCTCCTGTGCCAGTGTGCCACCTTTCAGGCCACCCCATTGAAGCTCTGGTATTTTCATTATGTAAATAATTTCCATGTTTCTTTTTAATAATAAACTAATGAACCCAAAGGAATGACACTGTCTCTCTAAAAATTAAAAAAAAATTATTGGGCGGGGGAGACAGCATAATGGTTATGCAAACAGACTCTCATGCCTGAGGCTCCTAAGTTCCAGGTTCAATCCCCCACACCACCATAAGCCTGAGCTGAGCAGTGCTCTGGTGTTTCTCTCTCTCTCTCTCTCTCTGTATCTCTCTCAAAAATAAAATTAAAAAATTAAAAAAAAATTATTATCTTTATTTATTGGATAGAAACAGCCAGAAGTCAAGAGGGTGGGAGAGAGACAGAAAGACACTTGCAGCCCTGCTTCACTACTCACAAAGCTTTCCACATGCAAGTGGAGGGGGAGGGATTTGAACCTGGGTCCTTGTGCATTGTAACGTGCGCTCAACCAGGTGTGCTACCACCTGGCCCTGTCTCTCTAAAATTTAGTTTCACTGTACCAATATATTTTATTTTTAAAAAGAGTTAATTTTAGGGTATGAGAGATAGCATAATGGTTATGTACAATAAAACAAACCCTCTCATGCCCAATGCTCCGAAGTTCCAGGTTCAATCCCCTGACCCACCCTTAGTCAGAAGTAAACAGTGCTTTGGTAAAAGTAAGTAAAAGACTTAATTTTATTTATTCTACATTAGTTAAACAGAGAGTTTCATATTGAGAGAGAGAGAAGTCCATTATATGTAGCACTCGGTCTCAGACACAAGTCCTACCAGTTAAATACTCTCTCTCTCTCTCTCTCTCTCTCTCTATATATATATATATATAAAATGATTTATTTGGGTAGAAAGAAATCGAGAGGGACTGGGGAGATAGACAGAGAGACACCTGCAGTACTGCTTTACTACTTCTGAAGCTTTCCCACTGCAGGTGAGGGCCAAGGACTTGAACTTGGGTCCGTGTGCATTGCAGCATGTGCACTTAACCAGGTGTGTTACCACCTGGCCCTTGAACTATCTTCCTAGTCACTGGATAGAAATATTTAAGATCAAAATACATGAGTAAAATAAATTAAATGTCCCTAGCGATGTAACTTATTCAACTTTATTTTTACTAGCACACTCCTCAGCTCTGGCTTGTAGTGGTGTAAGGCACCGAACCTGAGACTTCAGGCATGAAAGTCTCTGCATAACAATTATGATCTCCCCCCTAGACCATAATGTTAACATTTTTACAACTACAGTACAAAAAGCCAGTCTAAACTAATAAACTAACAATAACTTAATGCTATACCTAATCTAGAGACCTTTTTAAACATTTATTTAGGATAGAGACAGAAAAATTGAGTGAGAATGTGCAGCCAGAGAGCACTATTTCCCTTTTTGTGGAGCTTGCTCCCTGCAGGTAGGGATCAAGGCTTGAATCCAGATCTTGGCACACTAATGTGTGAACTCCATCAGGTATGCCACCTTCTGGTCCTAGAGGCCTTATATGAATTCTGCCAGTTGTTCTATTCTGGGTCCAGGATCCAATCCAGACTACTACAATCCATTTGTTTTATTTTTAGTCTCTTCTAATTTTTATCTTTTGTGCTCTGGACACTTTGAAGTAAATTAGTGAGTTATTCTGCACAATGCCCCTCAGTCTGAGCTTGCCTGATATTATTTCATGATTAGACTGATGTTAAGCACTTTGGCAAAGTCAGAGAGAAAGGGAGGGTGAATCCTTCTGCTCATACCAAGAAGTACTAGATGCTGCTTGTTACTATCTACACTAAGTAGTGTTACTCTTTATTCTTTTACAGCTATTAAGTTTCTTATGGACAAAGACACCAAGACTATTTACTGAGTAACTGGCAGAATGAGGCCAAGGAGTGTATTCTATGTGTAATGCAAATACAAGACAACCGGGAACAGGAAATGTCCCATGCTGTCACTGAGATCAGTCTGTAGTGGCAGCTGTGGAATCTTACCTCTGAGCTGTGTGGGAAGATGCCTGATGGACAGTACCTCCTGCACAACATACTTATTCCTCCCTCCATTCTTCAACAGTTCGGCTGGGGATAAGGGCAAGTGGAACTCAAACAGCTGGGGTGACATCTTCCTCCCACTGCTTCCCAGGGGCTGCAAACCAAACAAAACAGGTCAGGATCTGTACCTGAAGCCCATCTTCTCATCTGCTTCTCTAATGCCCCGCCCCTCCCACAATATACACATGGGTTCATAATGCCACGCCTATCCATGAAACGGGGTTATTAATCCCTGAGTATAAAGGTGCACTGAGGATCAGGCAGAATGACAAAGAACTTGTTTAAAGAACTGCAAATATCAATGCGTTCAAGTTGCTAACTCTCTCTTTTTAAAAGACTTGTTTAAGGGTAGGGTAGATAGCATAGTGGTTATGCAAAGAGACTCTCATGCCTGAAGCTCCAAAGTCCTTGGTTCAGTCCCCACACCACCATAAGTCAGAGCTGCGCAGTGCTCTGGCAAAAAATAATAGTAACAAGTATACATATATTTATGCTTGAGAGTCCAATGTTTTACCCACTGCACCACTTACCAGACCATATATATTTACTTATGAAAAAGAGAGGCGAGAGAAGCAGAGCATCACTCTGGCATACGTGCAGCCAGGGTCGAACTCGGGACCTCAGGAGAGGAAGCTCAGTGCCTCAGCCAGTGCCCCCTCCCGGATCACTGGACTGGCCTCCTCAGATGCGGCGCGGATGTCCCACCTGAGGCCAGGACAGCATCCGCAGTTCTTTGAACAGATCCCAGCTGATCTCGTCTTCTCACGTCCCCGTGCCGTGCAGCGCACTGACATTTACAGATGAGGACACAGGCCAGAACGGTTCTGCATCTGCCCCAAGGTTTACAGCCCCAAGGTTCCTTCCACTCGACCCCGCAGCTGCCCTCAGGCTCCGGGGGCCGCGCCATCTTCCCGGGTCTCGAGCCCCCCCCTCCCCCGGCTTTTCGTTCTCGCCCCTCTTACCAGACAGAATGCGGCGCGGCCGCTCCAGACTCGGCGCTGGGGCTGGACGCGGGGAAACCAGACGCACAGCGCGCTCCAATCAGCGAGGCGCGGGCACCGCGACAGCCAATTCCCGATCCGCGAAGTTCTAACCTGCACTAGCAGCGCCGCGCGCCACCAACGTCCCCAAGTTCGAATCTCAACGGCCGCCAGAAAACCAATAGCGGCGGCCTCCGCGGGAGCTGGCCAATCACGGCGTGGGAGTATCTTCTAGGGGCGGGGCCTAGGCTTCCTCAGGCAGGCGGCCCTGCCCCGCTCAGCCCCGCCCAGGCCTAAACTCTAGAGCAGATCCTACCGTCTCCGCCTACCGACGGCCTGCAGGCCCCTCCCTCCCGAATCTTAGCGCTCCTACCCTGTGGCAAGGGGAGATATAAATTACGACGCACAATTGCCTTGAGGTGCGGATAAAGGAACTTCCGGGTTTCAGGCCTTCTGCTCTCTCGCCGCTGAGGGTCGCCCAAGGAAACAGCAAAGGGTGCATCTTAGAATCTCGATTTGGAGAGTCCTACACAACCATGAACTAGAACCCCCGTACTTCCGGCGCGATAGAGCAGACCGGAAGTGGGACTGCGTTCAAACCTCAGTGCGCTGAAATCCGTGGGTGGGGGTTGTGGCCGCGGGAGGCGGAGCCCAGGGCAGGCCCTGCGCGCGCTGTGCCCTGGGTAAGGCCCAAGATGGCGGCCCCCATCTGACATCTGAGTTCCTCTCGGACAGTCCTCTCGTCTTCTCATTGAAGGGCGCCCGCCCTTACTCTTGTGCTCCAGCAGTGTGCGATTGTAGAGAGAGACAAGGGCCATGGCAGGAAGCCTCTTTGGGGGGGTAGGCAGAAGCTTGTGGGGCTGGGTGCCCGTAGCCTGTAGAAGCTTCTCTTTGGGTAAGTGTGGCTAATGTGGAAAGACGCCCGGAGAACTGATTCTCAGGCAACGGCTCAGATGAATGAATCTTTCCTTTCTCATCCTAGGCGTCCCTGGACTATCCCGTGTGAGGCTCACTCTCCCACCCCGAAAAGTGGTTGATAGGTGGAATGAGAAGAGAGCCATGTTTGGAGTGTATGACAACATTGGAATTCTGGGTGAGACTTTTTCCCTTACAGAGCATTTCAGATAGTGACTATCCTCCCCCCCCCCATATGCGTGGGAATGTTACCGTGCTAAATAGTAAGAGTAAAATTTATGTGGCTTTTACATTGTATTTAGTACAAATTAGTATGATCTAATTCAATCAGCTTTTTTAATTATTATCTTTATTTTTTTCATAGAAACAGCCAGAAACCGAGAAGGAAGGGGGAGGTAGAGAGGGAGAGAGACAGAGAGACACCTGCAGCACTGCTCCACCACTTGTGAAGCTTTCCCCTTGCAGGTGGGGACACAGGGCTTGAACCCAGGTTCTTGTGCACTATTACATGTGCATTCAACCAGGTGCGCCACCACCCGGCCCCCTAATTCATGCATCTTAATAACATTCTATTCATTTTACAGGTGCAGAAGCTGAAGCACAAAGAGCCCAAATAATTCTTGCAAAGCCAGTAGTAAATGGCAGAGCTAGAATCTGAACTCCAAGCAGCTCAGCTTTTTGTATGTTTTCTTCCTGCCAAACAGTTAGACAATCTGTTTTATTTTTGGACCAGTGCACTCCTCAGTTCTGGCTTATACTGGTGCTGATGTCAATTTAAATAAAAATATGACACACCATTTGGAGTGAAAAAGGGAGAGAAATTTTATTATTTCAAGTGGAGTTGAAGGTTAAGGATTCAGTCAAAAGGAGCAGAACCAAGGATGCAAAGTCTTAACTGCCTCTCTCAATCTATTTATTTATTTTCCCTTTTGTTGCCCTTGTTGTTGTAGTTATTATTGTTGTTGTTATTGATGTTGTCATTGTTAGATAGGACAGAGAGAAATGGAGAGAGAGGGGGAGAGAAAGACAGACACCTGCAGACCTGTTTCACCGCCTGTGAAGCGACTCCCTTGCAGGTGGGTAGCGGGGGGGGGGGGGGCTCGAACCAGGATCCTTAAGCCAGTCCTTGCACTTTGTGTCACATGTGCTTAACCTGCTGTGCTACCGCCAGACTCCTTCTCTCAACCTTTTATGGGGTACAGGAGAATCTGAGTTATGATGAAAGAGATTTACAGGGGCTAGGCAGTGGTGCATCTAGTTAAGCACACACGTTACAGTGTGCAAGGACCCAGGTTCAAGCCCCTGGTTCTCACCTGCAGGAAGAAAGCTTCACAAGCGGTGCAGTAGGTCTGCAGGTGTCTCCCTGTCTCTCTCCCTCTCTTTTTAAAAATTTACTTATTGGGGCTCGAGTGGTAACGCAGCAGGTTAAGCACACATGGTGCAAAGTGCAAAGACCTTGTAAGGATCCTGGTTTGAGCTCCTGGCTCCCCACCTGCGGGGGTCGGGTGGGGGGGTCACTTCACAAGTGGTGAAGCAGGTCTTCAGGTGTCTGTCTTTCTCTCCCCCTGTCTACCCCACCTCTCTCCATTTCTCTCTGTCCTATCCAACAACAACATCAATAACAACAATAATAACCACAACAATAAAACAACACGGGCAACAAAAGGGGGAAATATAGCTCCCAGAAGCAGTGGATTCATGGTGCAGATACAGAGCCCCAGCAATAACCCTGGAGGCAAAAAAAAATTATATATATATATATATATATATATATACATATATATATATATATATATATATATATATATATATATATAATTGTATAGAGACAGAGATAAATTGAGAGGGGAGAGAGTGATAGGAAGAGAGACAGAGAGACACCTGTCTGTATTTTTCTATGCAAAAATGTATCAAATAATCTAATACTTAGAGTGCTCTATATAAAATTAGGATTGTATTAATGTACAAATCTGGGACCTTGTGCATTGTAATGTGTGCACTTAACCAGGTGTGCCACCACCTGGCCCCTCTCCCTATTTCCTCCTCCCCTCTTAATTTCTCTCTGTCTGTATCCAATAATTATGACTTTTCCAATAACCCAGTACAATTACAATCATTGTAAGGGAATGTATATACTTTATTAATTTATTTAAATTTACTAATGAGAAAAGAGAGGTAAAAGAATTCACATGCTTGAGAGCCCAGTAATTTATCTACTATGCTACCTCCCAGAACTCTCAGCTCCAGTATGTGGTGGTAATTGAACTTGGGACTTCAGATGTCAACAGACTTACAAGTCTGGGGTACTACCAGTGTGATATCTCCCCAGCCTGAGTATAGATTTTAAACAATTTTCTTTCTTTCTTTAAATTAATTTATTTATTTTGGATAGGACAGAGAGAAATTGAGAGAGAGGGAGAGAGAAAGAGAGACACCTGCAGATCTGCTTCACTGTCTGCAAAGCGACCTCCACCTGCAGGTGGGGAGCTGGGGGCTTAAACTGGCATCCTTAAGTAAGCCAGACCCTGCACTTTGCACCATGTGCGCTTAACCCGCTGCGCTACCGCCTGGCCCCTTTAAACATTTTTCCAATATCTTCCCCCCCCTTAAAGAATAGGGAATCATCCATAGTAATGAGTTGGTGCTGCACATTATTTAGTAGATGAGTAACACTAGGAAAAGAATTAAATATATAAAAATATAGGGTTCTGTATCCAGAAGGACCATACCCAGAAGTCAGTCATATAAGACTGTTCCACAAAGGACGATTTAAGTTTGGGTTTGTATTTATCTATCACTACTTGTTTTTTAAAGTAATATCATGGGGCCAAATGGTGGCACACCAGGTTGAGCACACACATTACCTGGGCTTAAGCCCTCCGGCCCCTACCTGCAAGGGGGAAGTTTCATAAGCAGTGAAGCAGTATTGCAGGCCTCTCCCTCTCCTTCTCACTGTTCTTCTTCCTCTGTCTCCCTCTCTGCTCTATCTAAAATAAACAAAATTTTAAAAGACAAAATTGAGTAAAATATAACCTCACATTAGAAAAGAAAATAAAGTAGTATAATAGGAAAGGGAAAGGTATAGTCAGAACTAGACTATATGGAACTTGTAGGTTATGACCATCCTCTTGTTCACTCTATTTTTCTTCCATACCAGCGATTAAACCTGAGACCTGTTGTGCCTCAGGTATGAAAATATGTCATGTAAATCACTATGCTATCTCCATAGTCTGCTCTTAGGTACTGTACTATAAGGTGTCTTATCTCCAGATGCTGCTCAGGAAGATACAAATGTGAGTTGAAAACTTGGCTATTCAAAGGAACTCATTTTCTCTTACTTTATACAGGAAACTTTGACAAGCACCCCAAAGAACTGATCAGGGGCCCCAAATGGCTTCGTGGTTGGAAGGGGAATGAGTTGCAGCGTTGTATCCGAAAGAAGAGGATGGTTGGGAATCGGATGTTTATCGATGACCTGCACAACCTCAACAAGCGCATCAGCTATCTCTACAAACACTTTAACCGGCATGGAAAGTACCGCTAGAACAAAAAGCTGGGAACTGGAAGTGGCACAGCTGTCATCATGGATAAGGAGAACAGCACTTCTCTTTATGAGACAATGGATTTGCGTGCCTTCTATAATAAAATAAGGCATTTTTGGAATCTATTAAGTATACATTTTATTTTTGTCAACACTCCACAATGAAGTCTATTTCACGGTCAAGCCTTAGGTCTTGGGGGCAGCACGCCTGGTTAAGTGCACACATTGCAGTGCACAAGGTCTCAGGTTCAAGCCCCTGGTTTCCACCTGCAAGGGGAAAACTTCACTAGTGATGAAGCAGTACTGCAGGTGTCTCTCTTGCAGATATCTCTCTGTCTCTCATCCTCTCTGTCACCCTATTCTCTCTTGATTTTTGTCTGTTTCTATCCAATAAATAAAGATAATAATAAAGACTTAGGTCTGGACTTTTCCACTTGTCCTTTGCAGTCTAGCCATGTGTATGATCTTTGTTACTATTTCTATTTTTTATTTAAAAAAATTTAATTATCTTTCTTTGATAGAGACAACCACTAAAGAGGGAGAAAAACAGAAACACTTGTAGGACTAGGGACTTGAACCCAGGTCCTTGCAGATTGTTTTTCTCTTTTTGCCTGTAGGGTTATCACTGGGGCTCAGTGCCTGCACTACGAATCCACTGCTTCTGGAGGCCATTTTTTTCATTTTGTTCTTGCTGCTGTTGTTGGATACAATAGAAAGAAATAAGAGAGAGGAGGGGAAGACAGAGAGGGGGAGAGAAAGAGAGACACCTGCAGACCTGCTTCACTGCTTGTAAAGCAACCCCCCTGCAGGTGGAGAGCCAGGGGTTCAAACCAGGATCCTTGGGCAGATACTTTTGCATCATACTATGAGTGCTTAACCTGGTGTGCTACTGCCTGGCCTCCATTCTTGCACACTGTAACATGCTCAACCAGGTACACCACCACCCAGTATTTTAAAAAATGTGTGTTTTGTTATGAGAGTAAGATCAGAGCACTACTCACTTTTGGCATACAGTGGTGCCAGGAATTGAGCCTGGGCCCTTAGGTATTCTAATCCTGTGTTCTAACATGTAGAACTATCTCTCTAGCCTCCTATGACCTTTATTTATGTTGTAGGTGAGGCCTCATGTGTGATTTCTCTGCTTCACCCAGGCTAATTTTTCCCTATGATCTTTTTTTAATAATACTTATTTATTCTCTTTTGTTGTCCTTATTTTTTTATTGTTGTTATTTATGTTGTCGTTGTTGGATAGGGCAGAGAGAAATGAAGAGAGGAGAGGAAGACAGAGAGGGGGAGAGAAAGATAGACACCTGCAGACCTGCTTCACCACTTATGAAGCGACTCTCCTGCAGGTGGGGAGCCGAGGGCTCGAACTGGGACCCTTATGCTGGTCCTTGCGCTTTTTGCCACATGTGCTTAACCTGCTGCACTACTGCCTGACTCCCTATTTATTTATTTATTTATTTATTTGTATTTTTTTATATTTTTGCCTCAAGAGTTATTGCTGGGGCTGCTCGGTGCCTGCACTATGAATCCACTGTTCCTGGAGGCCATTTTTCCCCTTTTGTTGCCCTCGTTGCCCTTGTTGTAGTTGTTATAGTTATTGTTATAGCTGTTGTTGTTGGATAGGACAGAGAGAAATCAAGAGAGGAGGGGAAGACAGAGAGGAGGAGCTCGAACTGGGATCCTTATGCTGGTCCTTGTGCTTTGCACCATGTGCACTTAGCTACTGCCTGGCCCCCTAAGTATTTTTTAATAGACATTTTATTTATTGACTTGAGAGAGAAAGCTATAAATTGAACTTGGGCCCTCATGCTCCCAGTCCAAGTTTCTAGACACTGAGCCATCAGCTGGGATAATTAATTAAGCTTAGTACTTAGACAAACAGGTACACCTATCCCTTTTGGTATTTCTATCAACTTTACACATGTATGTGTAAAATAGATGTATGATTTGGTTTTTAGTATAAAACATGTTTCTACTGGATAGCTGTATTCATTTTGAGGAGCTACCTTAGCAGAGTAATTCAGAAGAAGCTTAACTAATAGAAATGTCCAGCCCTACCATTCCAGAGTCTAGAGTTTTGAGATCAAGAGAATTGGTTCCTTCTGAGGGCTATTCCAAGGATGCCTCCTAGTTGCTAGTTTTCTGCCTATGTGTGATACTCCTTAGTTTCTAAACTTACCACCCTGCTCTCTGCCTTCATGTTCAGTTGACATTCTCCCTGAGTGTAAACCACCAGACCATCCCCAATTCCTAAGGGCGATATTTGTGCTGCAGTAAGGACCACCCTACTCCAGTATAACTTCATCTTCATGAATTACATCTACAACCCTGTTTCCAAATAAGGGCACATTTTAAAAAAATATTTTATTTATTTATTCCCTTTTGTTGCCCTTGTTGTTTTATTGTTGTAGTTATTATTGTTGTTGTCGTCGTTGTTGGATAGGACAGAGAAAAACGGAGAGAGGAGGGGAAGACAGAGAGGGGGAGAGAAAGATAGACACCTGCAGACCTGCTTCACCGCCTGTGAAGCGACTCCCCTGCAGGAGGGGAGCCGGGGTTCAAACCGGGATCCTTGTGCTTTGCGCCACCTGCGATAAGGGCACATTTTGAGGCACGGAAGATTATAGGTTAAACAGAAAAATTTGAAGAGGGCACTGCCCAGCCTACAGCCTTCTCTCTCTCTCTCTCTCTTTTTCCCCTTGTTTTGCAGTTTCTTCTCTCTCTCTCTCTCTCTCTTTTTAAGATCTTTTTTATTTATTAATGAGAAACATAGGAGGAGAGAGAAAGAGCCAGACATCACTCTGGTACATGTGCTGTCGGGGATTGAACTCAGGACCTCATGCTTTAGAGTCCGATGCTTCATCCACTGCACCACCTCCCGGACCACCTTCTCTCTTTTTAAGGCATTTTTTTTTTATTTTAAAAAATATTTATTTATTGTTTATTGGATAGAGATAGATAGAAGCTGAGAGGGAAGGGAAGATAGAGAGGCAAAGAGAGAGATACCTGCAGACTTGCTTCACCGCTCATGAAAGTGTCCTCCCTGTAGGTGGGAAGCAGAGGTTTGAACCTGTGCATGGTAATATGTGCACTTAACTGGGTGTGCCAACACTGGCCCTCTCTAAGACATTCTAATACGTTAGTTCTTGATATTCATTATTTCTCACAGCATTTATACATTCGCCAAGTTTGATTTTGGAAGAAGGGATTTGTGACCAGTCATCTGGTCAGGAAACTAGATTTTTTTTTTAATGGAAAAAAGAGAGGTATCTGCATAATATACTGCCAGCATCTCTCTCTCTCTCTCTCTCTTTTTAAGAATTTATTCATGAGAAAGATAAGAGGAGAGAAAGAACCAGTCATCACTCTGGCACATGTGCTGCTGGGGATCGAACTCAGGACCTGTTGCTTGAGAAACTCGATTAACCCTTTTTTTTTTTTTTTTAAGATAAACCTTTCTTACAGCTTCCATCTCTCTTTATTAGTTATATCATCATTTGACTTAAAGCAGTAGCCAGTACTTTTTAAAATTTTTATTTATAAAATAGAAATATTGACAAGACCATAGGATAAGAGGGGTACAATTCCACACAATTCTCACCACCAGAACTCCATATTCCAACCCCTCCCTTGAAAGCTTTTCCTATTCTTTATCCCTCTGGGAGTATGGACCTAGGATCATTATGGGGTGCAGAAGGTGGAAAGTCTGGCTTCTGTAATTACTTCTCTGCTGAACATGGGCCTTGGCAGGTCAGTCCCTACTTCCAACCTGTCTCTCTCTTTCCCTACTGGGGTAGGGCTCCAGGAAGGTGGGGATTCAGGGCATATAGGTGGGGTCCTCTGCCCAGGGAAATCAAGTTGGTATCATGGTAGCATCTGGAGCCTGGTGGCTGAAAAAGAGTTAAGATATAAAGCAGAACAAATTGTTGACTAATCATGAACGTAAGGGCAAGAATATTACAGATGAAGATTTGGGGTCTCTGTTTTGGAAAAAACTAGTAGTTTTATTTTAGGTATATTCCAAGGGGCCCATGACTTTACTAGTTTTTTCTTGAGCCTGACATCTAATATGCATGTGGATCCAAGTTTTTTTCTCCCCTCTGGTGTTTAAAAAGGACCCAAGTTATTGACTGGGGAGATGGTGTCATAGTTGGATAAAGGACTGGAAAGCTGGATCAGGGAAAAGAGTAGCTCCCAAATATGAGAAAAAATATATAAATATTGTTAATTGTAAACCCCATTGATTTGATCTGGGTCCCATATTCAGCACAGGAGCCTATGTAACCTCTGCATCTCTCTAGGTCTGAGATCGCTTTCTGTGGTCATGGCTAGGAACATTCTAGGCTGCACTAATTTCAGGACCCATCTTCCTCGGGTGGTAGAGTAGGTTGTCCAACCTCCCTTCGGAAAATGGAACAGTACCTACCATTGTTGATCCACATTCAGGGCAAGGTCCTGTAGGGTCCCACAAGGGGGTCCATTATGATGTTCCTGATGGAGATGACCAGTGACAGTGGATAGAGGGATCTATTAGAGGTCTAGGCCCATCATATTTGAGTGGGAATCCCAGGACTCCCTGACTACGACCCAGTGGCCAGTATTCATATTACTGGGATTATTTAAAGATTGTTTACTTCTGAGCCAAGTGGAACAATATTTCTTGTTAAAAACAACTGTGGGGAAGCGGGCTGGCAGTGCGCACCTGGTTAAGTGCACACATTCCAGTGCACAAGGACCCAGGTACAAGCTGTTGGTCCCCACCTGCAGAGGGAAAGTTTCATAAGTGGTGAAGCAGGGCTGCAGGTGTCTCTCTGTCTCTCTCCCTCTCTATCTTCCCCACCTCAATTTTTCTCTGCTTATATCCAATAATAAATAAATAAACGAAATGGGGGGGCTGGGTGTTGACACATCTGGCTGAGTGTACTTTACAATACACAAGGAACTGGGTTCAAGCCCCTACAGGGGGAAAACTTTGCAAGTGGTGAAGCAGTGCTGCAGGTGTCTCTGTGTCTCTCCCTTTCTGTCACCCACTTCCTTCTCAATTTCTGGCTGTCTCTATCCCATAAATAAATAAATAAATAAATAAATAAATAAAGATAAAAATTTAAAAAATAGGGCCAGTTAAAAAACTCATTTAGATATTGCACTACTTTGTCATGTGCTCAACCCAGGTGTCAGGGTGGCTCCTACCACATTGAAAGCAGCTTTCGTACTGTGATCTCTTTCACTCTCTCTGCCTCTTTGTCTCTCTCTGGAAAAGTCATCTTGGATAAGTAAAGCCCTCGTAATGACAAAATAATAGTAATAATAAACAAACAGACTGAGAAGCAAGAGCTGGCATGATCATTAGAGCTGGCATGATCGCTAGAGCTGGCATGATCATTAGAGCTGGCATGATCGCTCACCTTAAAGCTATGCCTCTAGTCACGTGATTCTGGTTCACAAAATGGGTGCACTAAGCACTAGGAGAAGTTTTGGCACTGTGGTGTTCCCCACCTCCATTCAAAAAGTCAGCCATGAGCAGTGAAGCCCTGGTTATAACAAAAAGTGAAACAGAACTGTTCACGAGATGTCATTCGTATGCAAGTCACCCAATTCAATGGCTTTTAGTATTCACAAAGTTGTGCTTTCATAATCAAAACCAATTTTAGATTTTAAGTTTTTACTCTCAAACCCCATACCTCTTAGCCAATGTCTTCAATCTCTCCCTCCTTCCTTCCAATCTGCCCTCTCTTCCTTCCTCCCATTTCTAGGCAACTATAAATCCAGCTATAACCCTGGAGGCAAAAAAGAGAAAAAGTTGTTTTATAGTTACTGGATGTGTACATTTGTGATAGACGATTTCTCATATTTCAATCATATATATATGGAAAACAGAAGGAAAAATATGGTAATGGTATTAGTAAAAAGTATTACTAGTAAGTTGGGTGATAGTGCAGAGGGTTAAGCACACGTGGCTCGAAGTGCAAGGACCAGCCTAAGGATCCTGGTTCCAGGCCCCCCCCCACCACCTGCAGGGGAGTTGCTTCACAGGCAGTGAAGCAGGTCTGCAGGTGTCTATCTTTCTCTCCCCCTCTGTCTTCCCCTCCTCTCTCCATCTCTCTCTGTCCTATCTAACAATGACATCAATAACAACAATAGCTACAATAAAAAATAAATAAATAAAAAGTATTAATAAAGTCCCACTCTTATACCAGCCTTGAAAGCACTATAAAGCACTGAAGAACCACACATGAAGGAGTGTATGAATATTGTATGATGCCATTTAGATGGACTATCCAGAATAGACAAGAAAGTGGATTTATAGCCTGCACCATGAATCCACTGCTCTGGTGGCCATCTTCACCGTTTGCGAAGCGACACCCCCCAAAGAAAAGTGGGGATCAAACTGGGATCCTTATTTTGGCCCTTGTGCTTCTTACTATGTGTGCTTAACTGGGTGCACCACTGCCCGGTCCATCCACCACTTGGCCCCTAAAACAAACTTTTTATTCCCCCCAGAGGGGTGAACCACTGGCTTCTGGTGAGAACAGGGTTTGAACCTGAAGCTCTGTCTGCCTCAGAGTCCATGTGCTGAGCCACTACACCAGGTCAGCATTCTGCTAAAACAAACTTTCTACGTGTTAAGAAAACACTGCATTACAGTTTTCTGCCTTTTTCTTCTTAGAGGGACAGAAAACAACAGGTCGGTTTTGCAGCTGATGGCGTCCAGGATAGGGATTCTAATTTGTAGTATGCCAGCGAGAAAAGGAGGGGGGGAGGGGGAGGGAGGAGAAGGAGGAGGAGGAAAGTTCTTGAAATAAAGAGAAGAAAAAACTGACTTGATGAATTATTGGAGGAGAGGCAAAATGTACGCGGAGGAAACATGGTTTTCATGTTTGTTGTTTGGGCAACAGGAGTACAGGTGGCAAGCTACCTGATGGGGACAGGAGGCACTGGCCGACCTGGGGTTGGGAGACTGGGAGACGGGTTGCCAAGGAACTAAGCCTTGGTGTTTGCTGAGATGGGACAGAATTCCACGCCTGGAACCTGTGGCTCTGCCTGGGTGGATTCAGTATCCTGAGCTGTGTGTCGGGAGCATGGAGACAGGTGGAGCGCCAGCAGGTCTGGGATGTGGGGTACCCGGGGCCCGGGAACCCCCACATTCTGAATCTGCAACTGCCCGCCTATAGGGGCCAGAGGCCGGGGACGAGGACAGCTCAACTAATGGGTGGGGCCAGAAAGGCCCAGCTCAGAGCCGGTGAGCCGCCCTTGCTGAGAGACGGTACCACCTTCTCGCTAGCACAGTTTTGACAGGTGAGCAAACTCCAGTTGCCTTCCCCAGCGAAACATCCCCTCTACCACCGCTACCTCCCGGGATGAGAGGAGAGCTGTGATTAGTCTATCTGCGGGGGCGGGGCGTGTTCGGGCTTGGCTTCAGGATTGGTCCCTGTCTTCGGACTTGGGCTTGGATTGGAAGGTGGGAGTGTCAGCGCGCTCCGGGAGGCGTGGCCGACACTGATAAAGCCAGGGCGCGGCGCGGCAGCTGCAGTCAGTTTCACCGCAGTCGAGCGTCTGCGCTGTCACCGGGAGGCGGGGCCCGGCCGCTGAGTCCTCTTCAAGCCGCAGTTTTCGCCCAGCCCGGTGACTCGCCGCAACCTCCGCAGAGGAGACGGACCCCTGCTCCCTCAGTCAGAGAAATGTAAGTTGTGTTGGACGCTGGGACTCATGCCTCCTTGCCACCTCTCACCCCCTGCGCCGGACTCTGCGGGACGGAAAATGGCGCATTGCAGCAGCTGCGGCGACTCGGGGCACCACCGCCGCGTGCCGCCCCCAGACCTGGCCGCCCCGGGAGGGGGGCCAGCACCCGATCCCTGCACCTGCCGCACCCCGCACCCGGCGGGCGGGGCAGGGACGCGGGGGTCCCGTCTTCACCGCACCCCTTCACGTCCCTCTGGGGCTGCCCGTGCAGGTCTGGGGTAGCGGAGCCCCGGAGGGGGCAGGGTGGGACGGGGAGCCCTCCTGGCCCCCTCCGCGCTTTGGGCCTCGGGCGGTCAGGGTTGCACCTGTGCCTCGGTGACCTGGGGGGGGTAGCCTCCCCACACCAACTGTGACGGACACCCCCTACCCCCTACTTGGGCGGTAAGCAAATCTCCAGAAACTTACCTGCAGCTTCTCTGGCGCCAGGTGAGCAACCTCAAGGGACAGTGGCATGCAATTCCAAGCAGCCATTCAGCCCGAGGCCACCTTAACGGAGACATCCTCCTGTCTTAAGCAAGTTTTTGGAGGAGAAAGAGCTGAGGATCCTCCCCTTAGCCCCAATGCATTCAGTTGAGTTCCTTCCTTCCTTCCTTCCTTCCTTCCTTTCTTTTTTATATTTATTTATTTATTTATTCCCTTTTGTTGTCGTAGTTGTCTTCTTGTTGTAGTTATTGTTGTTGTCGTCGTTGTTGGATAGGACAGAGAGAAATGGAGAGAGGAGGGGAAGACAGAGAGGGGGAAAGATAGACACCTGCAGACCTGCTTCACCGGAAGCCTGTGAAGCGACTCCTCTGCAGGTGGGGAGCTGGGGGCTCGAACTGGGATCCTTATGCCAGTCTTTGCGCTTTGCGCCACATGGGCTTAACCCACTGTACTACCGCCTGACTCCCTCAGTTGAGTTTCTGACCAGCTTCAACCTCATTCCAACTTCACTCCATCCCAAGTTCCTGAGGGAAGACTATGGTTCGACAGTTGTCAAGACCATAATGTATATAAAATTTCTTTCTTCTGTATTTCTTGCTCTCCTCCCTTCCTTCCTTCTCTTTACTCAGCTCTGGCTCATGATGGTGCTAGGGGTTGAGTCAGGATCCCGGGAACCTCAGGTCTTTTTGTATCACCACTATGCTAGCTCCCCAGCCCAAGACCATAATGCCTGAGACTGATCTTTCTTCCATTTTTCTTTTCTTCCTTTTGTAAGACAGGAGACAGAGAGGCAAAGAGAGAGTGAAATGGGTCACAGCACTGAGGTCTCCTCCCTTCAATGTGGTGGGGGCCAGGATCGAACTTGGGTCACACACATGGCACAGCAGCGAACTATCCAAGTAAGCTATTGGGCTGTTGGAAAAGTTATGACATATCTTTCCATATAAAAACGCAGAATGTCTTTTCCAACAACCTAAGATTTTTCCAGTTTGAGGTGGTTCTTATTACTGTCCAGAGTTCCCAGTATGGTCCCTAGTTAATTTGAGTGTTACTTCACTCTGTGACAACAAAAGGAAAGATCTCCTCATGTTACATAAGGGTTATAACTGATCTGGTATCATTTACTGCTGAGTGTCCCCAACTTCCAGCAAGGAGGAACTGAAATGGTCCCTTAGAAGGCTTTCTAGCCGCTTCACAGTTTCTCTATATTCGATCTCTGCATTTATTGCTGTCTGTGAAGTTTTGGTCAAGGGAGCCTCAAGATTCCATTTGTCTTCTTCTTTTTTTTTTTTTTTTGGAGGAGGTGGGTGGTTCTTAGTGGACTAGGTTCTGACAGCACCCATGTGGGACTAGAGGGAGAAGTGGGACATCACGAGAGCTCTGACCTTACCCATGTCATTGGTGCCACCATCCTGGACTGCTTCCAGGGTCAGACAACAGCAGTTACCCAGTCACTGACTTTCTCCCTCTTTAGTAGAGAGCTGCATGAGCTTTGTAGTTGCACAAGAGTTTTTGGGGTTCCCCAGGGGCTTTGCATCTCCCTTCCATTTTTCTCTGGCTTACCTAGAAGGAAGTGAAAAAGTGGCCCCTTGAATAGGGGTGAGTCAGATGTGATCTGCTGACATAGCCTCTCTCTTCAGATGAAGGAAATTCACTTTCCTAGGGAATAGGAGCTTCTGGCTGAAGTTGTATTGTGACATTGTTACCATGAAGCTTAACCCCCTACTGCCCTTTCTCATGGACTGCTGCCATATTTCAGGGGACTCTGCTTCTGTTTGGGGAGGTCTTTGCATAATGCCAGTTCTCCCTCCGATTTAACACAGCTCCCTCTTGCCTCAGGTTTGACTTCTGGGAATTCCCTTAGAGGTGCCTTAAGCCTCAAGTGTGTTAGGACATCCAGAGGAGTTTGTCTTGAAGACCCCAAGTAAGAAGATTCTCAGACTGTATAGTTGTGTAAATAGGATTTTTTAATGAAGAATTGGGGGTGATCCTGAGATCCCGAGGTGATGCCTAGCCTAGGCCCAGAGGTTACAGGCTGTCTATAGTTCACATCCTGTGAGGGTATCCCCCAGTCTTTTTGTTCTTGCCTCTGTTCTCAGAGCATCTGCATAATTGGCACAATTATTCAGGCCTCCCCCCCCCCCCCTCCCATTTTTTGTCGAAGTGAAGCTTTGGTCTTTTCTGCTCAAAGCAAAGCAAGCCCATGTTCCTGACTCAGCTCCTGCAGGGACGTCACCACAGGGGTTCTCTGTAACTGGATTCCTTGTGCAGAGTTGCCCTTTTCTCTTTGACTTTGGGGGGGGGGGAGTTACTCATCCTATAGGCTTATCCTGAGGGCTCCATCTTTTATCCACCTTTCTTCTACCCTGCTTCCCTTCATGCAGAGAGAGGAATACCAGGCTGGAGCTAGTATTTTGGCCTTTGTGCCAGAGGGAGTGTTTGAGTTTGGGTTAGAGAGGAGATGCCACCTTGGATGTTCCTGAGTCCCAGCTAAATGTTGTGACAGGACTGCCCATCTGTCATTTCTTGCCTCTGTTCTACCTCTCCTGCTCTACAGTGCCGAAGAGCCAGACTCCATCCTGTTGGCACATAGCCTGGTTACAAAGGTTGTGGAGGTCCAGGCTGAGAGTCCAGGGCTCCTTTCTCACCTCACTTACTCATATTTTCTGTCCATCCCTCTCTGCAGGTCTGCTCCAGCTCAGCCACCTGCCGAGGGGGCAGAAGGGGCTGCCCCAGGTGGGGGCCCCCCTGGCCCTCCCCCTAATTTGACCAGTAACAGACGGCTCCAGCAAACACAGGCACAAGTGGAGGAGGTGGGTGCATGGATTTCTCTGTGAAGGGGGTGTGTTCTCACAGAGGTTGTGGCTGAGGCTCCAGGAGGCAGGGCCAGACCATGACCCCACCACCCTGCTATTGCTCAGATGCTGTGTGTCTCTGTGCCCTCTTCAGGTGGTGGACATTATGCGTGTGAATGTGGACAAGGTCTTGGAGAGGGACCAGAAGCTGTCAGAGCTGGATGACCGAGCTGATGCCTTGCAGGCGGGAGCCTCACAATTTGAGAGCAGTGCAGCCAAGCTAAAGAGGAAGTACTGGTGGAAAAACTGCAAGGTGCATTCCCCCTCCCACCCCCAAGCCCTTTTCTTGAGCCTCACTCAACCCACCTAAGGCAAGAAAACCCTTCGGCTCTGCATTCCTTTTCTTTACTGGCATAGAAGACTGCCCCACAGAACTCTTGGGAGGGAATCTGAAGAGCCTCCTTCATCGGCTGCACTACCCAGAAGTGGCCACCAGGCTAGGCTAGAGCATTCGGAACAACTCAGTGGGAGTCAGTGAGGATTTGGAAATGGTTAGCAGGGCTGCTTTTCCTCCCAAAGGACTCTCTTGTATAAGTTCTTATCTTGCCCTTCCTCAGACACAACCTAACATTGATACAATCATGTAGGTAGGTTTTTTTTTTTTCCCTGTGGTGTGCCATTTCACTGCTCTGGGCCTTTTTTTTTTTTTTTTTATCCATAGAGAGGGGAAGCAGCATAACACTGGAGCTTCCTTTGATGCTATAGCCCCTCCCATTGTGGTATCAGGGCTGCACACATGGCAGAGTATGTGCCCTACTCTGTGAGCTATTTCTTCTGCCCATAGGTATATATTTTCCTTAGACTTATTTATTTTATATTATATATTTTTTATTATTATTTTAAAAATTTAATTTATTTAATTTATTTATTCCCTTTTGTTGCCCTTGTTGTTTTACTGTTGTGGTGATTATTGTTGTTGTCATTGTTGGATAGGACAGAGAGAAATGGAGAGAAGAGGGGGAGAGATAGACACCTGTAGATCTGCTTCACTGCCTGTGAAGCGACTCCCCTGCAGGGAGGGAGCCAGAGGCTCAAACCGGGATCCTTACACCAGTCCTTGAGCTTTGCGCCATGTGCGCTTAACCCGCTGCACTTCTACCCGACTCCCAACCCTTAGACTTATTTACTAATGGGAGAGAGAGAGGTGGAGAGACAGAGAGAACCAGAGCATCACACTGGCATATGCAGTGCCAGGGATTGAACTCAGGACCTCAGGTTTTAGAGTCCAGCACTTCATCCATGGTGTGCACCTCTCCTCTCTGGCTGATATGTGTATTCTTGTCTCCACAGATGATGATCATGCTGGGGGTCATCTGTGCCATCATTGTGGTCGTTATTGTAAGTAAGTATCGCTGAGGTTATCGGTGGGGTGAGGAGGTGGGAAGGCCCTGGAGTCTCCCCACACCCTGGCTGCCTGGGGGCGGGGCTGCTTGCACTGAGGTATGGAGCCGCTTCTAGGGTCTGGGTGGGAAAAAGGGCTGAGATTGGGGACTTGATGGAGGGCCAGTTTGCCCACTGCTGCTGGAGCAGGGGCCCTCCCTTCTGCACTCCTGGGCTGTGCTTGTCTGTCTGTTTAGGGTCAGCAGTAGGGTGGGTGGGAGCATGGGGAGGACAACACCAACTCCTGGAAGCCCTCTGCCTGTTTCCCTGATGTAATTTGCCCTCTTGTTTTTTCCTGTCTCTTTTCTCTCTCCCATCTGGGACTCCTTGGCTCCTGTGTCCAGTCTACTTTTTTACTTGAGAATGTGCCGCCTCTCCCCTGTTCTCCATCTCCATCCAAACTCATGTTCTTTTCCCTCTTGTTTGTTCTCTCAACACATGCCTTCACTCACTCCCTCCATCCCAGTCCAGGCTTCCCTACAACCCACCCCTCCTTTTCCATTGCTGTTATTTGTATGACATCCCTCGGCATGTAAAATGTTGCTGGTGGCGTGGCCTGGAGGCAACGGCAACAGCGGGAGCCTCCCCACATCTTCCCTATGTCACCTCAGTTTCCTCAGTGAGAAGTGGAGGCCAAGGGAAGGGGAATGGACACAGTCAAGAAGGTGCCAAGACCTAGAGAGCAGATGGGCACTGGTGTCGCTGGGAAAGGCCAGGCTGCTCGTGAATGGAGGCTGTGCACAGCTCAGGGGCAGTCTGGGGCTGCCCACTGGCCTCTGCCAGCCCTGTGAGGGACCTTGGGGTGGACCCCAGATTCAGTGTGGTTCCATCATGACACCTTTCTAGAAAGTTGAGCCTGAGGTTCTGTAGTTCTTTCTAATCTGTGGGTCCAGGATTTTTTGTGTCTTCTGGGATCTGATAGCCTTCTTTCTTTGTTCCCCAGAGGCCTGAGGAACACATACTCATTGTGAAAATGTGGGGACTCACTTCTCCTGCTATAAGTGGTCCCCCTGACTGGAAGGGGTGGATACATTTCTGATATATATATATTAGAATTTATTTACTCATGAGAAAGGTAGGAGGAGAAAGAATCAGACATCACTCTGGTACATGTGCTGCCTGGGATTGAACTCAGGACCTCATGCTTGAGAGTCCAATGCGTTAGCCACTGTGCCATCTCCCGGACTACTCTATATTGTTTTTATTTATTTATTTATTATTGGATAGAAATTTAGAGGAAAGGGGGGAGACAGGGAGCAAGACAGACATCTGCAGCACCACTTCACCACTCATGAAACTTTATTCCTGCAGGTGGGAAGCAGGGGCTTGAACCAGAGTGCTTGCACCTTATATGTGTGCTCAACTAGGCATGCTACTGCTTGACCCCTTACATTTTGTACTGTCTGTGAAGACGCCCAATAAGTCCATGTCCTCAAAGCTTGGGACTCTCAGTTAATTTAATTTTTATGAGTTATTTATTTTTTCAAAGTAATATATATTATTAGAGAGACCAGAGCCCTGCTCAGCTTGGGCTTATGGTGGTGCTGGGGATTGAACATAGGAAATCAGAACTTCAGGCATCAGAGTCTACAGAACCACTATGCTGTGTCCCCAGCCTGCTGAGCCAATTTTAAATACTGGTGTAGATGGAGAGAGAAAACCTGTTAAATGAGAGACAAAGTGTGCCATGGGCCTGATTTGAAAATGTTGTATGCAGGGGAGTCTGTCCTTCCTCCCTCCCTCCCTGTCGACTAGGAGCATGGAGGTGTGAAGAAAGCAAATACTCTGGGTTTTTCAGAAATCCTTCCTCCACACCTCTCCTGTGTACTTGCTGAAGACAGGGTGAGACAGGTGGGGCTTCCTGAGGCCTGGCTGGGTTTTTTTCCTATCCTGGGTTTTTTTTTTTTTTAGATTTATGTAATTTATTTATTTTAGATAGAGACACAGAGAGATCACAGATAGACAGAGCTTCCTTCAGTGCTGTGGGAGGTGGTGGTGTGCACAGTGGATCACTGTGCTGACCTGGGCTGTCCATCTAGAGCCACTCTCTGTTTCTTCTGCCCATCCAGCTCCTTCTCACTCCTTCCCTCTTCTCCTCCTTGTAGAGTTTGTGGGCACAGTGGGGCCTGTGAGTGGGAGCTGCAAAGCCTGTCTGGGGGTCACACGGTAGGGCTGAAGGAGAAGGCTGGGCACAGAGGGGAGCCCCCACCACCACCCTGGCACCCTCCCAGGCTGGGTTCATAGTAAGAGGAAGCTGAGTCCAGGTTGGTTGGGTCTGGACATCACTTTCCATCACCCATCCTCTTCCCTGTTCCTATTTCCCCTTCATCCTGAAGAGCTAGAAGAAGTAATTAATGTACTTTCCCACTGGTCCCCCAAGGCCTCCACTCTCCTCTGGGCTTTGCCTGACGTGAGGGTCACCACCACAGAAAAGTCACTATGTCCTGGATGTGGCCCCAGTCTGGAGCTCACCCACCCTGTCACAAAGGTTGTATCCTGGGTCTCTGTTCCCTTCCTCAGTCCCTCCCCACAGTGTAGCTGGTTGTGTTTTGCAGGGGGATGTCAGCCCTTCTTTCTTTCCTTCCTTCCTTCTCTTTCGCCCCACCACACCCTCCCCTGCCGTTGCGCCACTCCCACGTGCATGAGCCAATCCACAGCCCAACCCAGGACTTCACAGTCAAACGCCACCCAGCCCGCCCTTGGGTTTGCCATGGATGAGAAGCGACATTTCCTTTATGTGCCTGTCATCGCCCGTCGGCTCTCCCGACCCCCATCTTGTTCTCAGAAATGGTAACAGCTGCACTTTCACCAAAGGCATGAGGCCCACCCACTGCTCCGTGTTACTCCCAACCCAGGCAAAAAAAAATACAACTTCCTGCCACCACCTGGACTTGGCTGTTCTTTGGGTTGGGGTCCCTGGGGAGGGATGGGGGTATGCATTGGGTGGCGATGCCAGAGCTGTGCAAACACAGGAAGTGGTCTCCCATCTCAGCTATGCGTGAGAGGAAGTGATGACGGGAAGTTCAGTGGGCATCATGTGGTCAGATAGCTATTGGTTTCTCCCCCAAACCCCCACCTGGGTCCCCTACCCAAGCCCAGGGTGTGCTCAGACAAGACTCCAGGGGACACTGCCCTGGTCTCAGCAGTCTCCATGTCTTGTCCTGTGCTGAGTTCCTCTGTCCTTCTGGGCAACTGGACCTGGAGGTAGGGTTCAGGCAGACCCAGTGGGGAGTAAGGTGGGGCTCTGACTGGCATGGGGCTCACTGTGCTTGGAAGCCCAGTCCTGTCCACTGTTCCTCTCCTGTATCCTGCCACCACACCTCAGACCTAACTCACTTGTCATTAATTTTAAAAAGTTTTATGTATTAATGGGAGAGAGAGAGTCAGAGCATCATTCTGGCACATGCAGTGCTGGGGATCAAACTCAGGACCTCATGCTTGAGAGTCCACAGCCTTATCTACTGTATGACCCCCATGTCCTCACACAATGTCCTCTCAGTGAAAGCAGACAGGCAGGCATGCAGAGCTGGAGCCTGGATACCTGGGCTTCAGCTTGAAGGCTTCTTCTTGCCTTCATGGGAAACTTGGCTCAGATCCTCTGTGACAGTTTTTTCTACTCTGAGCCCCTCAGAGTCTAGGCTGACCTTGGCAAAGTAGCTAGAAGAAATCAAAGGGTCAAGATGGGCTTCAGTTGGGGTAACCCCATAAGTTAGGCACCAGGGTGAGGGTATTTGGAAGCAGAGCAGGCTAGCCTCCAAGAGAGGTGGGCTGGCAACGCTGGGGGGTGAGCGGGCTCTTACCGTGCTGTCTCTGAAGCACCAGCAACCACAAGGTGATAAGGAAGAGGCCACTGGCAACCAGGATGCCAAAGCCTGTTCTCTGCTCTGTGGGGGAGAGGACAGTGTGGGCGGGGGTTGGGGCTGAGTCCCCCAGAGTGTCTCCCCAAGCTGAAGGGACAGGTGTGTGTGTGTGTGAGAGAGAGAGAGGGAGAGGGAGAGGGAGAGAGGGAGAGAGACTCTGTCCAGGGTATCTCTCAGAAGTACACTTACTTGGTTTCAGAAGCACAGCTCAGCTCTGGCTTATGATGGAGCCTGGGATTGAACCTGGACCTCAGAGCCACAGGTCTGAAAGTCTGTTGTGTAAAACCCTGTGCATGCCCTGCTCTCACTTGGGAACCATGCATCTGGGCATTTGTTCAAGGCTGTTGGCTGACTTTACTACCTCTCCCCATTTTTATGGCTTTGTAGGAGAGATTTAGGTTAGATTCCTTGTTGGCCTTCAGACTAAAATTTATAGTCAAGAGCTGGGTGCACAGTGAGACCTCATCTGGGGATGCTCTGCTCACTGTCCAGGCCTTTCCTGCTCAAGACCTTTCCATAACGTTCTGTGGCTCTAGGAAGAAGCTCATTTTGAAAGGCACTGTGGCCCGTCTGCTGGCAGTCACAGAAACATCATAGTGGTTCTGCAAAAGACTCATGCCTGAGGTAAAGCCTCAGGTTCAGCACTACAGCAGGCCAGAGCTGAGTAGCACTTTGTCTTTCTCACTAAAATAAAATAAATGTTAAAAAATAAGTGGGAAGCACACTAATGCATGTAACTGACTACATGTTTCAGTGCTTAGTCCATTGCTTGGGTTATATATAAATGGTCAAGAAACAGTTACTCCTAGGCTGGTGAAATAGCTCACTTGGACAGTGTGTTGCTTTGCCATGTGATGACCCAGGTTCAAACCTGGCCCCCATCACATTGAAGGAAGCTTCAGTGCTGTGGTGTCTTTCACATACCCTCCCCTCCCCTACCACCCCTCCCCTTCTCTCTCTCTGCCTCTTACCTCTAAACAAGTCCACAAGAAATACTCCTGAAGTTTCAGCACCCCACCCTTGTGCCCTGTGTCTGGCTTTGTGGTTCTCTATAGTCTCTTCAGGCTGTGGTGTAGCCAGGCCTCTGCTCAGGCTACTCTTTCTGTCCTGGGTAGCTCTTCCCCTGAGCTGGCTGACCAGCTGCCACAGCTCCCTGAGTGCCTGGTCTGTGTCCTTGGAGCTCGCTGAGTGCAGGACAACTTACGGAGTGCTGGGGTGGGGCTGTGGAGGTTTCCCACCTCCCCCAGCAAAGCTGAGACTGTGAACACAGGAGGAGGGCCAAGAAGAGCTGGAGGCAGGGGGACCTGAGCCTGAGTGAGAGTGCAGGGAAGGGGGGGGGGCTTCCTTACCTGGAGGAGCAACCTGGGTGCTGGCCACAAGGGGCTCCTGCAAGGAGATGTGGGTAACGTGGCAGGTATAAGTGGCACCCTCTGAGCCAGGCTCTGCCACCAGGAAAGAGGAGATGCTGTACGTGCCTGCTGCATTCTGCCGGAGGCTGGAGAAGGAGGCATCGGAGACTGGGGTTGGGGCTCCCCCTACCTCTTGCCGGCTCCATGTCACAGCCATGTCCAGGGGGTAGAAGCCGGTAACATGGCAGGTGAGGCTGGAGGGCAGAGCTTCACTGGCTTGGCTCAGTTTTACTTTTGGAAGAGCTGGAAGAATGAATGGGGTCATCAGACCCTGGGAGGACCCACTGGGGGGGGGGTAGAGCGCCCATGTTACTATGCATAAGGACTCAGGTTCAACACCCCCCCCCAAGTTTCTTACCTGTAGGGAGAAAGCTTCATGAGTGGTAAAGCTACAGGTGTCTCTCCCTCTCCCTCTTTACTCATTTCTCCACTGGTTTCTCTCTGTCTCTATCCAATAAATTAAAAAAAATAATTTTAAAAGTAATCTTAAACAAAAAAAGTGGGGCGGGTGGTGGTGCACCTGGTTGAGTGCACATGTTACAATGCACAAGGACCCAGGTTTGAGCCCCTGGTCCCCACCTGCAGGGGGAAATCTTTACGAGTGGGGAAGCAGGGCTGCAGGTGTCTCTCTGTCTCTCTATCACCCCCCTCTCTTGATTTCTGGCTGTCTCTATGCAATAAATAAAGATAACAAATTAAAAAAACTTTTTTTTTTTTAAAAAGAAAAAGCAAAAATAGAATCTAATGACTGCTTGCTTCCTCTCTCCATGCCAGTGACTAGGGGGATATAATGATAAAAGGCGCACTGGTCCTCACCAGGGCTGTTCACCCAGCCCTAGCCTTCTGTGCTTCACCTATACAACCTCAGACTCAGTCCAAAGGGACTGGGTGATGGAGGCTGCCAGCCAGGGTGGGCAGGGCAGGGCAGGGCAGCAGGATCCTAACCAGGGATTTTCTGATAGAATTATTCCATGGTCTGATGGGACACCTCCTCTGCTTCCATCTGTGCTTCTGGGATGGAGCTGGCATTTCAGAGATGGGGACCACACAGCCTGCCTCTCAGGGAAGTGTACCTGCATGTGGATCTTATCTGGAACACATGCCTGCCCTGTCATCTCCCCTCCCCAGGATGACCGAGTCTGGCCTCACCCTGGACACTCAGTTGGACGATCTGCTGGGCCTGGTACCTAGAGGTAGTGATCTGACAGATGTAGGCACCTTCATCTTTCACAGTGAGGCTGGCCAGGGTGAGGGAGGCGTTCCCAGCTGTTTGGAGCTGTTGGGGTTCCAGGGAGGCACCCTTCTGCCCAGCCTGCCCCTGCCCCACTGTCCAGCTGGACACCAGCCGGCCGCTGCCCTGGTGCTGTAGCCGCCATTCCACTCGGGTGAGAGCCTCACTGGAGGCTGTGGAGAAGCTGCAGTGCAGGGTGACGGCTGACTTTAGCAGGCTGGTCAGTGACGGGGTCTGAGTCGTCACCTGGAACTCCACTGTGGGGAAGAAAAGGGGGCTGTGAATGTGGGCCACTTCCTCCTCGAGCCCACCAGGTCTCTGAGCCTTGGGTACAGCTGTCCCTGCTCTGTCATCCCCTTCCTCCTCAGGTCCTGGGGCAGCTGAACTCAAGTCCCATCAAGGGCTTAGCCTTGGGTGATCTGATGAAAGAGAATCACCTCTCTAGAAAGAAAACAAAAAGAGAAGGAGGGAGTTGGGGGATAGCGCAGCAGGTTAAGCGCAGGTGGCGTGAAGCGCGAGGGCTGGTGTAGGGATCCCAGTTCAAGCCTGGGCTCCCCACCTGCAGGGGGGTTGCTTCACAGGCGGTGAAGCAGGTCTGCAGGTGTCTATCTTTCTCTCCCCCTCTCTGTCTTCCCCTCCTCTCTCCATTTCTCTCTGTCCTATCTAACAGCAACAACAACAATAACAATAATAATAACCACAACAATAAAAAAGGGCAACAAAAGGGAAAATAAATAAATATTTTTAAAAAAGAGAGAGAAGCACCCCTCACCAGAAACACAACTGTTGGCTACTGCTGGCCCACAGGAAGAAACACCACAGCAGCAGAGAAAGCTCTGGAAGCCTGGTGTTTCCACTCAGGCCCTGCCAATTCCTTTGCTTAGGTCCAGGCTGATGCAGAGACTAAACGGAGTAAGAGGGGGCCAGGTGGTGGTGCAATTGGTTGAGCACAAGCATTACCATGTGCAAGGACTGGGGTTTAAGTGCCCATTACCTACCTACAGGGGCAAAACTTCAGGAATGGTGGAGCAGTGCTACAGGTATCTCTCTGTCTCTTTCTTCCTCTTTATCTCCTCCTTTTCCCTCATTTTCTCTATCAACAAATAAAAGAGTAAGAATTTAGCCAATGCTGTGGTGGAGGCTGGGGATGGAGGAGTGTGTACAGCACATGCCTTCCATGTTTGAGGCTCTGGGCTTGATCTACAGTCTCACAGGAACAGACCAAAGACAAAAATAGGCATTTTCCCTTCTCCCTCTTTCTCTCAAGCTATAAATAAAAATTAGGCTAAGAGCATGGCTCAGCAATGTGGAGTGGAGCATGTTTGAAGCCATGGGTTCAGTCCCTGCCACTGCCAAAATAAATGAACAAAAACACAGTGATGGTATTTATGTCAAAGATGCCTAAACTAAATCTAATGAGGAAAACATGTGAATCCAGATGGTGGGAAACTGTACAAGACAATTGTACCAGATTCTTTTCGGAGGAGAGGAGGCTGCTGGGGGTGACGCAGGCACATGCAGCCCTAGTCCTCGGAGAGCTCAGCTGAAACACTGCCCTCAAGTCACTGTAAAACTTTATTGGGGCAACTGTATAAGTTTGAAATTCGACTTTGTTTTTCCTTAAGACTAAAGTAAAATTTAAAAAAGGGGGGTTGACTTGGGGAGAACCAGAGCATCACTCTGGCGCTTGCAATGCTAGAGATTAAGCTTGAGACCTCAATACTTTACCTCAATACAATACACTACAATACCTCAATACAATACCTCAACCTTGAGAGTTCAATACTTTATCCAGAGCCTTGGATTTTTGACTTTCATTTTATTTATTTTTTTATTTCCACCAAGATTACCTCTGGGTCTCAGTGCAAGCACTATGAATCCACCAGTCCCAGTGGCCATTTTTTCACTTTTGTTTTTTCCTTCCTGTTTGATAGGACAGAGAGAAATTGAGAGAGTCGAGGAGGAGATAGAGAAAGAGAGACACTTACAGCACTGCTTCACCACCTGTGAAGCTTCCACCCTGCAGGTAGGGACCAAGGGCTCAAATTGGGGCTGGGCAGTGGCACACAAGGTTAAGTGCATATAGTGTAAAGTGCAAGAACCTGCTCAGGGATCCTGATTCAAGCCCCAGTCCCACCTGCAGGGGGAAAGGTTTGTGAGTCACTCTCTTTCCCTCTGTCTCTAGCTGGTCAACTCCTCATATTCTCTCTTAATTGGTGTGCCAGGGATGAACCTGGGGCCTGGGAGTCTTGGGCATATACATTTTGCATAACCATTATGCTTTCCATTCAGCTCCTCTCTAGGATTTAAAATTATATATATGTTCAAGCTGGGTAGATAGCATAATGGTTCTGTAAACAAACAAACAAACAAACAAACAAAAAACTTTCATGCCTGAGCCTTTAAGCTCCCAGGTTTAATCCACAGCATCACCATAAATAAGTCAGAACTGAGCAGTGCTTTGGTTAAGGAAAAAAATTAAAAAATACATATTCTGTTTGTTTATTTATTTTGGCCTCCAGGGTTATCACTGGGGCTTGGTGCATGCACCACTAATCCACTGCTCCTGGAGTTTATTTTTTCCCCTTTTTGCCCCCATTGTCTATCGCCGTCATCATTATTATTGCTGTTGTTGTTGTTGAATAGGACAGAGAGAAATGGAGAGAGGAGGGGAAGACAGAGAGGGGGAGAGAAAGATAGACACCTGCAGACCTGCTTCACCACTTGTGAAGTGACCCCCCTGCAGGTGGGAGCCAGGGGCTCGAACCAGAATCCTTATACTGGTCCTTGTGGTTTGCACCACCTGTGCTTAACCTGCTGTGCTACCACCCAACCCACCCCATTTTTTTTTTTTTTTAGATTTATTTCATGAGAAATAGGCTGGACAGAGAGAGAAGAGAGTGGCCAGAGCAGTACTCTGGCATATGTTGGGGCCAGGGATCTACTGCTATGCCATCTTATGGGCCACTCTAGGCTGCTTTACTTATTTCTTCAAAAGGTTTATTAGTTTATTTATGAGAAAGAGGGGAGAGAGAAGCAGAGCATTAGTCTGGCACATGCAAAGTTGGGGATTGAATTTAGCACTTCATGCCTGAGGGTCCAGCACAGTGCTGTCTGCCAAGCTGCTTTAGGCTGCTTTATTATTATCTTTATTTCTTTTTTAGCAATTTATTTATTTATTTTGGAGACTGAGAGAAGTTGAGAGGGAAGAGGGAGATAAAAAGGTAGAGAGCAAGAGAGATACCTGCAACCCTGCTTCACTGATCATGAAGCTTCCCCCCTACACGTCAGGAGTGGGGGCTTGAACCTGGGTTCTTGCACATTGTAATGTGTGTCTTCAACCAGGTGTGTCACCACTAAGCCCCACTAAGCTGTTTTTTAAAAATATTTATTTATTTCCTTTTTTGTTGCCCTTGTTTTTTTTTTTTATTATTGTTGTTGTAGCTATTGTTGTTGATGTCATCATTGTTGGATAGGACAGAGAGAAATGGAGAGAGGAGGGGAAGACAGAAGAGGAGAGAAAGATAGACCCCTGCAGACCTGCTTCACCGCCTGTGAAGCAAACTCCCTGCAGGTGGGGAGCTAGGGACTCGAACTGGGATCCTTAGGCTGGTCCTTGTGCTTTGCGCCACGTGCGCTTAACTTGCTACACTACCGCCCGACTCCCTAAGCTGTTTTATAACTAAGTTTTGTACTGTAATTTTTTTTTTTTTAACTACAGCACTGCTTAGCTCTGGTTTATGATGGTGCTGGAGATTGAACCTGGGAGTTCAGTGGCTCAGGCATCTGGATAACCACTATTCTGTCTCTCCAGTCCTATAACTAGGCTGCTTTACAAATAGGTAGGAGGAGCACCGTGGGGGGACCACTGCCTGGCAGGAGCACTCCGTCTCTCACACTGTTCCAGATGGCCAGGTTGGAAGGAGTTGCAGTGAAGCTGTGGAGCCATCTGACTCTTGAGTTGGCTTTACTACTGCTCTTCAGTTCTCTCCACACTGGAACCCCCTCTGCCAGACATTGTGGTTGCCTTCTCCCCACGTAGTTTTACTGTTGAAGCACCTGGCTCTGTGATGATGGGGGAGGAGAAGGTCCTCACACACAGCACATGGCAGCATTGAAGTGTGGTGTCAGGGTGGCCCTCAGTTCAGGCCAAGAAAGAAAAACAGGCCGTGGCGGCTTGCCAACTGGCAGGTCTAGGTTTATAGTGCACAGGCGTTTGCTCTTTGACTCTTTTGCCTTTGTTGTAGATTCAGAATACCTCCATAATTGAAGGGGCAAGGCCTTTCTATGCCAGGATTGGGCAGAATGTGGCAGAGAGATCTAAGTATTCCGAGACTTTCTACAGTAAAGGAGGGTAGCCCCCTACTCTCCTCTGGACTTGGTTTTCTCTTCTTGGAGGCAAAAATACTGGATTTGATGAACTCTAGAGAAACCTAGTTTCCTGTGCTCTCTAGGTTGAGCTGGGTTGGAGGAGGGAAATACCAGGTTTTACTAATAAAAGACAACAATTATCTTTGCTGAAATACTGCTGAAGTGAGTCAGGTGGTAGCTCAGCGGGTTAAGCGCACGTGGTGCAAAGCACAAGGACCGGCCTGAGGATCCCAGTTCGAGCCCCCGGCTCCCCACCTGCAGGGGAGTCGCTTCACAGGCAGTGAAGAGGGTCTGCAGGTGTCTTTCTCTCCCCCTCTCTGTCTTCCCCTCCTCCATTTCTCTCTGTCCTATCCAACAACACAACATCAAAAATAACTACAACAATAAAACAACAAGGACAACAAAAGGGGATAAATAAATATAAAAAAAAATTTAAAAATACTGCTGAAGTAGACCCGGGAGGTGGCACAGTGGATGTTCTCACAGAGCATTTTCAAACCTGAGGTCATGAGTTCAAACCCTGGCATCACATGTGCCAGCATTGCTTTGGTTCTTTCTCTCGTAAACAAATAAATCTTAATCACATTGAAACATTAGATGATCTAGATTTTTGTTTTGTGTTTGGTCATCTCTGAGGCTTCACTGCTCCAGGCTAATTCCTTCATATTTATTTATTTAATTTATTTCTGTTGGATAGAGACAGAGAGAAATTGAGAGGGGCGGGGGAGAGGAGAGGAGAGACCTGTAGACCTGCTTCACCACTTGTGAAGCTTCCCCCTTACAGGTGGGGACCAAGGGCTTAAGCCAGGGTCCTTGCACCTTATAACATGTGTGCACTACCATCTGACCCCTAGGCTCATTTAGATAGAAACACAAAGATGTGGGTTCAAACTCTAAGTCCACACCTGCAGGGGAGGAAGTTTTATGAGCCATGAAGCAGGGCGGCAGGTGTCTCTTTGTCTCTCTCCCTATCTCCCCAATCCCTCTCAGTTTCTCTTTATTCTATTAAAATAATAAATATATATTAAAAAGAAAACCTGAATCTTTGGCTTCTTTCCACACTCTTACCTGCCATCTGCACAGTCCCCTGGGGGCTCAGGGGCAGGTTGAGCAAGGGGTGCAAAGCCACTCCAGGCCCAGCTTTCCCCAGAGTCTTCATAACCATGGACATGCCAGGCCCCTCTCCAGACACCTGCACGTTGGCGATGAACCAGGTCACTGCGTGAGCCTCAGGCTCCTGCTGGGTCTGAGGGAAGTAGCGGGAGAGCTCACAGGTCACCTGCTTCTCATTGCAGTCAGCATGGAGCAAGGCCTCAGCCTGTTCAATCCTGACAAGGTCCACTGGGGAAGAAGGGGGGCATAGGGGATGAGCTGGACTCAGAACACTGGGGTGGGTACTGGGAGATAGCTCATTGGGTAGAGGCACACCTTGCCATGTGCCAAGTCCTGGGTTTGAATCAAGGTATCAACTGGGAGTACCATGGCACCAGGGGAAGCTCCACAGGTTGTGAAGCAGTGCTTCTGTCCATCAGAAATAAGAAGAGCACAAAGCTCAAGGGCCGGCATAAGGATCCTGGTTCAAGCCCCTGGCTCCCCACCTGCAGGGGAGTCGCTCCTCTCTCCATTTCCCCTCCTCTCTCCATTTCCCCTCCTCTCTCCATTTCTCTCTGTCCTATCCAACAACGATGACATCAATAACAAAACTATAATAACTACAACAATAAAAAACAAGGGCAGGGGGTTGGGCGGTGGCGCAGTGGGTTAAGCGCATGTGGCGCAAAGCACAAAGACTGGTGTAAGGATCCCGGTTCAAGCCCCCAGCTCCCCACCTGCAGGGGAGTCACTTCACAGGCAGTGAAGCAGGTCTGCAGGTGTCTGTCTTTATCTCCCCCTCTCTGTCTTCCCCTCCTCTCTCCCTTTCTCTCTGTCCTATCCAACAATGAACAGCATCAACAATGGCAATAATAATAACCACAACGAGGCTACAACAACAAGGGCAACAAAAGGGGGGAAAGACGGCCTCCAGGAGCAGTGAATTCATGGTGCAGGCACCGAGCCCAGCAGTAACCCTGGAGGAAAAAAAAAAACAAGGGCAACAAAAGAGAATAAATACGTAAATATTAAAAAAAAAAAGAAATAAGAAGGAAAGGTTTGGGGATACAGCATAATGGCTATGCAAAAGGACTTTCATGCCTGAGACACTAAAGGTGTCACGTTCAATCCCCAGCACCACTATAAACTACAGCTGAGCAGTGCTCTGGAAAAAAAGAAAAAAAGAATGAAAAATTCAGCCTGGGAGTGATGGAATCACTGATGCCCAAGAGCTTGACACTACAAACAAGCCCCCCCTCCAAAAAAAAAAAATGGCAAAGAAGTCGGTCAGTACAGCACAGCTCTGGGTCCCTATCTGTAGGGGGGATGCTTCACAAGTGGTGAAGCAGGGCTGCAGGTGTCTTTCCCTCTCTCTCTGTCTTTTATCTCCCCCTTCCTTCTTGATTTCTCTGTATCTAATAAGTAACATATAAATACAATATTAAAAACAAAACAGCTAGAACACTGTGGGTAGCTGGGGTGTCTTGGGAACTGGGCTGTCTCAGTGGAGGAATGAAGTCGAGGACACCTGGTGGCAGGGCTCTTACCTGAGGCCTCAAAGGTGACGGGGGGCTCATCCTCTGCTGACACTTGCCCTTGGAAGTCAGTGAAGCCTTCCAGCCCGCCCTCGTCCAGCACAGGTACCTGCTTCAGCACGAGCAGGGCCTTCACCGTGTTCCTGTTGCCGCCAAGGGCCCCCTGTTGCCTGCCCTCCTTTACCAAGAAGCAGTCCAGCACCACGTCCACTGGCCGCCAGCGCCCCTGTGCTGCAGAGACAGGGACTGGGGTGGGGGGGAAGAGGCTAGCAAGTGGCTTCTGTGTGCTTCCCCTAGGCTGAGTGGTAACTGTTCTCAAGTCTCTCTTTGCTACCAGGGTTACCACTGGGGCTCAGTGCCCAAATAACTCCACCGCTCCTGTTGGTCATTCCTTTTCCCTTTCTTCTTTTAAGATTTTATTTATTTATTTATTTATAAAAAATTTAAATATATTTATTTATTTTCCCTTTTGTTGCCCTTGTTTTTTTATTGTTGTTGTAGTTTTTATTGTTGTTGTTGTTAGATAGGACAGAGAGAAATAGAGAGAAGAGGGGAGGATAGAGAGGGGGAGAGAAAGACAGACACCTGTAGACCTGCTTCACCGTCTGTGAAGTGACTCCCCTGCAAGTGGGGAGCTGGGGGCTCAAACTGGGATCCTTACGCTGGTCCTTTTGCTTTGCACCACGTGTGCTTAACCCGCTGCACTACTACCCGACTCCCTATTTATTATTCTTTATTTATTTATGAAGCAGAGAACTCAAGAGAGAAGGGGGAGATAGACACCTGCAGCCCTGCTTAACCACTTGTGAAGCTTCCCCCCTACAGATGGGAACTAGGGGCTTAAATGCAGTCCTTGCACATAGTAATATGTGCACTGAACCTCTGGCTGGCCCCTTCTTCCTTTTATTCTGATAGTCCATCTTCTTATTTTTAAAATTTTATTTGAATGGGGCCAGGTAGTGGCTTACCTGGTTAAGCGCTCACATTACAGTGCATAAGGACTCAAGTTCAAATCCCTAGTCCCCACCAGCAGGGAGAAAGCTTCATGAGTGGAGAAGTAGTGCTGCAGGTGTCTCTCTGTCTCTTTCCCTCTCTACTTTCCCCTTCTTTCTCAATTTCTCTCTGTCTCTATCCAATAATAAATAAATAAAATTAAAAATAAAATTCAATTATTTATTACTGAGGAAGAGAGAGCATGTGTGAGAGAGAGAGAGCCAGAGGAGAGGGAGGAAGAGAGACCTATGGTACTGCTCCATGGCTCCTGTGATCCCTGCCCCTCCTCCATACCCACAGTTGGGGACAGGGGGTTTGAACCCAGGTCCTATGGTAACTTATCCACTCTATGGAATGTGTTGGTCACCTTCTTCTCTTCCTGAATTTTTTTTTTTTTTTTTTTGTCACCAGAATTATCACTGGGGCTTGGTGCCTTAGGCACACGACAAATCCACCATTCCTGGTGGCTGCTTTTTTCCTTTCTTCCTTTTGGTAGGATAGAGAGAAATTGAGAAGGGAAGGGCAGAGAGGGAGAGAGAGACAGACAGATATACACATACATCTGTGCTTCACCACTCCTGAAGTTTCCCCTTTGCAGGTGGGGACCAGGGGCTTGAACTCTGGTCCTCGTGCATAGTAACATGTGCACTCTACCTGGTGTATCACTGTTGCTGCTGCTTATTAAAATTTTATTTTACTTATTTTTTATTGTCACTAGGGTTATTGCTGGGGCTTGTTGTGGGAACTCCGAATCCACACCCTCCTGGCAGCCTTTTTTATTTTCCTTTCAATTTTATTAGATAGGACAGAGAGAAGTTGAGAGGAGAAGGGAGATAGGAAGAGAGAGAGACACCTGCACCCTTGCTTCACCACTCCTGAAGCTTCCCCACTACAGGTGATGAGCCACTACCTGCCCCTTCTTCTTCTTCTTCTTCTCCTCCTCCTCCTCCTTCTTCTACTATTTTTCTCTGCCTCCAGGGTTATTGCTGGGGCTCGGTGCCTGCACTACAAATCCACTGCTCCTGGAGGCTGTTTTTTTCCCTTTTGTTGCCCTTGTTTATAGTTGTTGTTATTATTATTGTTGTTAGTGCTGTCATTGTTGTTGAATAGGACAGAGATAATTTGAGAGAGAAGGGGAAGACAGAGAAGGGAATGGATAGACACCTGCAGACCTGCTTCACCACCTGTGAAGCAACTCCCCTGCAGGTGGGGAGCTGGGTGGGGGCTCGAATCCGGATCCTTGAGTTGGTCATTGCACTTCGCGCCATGTGTGCTTAACCTGTTGTGTTACTGCTCACCCCACTCCTTCTTTTTAAAACTTTTTATTTTAATTATTATAACTTATTATTTTTTTAGATTTTTAAAAATATTTATTCTCTTTTGTTGTCCTTGTTGTTTTATTGTCGTAGTTATTATTGTTGTTGTCATTGATGTCATTGTTGTTGGATAGGACAGGGAGAAATGAACAGAGGAGGGGAAGACAGAGAGGGGGAGAGAAAGATAGACATCTGCAGACCTGCTTCACCACCTGTGAAGCCACTCCCTTGCAGGTGGGGAGCTGGGGCTCAAACCGGATCATTGCTGCGGTCCTTGAGCTTCGCACTACCTGTGCTTAACCTGCTGCGCTACCTCCCCACTCCCTAATTATTATTTTTTAAATTATCTTTATTTATTAGAGTCAGCCAGAAATCAAGAGGGAAGATAGAGAGGGAGAGAGACAGAGAGACACCTGCAGTCCTGCTTCACCACTCGCAAAGCTTCCCCGCCCCCCCGCAGGTGGGGACCAGGGGCTTGAACCTGGATCCTTGTGTGTTGTAACATGTGCTCTCAACCAGGTGCACCATCACCCAGCCTTGAATTATTTATTAGTGAGGGAAAGAAAAAGCATGAGAGAGAACCAGAGCTTGGGCACATGTAATGCTGGGGATTGAACCTGAGAGTACAACACTTTATCCACTGTGCCACCTCCCTCTCTTCTGTTACCCTACAAACCAACTTTCTGAGAAACGCCTTTGGCTCCTGGTATACACCTGTTGGTATGAATTACAGTCCTGGACTGTCCTTGCTCAGCGGGGGCTTATGGAGCTATTGTGCCTGAAAACTGTCCATTTAGACCTGGGGGCCCTGTAAAAGCAAACATGAGCAAAATCACTCAGGGAAAAGGGAACCGGGCCTTTGGGCCTCTGGGTCACTAGCTGCCATCTTCTTAGACAACTTCCAGGGTCTAAGCTTTCCCCAGGCAGGTGGGGACCAGGGGCTTGAACTTGGGTCCTTGTGTGTTGTAACATGTGCTCTCAATCAGGTGCACCCTGCTCCCTGTATTTCAGGCCCTCCCCCCCAACTCCAGGGTCCCCTGGAGTTGTGTGTGTGTGTGGGGGCTGTCCCTTTCACCTAGGAGCGTCCCTACCCCCACCGCGTGGGACTCGACCATTCCACATTGTGGCCCACTCGGTGGAGAAAATGTCCACCTGCCGGGCTTCGGAGGGAGGCGGGAGTCCCTCGAGCCTTCCCACTTATGGAATCTTGGTGTTTCCACCCCCCCCTCCCTGGGGGGCACACTCACCGGGTTCTGTCGCTGCCGACAGAGACCAGCAGAACAGCAGGCACCATACCTCCTCTGCGCCCATGGGCTCAGCTCGCGGACCCCCACCACCGCCCCTGCGCTGCAGAAGCGGGGCGCACCCAGCACCCCAGGCAACCCGCCGCCGGTTTTCTGTTGCGGGCGCAGCCTCCTCCTCTTTCTTTCGCTTTCGCTTCGTGAAGGCTGCGCTGAGGCTGCCTAGGGGTGCAGTCTTGAGCACCTGCTCACCGTCCTCCGCCCTTCTCCGCCCCCCCCAAGTCCCCTCCCCAGGTGACCCAGCTGCATTGCGGGGGTCCAGTGCACCCAGAAAACTGCAAGTGCTGCAGGAGCCTCCACCGCTGGGGGGAGGGCTTGCATTTTGGGGGCGACGACACACCCACTGCTGGAACCTACCCATCCCACCCCCCACCACCTCAGTAAGGAACTTCGCAGCAGGCTGGAGCGTGGGGCAGGGCGGTCAGTCATTCACTTTATTTGCAGGAGTTTCTCAGCCACCGTCAACACGTGGGTTTTTCCGGAAAGAAGTGCCCCGGCTCCCCTCCCACCCAGAGGCTGCGTCTCCCGGGCTCGATCCCGAGGCGCTCAGGGCCCGACAGGCTCAGGCTTGCGGTAGGCCTCCTGCACTGGCAGCATGCTGCTCTCCTCCTGCGGGGCTCTGGCGCTCGCTCCTCGACCTGCGGGGCGGAGACAGCGCTGCTCAAGACAGCAAGGGTACAGGGGAGGAGCCGACCGCTGGGCAGGGCACCAGGGTGGGGGAAAGGCGATGGTGGGGCTTCAGGCAGGCGCACAAAGGCAAAGGCATGGTGTGTGTGTGTGTGTGTGTGTGTGTGTGTGTGTGTGTGTGTGTGTGTGTGTGTGTGTGTGTCACTTACTTAGTCCGGATTTTCTGTGTTGGTGGAAGAATACGGCTCCCACCAGACAACCGAAGATCATTCCAGAGAGGACCACAAAGACTCGGATGCAGTCTGAGTTGCACAGGGACCTGTGGTCTGTGAGAGGTGTGAGGTCCACACCCGCGGTCTTTGGGGGGCCTAGGCCGCAGCCACCCTTCTCCCCCCACTCCATCGCCTCAGTACTTCCCTAGTGTTGTGGCATAAAATTATAAGGCTTTTGCCAGGCTGACAATTCAGAGCTAGGCCAGTGAAAACCCCCAGGCTTAAGACATTTATTTATAAGTGCAAAAACTAGCAGTCAGCTTCTAGTCATTCTGAATATCAAAAGCTAAGGCTACTACATCTGGCCATTGAGTAGGAGGCAATTGGATAGGACAGAAATTTGCCCCTGTCTGGGGGTGGTGTATGGTGCAGGGGTACCTGGGGAGAGGACTCACCTGGTCCTGTGGTAGGCAGGGGTGGACCAGGCAGCCGCTGAAAATCAGCCTTAGTCTGTACCTGCTGGACCGTCCTAGCTTCCAGCACCCCTGGAGAGACAGATGGTGGATGGGGAGGTGGCACAGCAGGGAAAGTGCTGGGCTTGTAAGCATGAGGTCCTGAGTTCAGTCTCTGGCACTGGCTGTACCAGAATGCTGCTCTGGTTCTCTCTCTTTTCTCTCTTGTAAATAAAGAAATAAATCTTGGAGGCCAAGTGGTGGCACACCTGGTTAAGTGCACACATTTCCATGTGCAAGAATCTGGGTTCAATTTCCTGCTCCCCCACCTATGGGGAGGAAGCGTAGAAGTGGTGAAATAGGTTTTCAGGTCTCTCTCTGACTTTCCCCCTCTTTATCTTCCTCTCCCCCTCACTTTCTCTCTGTCATATCTAGTAAATTAGAAAGGGGGGAAAAGAAGGAAGGAAGGAAGGAATGGAGGGAGGAAAAAAGGAAGGAAGGAATAATGGCCACTAGGAGTGATGGATCCATGGTACTTGCACTGAGCCCCAGTGATAATCCTGGTGGCAATAAAAAGGAAAGAAAGGAAGGAAGGAAGGAAGAAAGAAATCTCATGGAAAGGGCAGCAGCATGAAGTCCCAGGGTGCTAAGAAGCACTGAGTGAGATGGGGAGGCAGAGGTGTGTGGATGTCTGCAGCAGTGGGGGTGCTGGCTGGGGCGGGACCCTTACCTCCAGTGACCTAGCCCAGGGTGCTGAGAACTTACTTTGGGTATAAGGTATGTGGGTGGGTGGAGGGTGCCAGCCTGGGGTCTGAACTGATGTGATGGCTGGCGAGGCGGTTGGGGTAGGGTGGCACTCAGTGCACTCTGTGTCCCGGCACTGCCACCCCTGGGGACAGGTGCATTCTGTATTGGCAGTCAGGGTGCAGTTTCGAGTGAGGTGACCTGGGAACAGAAGAGGGATGGGGCACAGAGGATGCTTGGGCCTCAGAGACCTGTCTGCAATCCTGCTGGCTTGAGGCTCTGCCCACCTGCAACCCCCATTCCCCCCCCCCCCCCTGCCTAAACCCCCTCCAGGGACAGGCTGCCTTTACCCCTTCCTCCCAACCCCAAGACACTTGCTTTTCCCCATTGTCACTCTCTGCTATGGCCACAGGGTAAAACAGACTGTGATTCAAGATTAAAAAGTAGAGGGCTGGGCAGTGGCACACTTGGTTAAGTGGACACATTACCATACAAAAGGACCTTAGTTCAAGCCCCTGGTCTCCACTTGCAAGGGAAACTTCATGAGTGGTGAAGCAGGTCTCCAGTTGTCTCTCTTCCTCTCTACCTCCCTTCCCCCTCTCAATTTCTCTCTGTTCTATCAAAGTTTAAAAAAAATCTTTTTAAAAAGTGAATCATATGTATACTTTTTATAAAGAGGTCTATTTATTACATCAGAGGAGTGGGGGGGGGATATGCCAGAGCACCACTTTGGTACATTCAGCACCAGGGATTGAACCAGGAAATCCATGGACACAAGTATAATGCTCTACCAGCTGAGCTATTTCCCCAGAGACAGAAAAGGTGGATTTTTCTTTAGAAAAGTTATGGGTTCCCAAAGAATCCTCTGGTATGTCGACATGGTTTTCTCTCCTGCAGTAGTTTTCTAAGTTCTCATGCTCCTGCACCCACAGAAAGGTGACATGGCATCAGGGTAAAGCTTGAGAACTGGTGAGATTGGGTTCACCAGTGTAACTTCTGCAAGGAGCAGACGATGACCAGGAGGGACTCTACCAGTCATCTTTTCTGCTAAATTGCTAAGCTGACTTCCAAGTGCCATGACCAGTTATTTTATTTATTTGTTTTTATTTATTTATTTTCCCTTTTGTTGCCCTTGTTTTTATTGTTGTTGTAGTTATTATTGTTGTTATTGATGTTACTGTTGTTAGGACAGAGAGAAATGGAGAGAGGAGGGGAAGACAGACATGGGGAGAGAAAGATAGACACCTGCAGACCTGCTTCACCGCCTGTGAAGTGGCTCCCCGCAGGTGGGGAGCTGGGGGCTCGAACTGAGATCCTTAAGTTGGTCCTTGCGCTTTGCGCCTGGTCCTTGCGCTTTGCGCCACGTGTACTTAACCTACTGCGCAGTAACAGTTTTTTAACAGTTTAACAGTAACAGCTTTTTAACAGTTTTATTTATTTATGGTGGGAAGGGGGAGAAAGAGTACCAGAGTACCACACTAGCATGTGTGATGCCAGGGATTGAACTCAGAACCTGATGTTTGAGAATCCAATGCTTTTATCTGCTGTAGGACCTCCAGGGCCTCTCCCTGAATCGTCATCGTCATTGTCATCTTCCCCTTCTTCCCCTTCTTCTTCCCCTTCTTCTTCCCCTTCTTCTTCCTCTTCCTCCTCCTCCTCCTCCTCCTCCTCCTCCTCCTCCTCCTCCTCCTCCTCTTCTTCTTCTTCTTCTTCTTCTTCTTCTTCTTCTTCTTCTTCATCTTCTTCCCTTTCTCCTTCTTTTTCTTCTTCTTCTCCTTCTCCTCCTCTTCTTCCTCCTCCTTCTCCTCCTCCTCCTTCGTTTTTGCCTCCAGGATATCACTGGGGCTTAGTGCCTGCAATAGGAATCCTCTGCTCCTTGAGGCTATTTTTTTCCCTTTTTTGCTCTTGTTGTTTATCACTACTGTTATTATTGTTGTTACTGCTGTCATTGATGTTGGATAGGACAGAGAGAAATTGAGAGAGGAAGGGAAGACAGAGGGAGGAGAGATAGATACCTGCAGACCTGCTTCACTGCTTGTGAAGTGACCCCCCTGCAGGTGGGGTGCCAGTGGCTTGAACTGGATCCTTATTCCGATCCTTGCACTTTGCACCATGTGCACTTAACCCTCTACACTACCACCCAGTCCCCTCTTCTTTTCTTTTTAAAGATTTATTTGCTTCTTTCTTTTACTAGTTTCCTGCTCATCTCTGACTGATTTAACTTGGAACTTCAGAGCCTCAAGCATGAAAATTGTTTGTATAACTATTATGCTGTCTCCCCTAGCCCAAGATTTATTTTTTATTTATTTAAAAATATTTATTTATTCCCTTTTGTTGCCCTTGTTGTTTTGTTGTTGTTGTTGTTATTGATGTCATTGTTGTTTGATAGTACAGAGAGAAATGGAGAGAGGAGGGGAAGACAGAGAGGAGGAGAGAAAGATAGACACCTGCAGACCTGCTTCACCACTTGTGAAGTGACTCCCCTGCAGGTGGGGAGCCGGGGACTCGAAGCGAAGCAGGATCCTTACTCCAGTCCTTGCACTTCATGCCACTTAACCCACTGCACTATTGCCCGACTCCCCCAAGGTCTGTTTATGAGAGAGAAAGAGAGAGAGAGAGAGAGAGAGAGAGAAAGAAGAAAAAGAAGGAGGAGGAGGAGGAGGAGGAAGAAGTAGGAGGAAGAGGAATGGTATCACTCTGGCACATTCAGTGTCAGGAATGGAACATAGGACCTCATGCTTGAGAATCCAGTGCTTTACCCACTGCACCACCTCCTGAGCCACCACAGTCACCTCTGCCTGTCTTGATTCTCTGTGCATCCACTTTGCATCAGGCTGTCATGCCTAGCAAGGATGGGATTCCTTCTCTCCCGCTTCAGGTTTTCAGCAGTTGGTGCTGCTGTGGACTGGTTGGTCAGGTCTTAAACTCTCCCAGGGGTTACTAGGCTGCTGGCATACTTTGCCTTTCAAATAGAAGTTGTGTGGGAGGTGTGGGAGTGGTTGGGTGCTGAGTGGCAGCATATCAGTGTGTTGAGGGTGAGATGGGCTTGGAGGTGCTGGCTGGCCCCCTAGGTGGTTGGGGTTGATGAGAGGAGGGTGACTGTGAGGAAGGCACTGGATGTGAGCTGGACCTTCAAGGGGCCGGAGGGGGGAGTGGATGGGAGTGCCTCCTGGAGACCCAGGAGAGAGGACAGAGAGGGGGATGCCTTCCACTGTTGTCATTTTGGTGTGGCCTCACCCTTGGCTAGGCAGGGGGAGGGACTGAGAGCCCTCTTTCTTGTCCTGTGCCTGTCTGGCTATTTCATTCTGAGTTCTGATAGAATCTGATAGAACCTGGTTTCTGTGGCTCTGCCAGGGGAGTTGAGGGGGAGGCACACGGAGAGGGAGGGAGTAAAGAAGCGACTGGGTGCACCATAGCAGAAGATGGGGTGGGGGCGGCTAGGCAGCGGCACAACCAGCTGAGCACATATGTTTCCATGTGTAAGGACCTAGGTTAGAGCCCCTGCTCCCCACTTGCAAGGGGGAAGCTTCACAAGCAGTGAAGCAATGGTGAGATGTCTCTCTCCTCTATCTCCCTTCTTCCCCCTCAATTTCTCTTTGTCTTTATCCGAAATTAATAAATAAATAGATCAAAATAAAATAGACATAGACTCTGTAGAAGGAAAGGTGGAGAGAGAGCTGTGGCATCCTAGAGCATGATGGTGGAAAAACACCTAAGTTGGGGGTGAGAGTGTCCTACAGAGACCTTTTGCAAGAAAATGGCAAACTGTACCCATGTGTGTTGACATGAGAGGCAGGCTGTGTCCCCTTGTCTGAAATGCCAGCTCCACCCCAGAAGCACAGACAGCAGCAGATGTGGTGCCATCAAATGCTGGGATAATTCCATCAAGAAAGTTCCTGGGTAGGATCCCTGCCCTGACTGACAGGCTCCATCACCCCAGTCCCTTTGGATTAAGTCCCAGAGGGTGTACCATAGCCCTTAACCTTTTAAGAAAAATTATTTTAAAAGGTAAAAAAAAGGACTGGCCCTAAAAGGACCAAGGGTGGTCATTTTCCATGTTGAGTAGTAAGAGTCTTGGGCCAAAGGCTGATTTTAGGCCCTTCTCCAGCTTCAGGGCTGCTGACACATTCTGGGGTGGGGGTGGGGGGAAGCTCCAACAGATCTCACAGAGTGGGGGTAGAGACCTCCCACCCTGGGGCTGCTGCTAGAGAGAAAGGCAACCCCTGGCAGTCTTTTCCTGCCCCCAGGGCTGTTGCTGGGACTCCAACCTACATGATTCCTCCTGTTCTGGGGCACTCTTTTTGTTTGTTTGTTTGTTTGTTTTTAGTGTTTTAGATAGAGGGTGAGAGCTAGAGAAGAGGAGGACTTAGCTGGAGGTGACAGGTAGGGTGGTAGGTCAGCTAGTGGAGTGAAGGCTTTGTGTGCCTGAGGCTATCAGTTTGATCCCTGGTGCTGTATTCTCTGTTTCCCCCACCCCACTGATATTTCTATTTCATATAAAGTGAATAGGACGAGGCTAAGAAGACAGCATATTGGTGATGTAAAGAGACTCTCATGCCTGAGGCTTTGAGGTACAGGTTCAATCTCCAGAGCTAAGCAGTATTCTGGTAAAAATAAAATAAAATAAAATAAAATAAAAATAAAATAGGGGCCATGTGGTGGCACACCTGGTTGAGCACATGCATTGCAGTGCTCAAGGATCTAGGTTCAAGTCCCTGGTCCCCACCTGCAGGGGGAAAGCTTTGCAAGTGGTGGAGTAGTGTTGCAGGTGTCTCTCTGCCTCTCTCTCTCTCATCACCCCCTTCCCTCTTGATTTCTGGCTGTTTCTATCAAACAAAAATAAAGATAATAAAAAAAGAAGTTTAATCCTTTAAAAAATAAAATAAATAGGATGGATCTTAAAAAAATAATGGAAGAACACAGTATGAGAGGGAGGAGATAACACAATGGTTATGCAAATGGTTATGCAAACAGACTCTAATACCTGAAGATCTGAGGTCCCAGGTTCAATCCCCCGTGCCACCAAAAGCCAGAGGTAAACAGTGCTCTGGTAACACACACACACACACACACACACACACACACACACACACACACACACACACAGTTATCCAAAGGCCTAGTGAGAGCCGGTGCACAGGTAAGCAGTGTAGGGGTACAATATTGGTGAAAGTATGTTACTGGAAAATGTTCAAGCCAGCTACTCTGTGTTTACAATAGTTTCTGCAAGTGTAGGTAAAAGAGAGAAATAATCATGACAGCCAGTTGTGTTACCTTGCTTAATAAAAAGTGATGAAATGGGAGTCGGGCGGTGGCGCAGTGGGTTAAGCGCACGTGGCGCAAAGCACAGGGACCGGCGTAAGGATCCCGGTTCGAGCCCCCGGCTCCCCACCTGCAGGGGAGTCGCTTCACGGGCGGTGAAGCAGGTCTGCAGGTGTCTTTCTCTCCCCTCTCTCTGTCTTCCCCTCCTCTCTCCATTTCTCTCTGTCCTATCCAACAGCAAAGCAACGTCAACAATGGCAATAATAACCGCAACGAAGCTGCAACAACTAGGGCAACAAAAAGGGGGAAAAATGGCCTCCAGGAGCGGTGGATTCATGGTGCAGGCACCGAGCCCAGCAATAACCCTGGAGGGGAAAAAAAAAAAAAAAGTGATGAAATTTCAATATAAGAAAAACACAGGTAACCTGGGAGGTGGCACAGTAGCTAAAGCACTGGACTTTCTAGCATGAGGTCCTGAGGTCAAGCCCCAGCAAAGAATGCACCAGAGTGATGTTCTGGTTCTCTAGTTTTCTCTCTTCCCCCCTCTCTTTAGTAAATAAGTGGTCTGGGAGGGGGCACTGGATTCGGTGTTGTACTCTCTAGTCTGAGGTTCTGAGTTTGATGCCTGGCATTGCTTGTGCCAGAGCAATGGCACTGCTGCCATTAATGAATAAATGCATATTTAAGGTAAAGATTGAAAGAAACAAATGGAAAACACAGACCACACACACACACACACACACACACACACACACACACACACACACACACACACACTTCTCTAAACTGACTTTGGTGTGATAAGAATTGTCCTGGAATAGCTACCATCTCTGTAGCTGGACCTGAGTTTCCATACAGAGGGGACCTCACACTCATGAGGTGGGTATTGCTTATCTGAAACCGGGGTCCTCATGCTACTTCCCACTTCCTACCCCCAAACCTTTGAAGGGAATGGTGCCTCCTCAAGTTCTGCTGGCTCCCTTCTCCAAACACTGGAAACCCCCCCATCACCACCGATCAGCAGTACCCCCCATATGTTACCATGTTACCCCCCATATGTTACCATGTTACTCCTAGCCTTGACCACCCAGATGCCACCCCCTCACCAGAGTTACAGTGCCGGCAGCTCTCACAGTGGGGCCGGCTGTGGTGGTCGGGTGAGAAGGACACCCCCTGCACACATGGGGCGCACTGAGTTGGCTTTCCGTTCCTGGCACAGTCTCTCACCAGGTATGTCCCTGCAAGCAGATGGAAAAGGCCTCTTCAGGCTTGGAAAGTGCCTCTTCCCTTATGCAGGGGTGCAAGGACTCCCTGCCCCTGCCCTCACCCCTCTCCTTCTGCTCCCCAGTCCTCAGCCCTGTCCTCCTGTCCCCTGCCCTTACCCCTGCCCTCCTGCCCTCACCCCTACCTTCTCCCCTCCTGGCTAATGGCCTTCTCCCTACCTGGCTCACACATCTGGCAGCAGAGGTGTCCTCCAGCCCTATAGTGATGAGGGGGGCATGTCTGGGGGATATTGGGGGCCACGAGCCTGGCCAGGGTCCCCAGGACCCAGAGCCAGCAGGGCAGGAGTTGTGCCATGGCTCCTGCCGGGTGTGCTCCTCGAGCTGGTGCCCCTTCCTGGCTGGTACCCCTCTGCACGGGCACCTCCCCAGCTGCTTGAGGGCTGTTTGGCTGCCAGGCTTCTCGCACAGCACCCTCTGCCCCCTCCCTCTTTCCGCAGGCTAGGTGCTGGGTGCTGGGGAGAGCACCGAGGGGAAGCTCAGCCGCAACCCTGCAGCTTCAAAGACCACCCCTTCCCCACCCCCTCAGGAAGTGAACCCATGGCTGCTGCTTCTTCAGAGTGCTCAGCCCTGTGACCCCAGCTCACAGCCACCCCCCACCCCCCCGCCCCATGCCCACGGCTCTTCCTTCCTCCACAGAAGTCATCAGCCTAGGCTCACTTATTTATGTTTTTCAGGGTTTTTTTTTTTTTTTTTTTGATAGGGGAGGTAGAGAGATACCTGCAGCCCTGCTTCGACACTAGTGAAGCTGCCCCCCTGCAGGTGGGAAGTGGGGTTCCAACCTGGGTTCTCACACAACCAGGTGCACCACTACCCAGCCCCAGCCCATTTGTTTATTTGCTTATTTATTTATTTTCAAGAGAGAGGGACCAGGATGCTGCTTGACTTTGGCATGTGGTGGTGCTGGGGCTTGAACCTGGCGCCTGCAGGGCCTTGGGAGGGCATACTCAGCACAAGCCAGCTCCACATTTCTGAGACCAACTGATGAAACAGATAAACCTAAAACACTGGGGGTTGGGTGGTAGCGCAGGTGGCACAAAGCACAAGGACCAGCATAAGGGTCCCCTTTCAAGCCCCTGGCTCCTCACCTGCAGGGGAGTCGCTTCACAAGTGGTGAAGCAGGTCTGCAGGTGTCTATCTTTCTCTCCCCCTCCTCTGTCTTCCCTTCCTCTCTTCATTTCTTTCTGTCCTATCCAACAATGGACGACATCAACAACAATAACCACAACAAGGCTACAACAACAAGGGCAACAAAAGGGGGAAAAAAACCCTAAAGCACTGAGTTGTGTCAGTTCAGGCCTGGGACCAGAACGTCAAAGTGGGTCACAGGACTTTATGGCCTCTGTGTGTATCTTCTTCCTCTTCTTCCTCTTTTTCTCCTTCTTCTTCATCTTCTTCTTCCTCTTCTTCTTTTTAAAAGTATTTTATCTATTTTATTTTTGAGATAGATGCAGAGAGAGAAAGACACACAGAGAGAAACACCAGAGCACTGCACAGCTTTGGCTTATTGTGGTGCAGGGGACTGAACCTGGGACTTTGGAGCCTCAAGCATGAGAGTCTGTTTGCATAACCATTATGCTATCTACTCTCCGCCCTGTGTGTATCTTCTAACAGACTCTGGGCTGGGAGAGCCTATGTGACCACTTGGGCTAGGGGGAACCACTGTCCATATAACACCCCCCAATCAGTTTACTAACTGTTGCCTTCTCCCCTCTGGCTCAGTCCCAGGACAGGTCTCCAACTGCCCCTGACCCTTGAGGTTAAAGGTCAAGTCCCAAAGACCACCTCCCCAGTTCCCACAACTGTCCTAGGGAGAATTGTTAAGGAATGCAGGAAGTGGCTGGGCTCTTCCCACTTTGGGTCCTTGGGAGCTGACACACAGAGCTGACACCCCCCGCATCCCCCTTCCCCCAGGACTCCCATGAGGGGGTGTATTCTCCAGGTTGCTCTCCTCTCGGGGGCCTGGCAGTTCTTTCCACGCTGCTCATAAAATGTCACACCCTGTGACCTCACTGGCGAGGACTGTCAGATCTGTTGCTCTCTGTCTCTCTCACTCTCTGGTTTCCTTTCTCTTCATTTTTTCCACCTCTCCCCAGCCCCCTCCACAGCTCTTCAGAGGGTCCTGTCAAGTGAGGGGCCTTCTTGGGGTGTGAGATGAAGAGCTGCTTTTTCAAAACCATACTTGCTGAGCAGGTGGGGTCTCTGAAGTCCCTCTCAGGGAGTTCGCTAAAAAGATAAGGACTCTGCTGTCACTGATGTCCTGGCCACAACTACCTTCTAGAAAGTTCATGGCGGAAGGCTTGGGATGTCCGCTTGTCTGGGACCTCATGAGACCCTGGAGGGCTTAGGAAATGGGGCGGGAGGATGGCATGTTTAGGGGAGACTTTGCTGAAGGGGGAGCTGGAGGATGCTGACTAGACCTTGAGCTGCCCCCCCTCCCCCTCCGCCAAGCAGCCTCCCTTCTTTCTGCTTTCCATGTGTGAGGCCCTGAATTCAATCCCCAGCTCCACATGGAGAGCCACAAAAGCAACCTGAATGGAACTCCATGGAAGGTGGAGCCATGGTTTAGTTATTCAGATGGATACAAACTGGATCAGGACTCCTGGGTCTCATCCCCAGGCTTACAAGACTTGGAATTTTTATATTGTTCTACTTTGCCCCCTAAACACATTGATTTATTTATTATGAGAGAGAGAAAGGGTGGAGAGAAGAGAGACCAGAGTACTGTTCAGCTCTGGCTTAAGGTGCTACCAGGGACTGAATCTGGGACTTGTGACCCTGCTCTGACAGGCTGAGCAGTGTCCCTGGCCTTCCTTTTCCTTTCTCTTTTCTTCTTTTCCCTTCCTTTCTTTTATTTCTCTCCTTCCTTTCTTTCCTTCTTACCTTGTTCTTTCTCTCCCTTTCTTTCTTCCTTTTTTTCTATGACTCTGGGGCCTTGCACATGTGGGGGTCAGCTTTTTATTTATTTATTTATTTATTTAAATTTATTAGTTATATTTATTTATTCCATAGAGACAGCAAGAAATTGAGAGGAAAAGCGGTAATAGGGAGAGAGACAGAGAGAGACCTGCAGCCCTGCTTCACCACTCGTCAAGTTTTCCCCTTGCAGATGGAGACTGGGGGCTTGAACCCGGGTCCTTGAGCACTGTAATGTGTGAGCTCAACCAGATGCGCCACCACTCAGCCCCCTCCTGGGTCAGCTTTTATACTCTCTATAAATGCAGAGACACAGAAGGGGAAAGAAGCACCAGAGCCTCTCCCAGTGTTGTGGCACTCCCCTGTGGTGTCAGGGCTAGAGTCTGGGCCACACACATGCCAAAGCATGCACCCTGCTGAGTGAGATATTTCCTCCCTGGTCTATGTTCTTGTTTTTTTTTTTTTTTTTTTTTCCTCTCAATTATTTCTTTGGTAGTGGGCTTTGTGTCTGCACAGCCCCACTAGCAGTGATGAACTTCTTTTTTCCCCTTTTATTTTAACAGGGGGACAGAGAAGGGGAGAGACAGAGACAAAGTGAGAGAAGGGCAGACATCACAGCCCTGCTCCACCATTCATGACAGTTTTCCTGGTGCTTTGTATGGTACTCCCATGTGGTACTAGACACTCAAACCCTGGTCCTTAAGCACTATAAAAGGGTGCACTCCACTGGGCGAGCTACTCTCAGTCCTCTTGTTCTATTAAAAAGTGTTATTAATAATCATTAATTTTATTATTATTATTTAAAGTAGTACAGTGCTCAACTCTGGCTGGTGGTTGTTCTGGGGGTTGAACCTGGGACCCCAGGGCCTCAGGCAGTGAAAGTCTTCTGCAGATCCACCATGCTGTCTCCCTGGCACCCTCTTGTTCTTATTTTTTTAACCCTTTTAATTATATATTTTATTTATTTATTTATTATTGGATAGAGACAGAGAGAAATTGAGAGGAAAGGAGGAGGTGGAGAGGTAAAGTGACAGAGAGACACCTGCAGCCCTGCTTCACCACTCGTGAAGCTTTCCTCCTGCAGGTGGGGAGCAGGGCTTTGAACCTGGATCCTTATGCACTGTAATGTGAACACTTAACCAGTTTTGCCACCTCCTGGCCCCATTCCTCTTGTTTTTAACATTCCTTCTCACCCCAGAGATTTAGCTGTGGGTTAGCCCCCCTGGAAAACCATAAGAACACTGACCAGCTTGCTGTCACCTCCTTCCATACCTCTCTTTTTCTGTCACAGAAGACATTTTTCAAATGGCTTGCCTCCTCTCACTTTTTGACCCCTAATCTCAAATCAATCTTGCATTTTACAAATCTTTCACCAAGTGCCCAGAGGAATGAAATTTCCTAAGAAGTTCTGTTTTAGTGCATAGATATCAGAAATCACCGTTTCTGATCCTTATCAAACTCTTTAGTTTTTCTAGCCATCTGTGTCATCCTTTTAAAAAGATGAGAGAGAGAAAGAGAGAGAGAGAGAGATGCAGAGAGGCCAGAGCACTGCTCAGTTCTGGCTTCTGGTGGTGCTAGGAGTTGAACCTGGGACCTCAGAACCTCAGGCATGAGAGTCTTTCGCAGGACCATCATTCTGTCTCCCCTCCCATTCCTATTTTCTGTGCTGCTCCTACCCCAACCCCTGTCCTCATTACTTCAGCTCTTTTTCCTTCCCTAAGGCTTTGAGAGACCAACTGGGCAAGACCATGGGGGAGCTGCCCAGTGACCATCTGGGGACTCACACCCAACTCTGTGATGTGCAGTACAGACACCTTACATTTCTCTTTCCTCTTCCCATCCCTCTATTCCTCCCCTTTCTCTCTCCCCTCCCTTTGTCTCTACTTCTGTCTCCTCCTCCTCGTCCATCTCCTTCTCCACTTCCTCCACCTCTCCTCCCCACCTTTTTCACTGATTATTAATGATAGAGGAGGAGAGAAGCAGAGTCAGAGCATCTCTCTGTCATATACAATGCTGGGGGATTGAACTCGAGAGTCCAGTGCCTTAGTCACTCCTGTGCTGCACAGGGCACCCCTCCTGCCCTCACAGCTCTCACAGCTCCTGAGTATCAGACACTTCAGCTTTGTTCCCAGCACTTCCACTCACAGTGATGACACTGCCATATCGGAAAAGTCGAGGTCATGCTGACCACGTGAACCCTATTCCTCGTTCCCTCAACAAGTGTTTTTTGTTCATTCTGTACCAGGTGCCTGATAAGCAATCAGACACATGTGCCTGAGGCATAAAAGATCTCAGATTTAACCCCCTGCTCCACTATAATCCAGAGCTGAGCAGTGCTCTGGTAAAAGACAAAAACAAACAAGATGTGGAGGTAATGAGAGAGGGATAGGACAAGGGTGAGGGAGAAGGAGAAGGAGAGGGAGGAGAGGGAGGAAGCGAGGGAGAAGAAAAGGAAGAAGGTGGGGGTGTCCAGAGCATATAATTCTGGCCTATGGAATACCAAGGGTCGAACTCAGAACCTCACACTTCCAAGTTCAGTGCCCTGCTCACAGTACCACCTCCTGGGCCTCCCTTTGATCACCAGTAATTTTCTTTTCTTGTACAGTAAATAGATTATATACATTAGGAATAATTCCTTGAAGGTTTGGTAGAATGGATGTATGTATATGGGGTTTTTTTTTTGACAGTATTTTTTTGTGTTTGTTTTGCTGATTTTTGTTGTTGTAACCAGGGTTTCACCACACAGGACTGATTTTTTTCAGCTAGACAGAGACAGATCAAAGAGAGAGAGGGAAAGATACCACAGTACTGAAGCTTTCCTCAGTGTTCTGGGGGCTGGGCTTGAATCTGGATGTGGACAAGGTAAAGTAGACCATGTGAGCCATCTTGCCAAGTGGAGATATTTTTTATTACTATCTTTATCTATTTATTGGATATAGACAGCCAGAAATTGAGAGGGGTGGGAGTGATAGAGAAGGAGAGAGAAAGAAATAACTGCAACACTGCTTCACCATTTGAAAAGCTTTCCTTCTGCAGATGGGAATTAAGGGCTTGAACCCAGATCCTTACACATTGTAATATGTGTGCTCAACCAGGTGTGCCACCACCCAGCCCCGGGAGACTTCTTTAATTGATGGTTTGGTACATGTTTTCCATGTCTTAACTCTCTCTTTCTCTCTCTCTCTCTCTTTTTTTTTTTTTTGCCTCCAGAGTTATTGCTGGGGCTCAGTGCCTGCACCAGAAATTCACTGCTCCTGGAGGCCATTTTTTTTCCTTTTTCTTGCCCTGGTTGTTATATAGTTGTTGTGGTTATTATTATTGTTGTTTTTGATGTCGTTGTTGTTGGATAGGACAGAGAGAAATGGAGAGAGGAGGGGAAGACAGAGGGGGAGATAAAGATAGACACCTGCTGACCTGCTTCACCGCCTGTGAAGCAACTCCCCTGCAGGTGGGGAGCTGGGGTCTCGAACCAAGATCCTTACGCCAGTCCTTGCACTTTGCTCCACATGCGTTTAACCCACTGTGCTACTGCCTGACCCCCATTAACTCTTTTTTTTAAAAGATTTTTATGTTGTCTGGGAAGTAGTTCAGTGGATAAAGCATTGGATTCTCAACCATGGGGTCCCGAGTTTGATCCCTGGCACCACATGTACCATAGTGATGTCTGGTTCTTTCTCTCCTATCATTCTCATGAATAAATAAATTCTTTAAAAAAAGATTAAAAGATATGTTTCCTTCCTTCCTTCCCTCCTTCCTTCCTTCCTTCCTTCCTTTCTTCCTTTCAAGATTTATTTATTGGGCCAGGAAAGGCCTCAGTGGTAGTGCAACAGACTTTCATGCCTGAGGCTTTGAGTTCCCAGGTTCAATCCCCAGCATCACCAGAAGCCAGAGCTGAGTAGTGCTCTGGGGAAAAAAAAATCACTCTAGCATAAGCAATTCCAGTGATTGAACAAGGGACCTCATGCCTGCAAGTCTGATGCTCTATCTATTGTACTCTCCCCAGGTTGCTTCTCTTTACTTAATGATTTTTTTTGGGGGGACTAGGAGTAGGAAGTAGGGGATGGGGCTTTGTGAATGTGTGATTTCACTGCTCTCAACCACTTTTTCAATTAGATAGAGAGACAGAGACATAAAGACAGAGAGAGAGACACACAACAGTTGAGCTTCCTCTGTTGCTACCATAATACCCATGTGGTGTCAGGGTTCAAACTTGAGCTGAGCATGTCAAGGCATTTGCCCTACCTAGCTCTCGCTCTGAGTCCTTTTGTGAGATTTATTTATTAAAAATATTAAGTTTTATTTTACTTTAGAGAGAAAAAAAATCAGAGTATCACTTTGGGATATGTGGTGCCCGGGATTCAACTTGGGACCTCATGCTTATAAGTCTAAAATTCTGCCACTGGGAGCCAGGCATTGACGCATCTGGTTGAGTCCACACGGTACTTTGTTCAAGTCCCCAATCCCCACTTACAGGAGAAAGCTTCAAGAGTGGTGAAGCAGGGCTGCAGGTGTCTTTCTATCTCTTTTTCTATCTCCCCCTCTCAAATTTTCTGTTTCTATCTAATAAACAAACAAATACATAAATAATACAATTTGAAAAAAAAAACAACCTTTCACCTACTGGGTCTGCCATCACTAGCCCAAAGTAAATCTTTAAAAAAAAAAGTGTTTTAATAAGAGGAAAATCTGGGGGGGGGGGAAACAGACACCAAGGCATGAATCTGACATATGCCATGGATGAATTCAGGACCTCATGCTTGAGAGTCTAGTGTCTTATCCACTGTGCCACCTCCCTGGCTGCATGAGTAAATCTTTAGTGAGTATTCTGTGACCTGGAACACACTGGTAGCCTGAAATTGACTGCAGTGGAAGTATTTTGAGCTGTGTAAGTCAGGGATCAGAGAAATGGCTCACTGGTAGAGTGTGTGCTTTGCATGTGTGAGGTCCTGGTTTTGATCCTGGTGCTGCATAAAATAGGGGAGCAGTGCTATGGTCTCTTTTCCGCAATAAAAAAAATGTGAAAAAAATTAGATACTGCAAATTAGGGCTCTCCATCCCAGAATGTGGTGGTTGAACATCGATATCACATCCTTTTTACTGTCTCCCCAAGGTTTGGGCCTGCAATTATCTTTTTTTTCCCTCTTCTGTTGCCCTTGTTATCATTGTTGTTATTATTGTTGTTGTTGGATAGGACAGAGAGAAATGGAGAGAGGAGGGGAAGACAGAGAGGGAGGGAGAAAGGTAGACATCTGCAGACCTGCTTCACTGCCTGTGAATCAACCCCTCTGCAGGTGGGGAGCTGGGGGCTCGAACTGGGATCCTTACGTTGGTTCTTGTGCTTTCCGCCATGTGTGCTTAACCCACTGTGCTACTGCCTGGTCCCCTGCAATTATCTTTAGGGTCATGTTAATCCTGGTGAGCCAGAGTTCTTATCTCTGGCCTTTTCCTTCTGAATTTTATATAGAAAATTGGTACTGAGGACTGAAGAAATAGCTCCCTTGTATAGTGCACTGCTTTGCCATGTGTACTGCCCATGCTTGATCCTGGCCCCCTCCACACTGAAGGAAACTGGTGCTGTGGTCTCTTTCACTTTCACTGCCTCTCTGGTGTTCTATCTCTAGATAAAAAGAATATATCAACAAATAGGAAATTGGAGGGGAGTGTGGGTCTTTCTACTCCCTCCAGCTTGGGGCCCCAAGCTAGCAGAGCAGAGTTGGGAGAAAGGCTTCTGCTCCTCTGAGTCTGTTCTGTCATCTGGGAGCTATCAGAACCACTGGCTCAGGAGGCAGAGAGATTCTGTGGCAGAGCTAGAAGAAGCCCAGTCTGCTGTCTGTTGCTGTACCTCTGGGCCAGGCTGGCACTGAGTGCTCAGCACCTGCTCCTCACTGATCTGAGTGTGACAAGTGCAGAGCCCAGTCCATGGCCAGACCTCAGCTGCTGCTTTAGGCCCTTCTGTTTCCTCCATCTCAGAGGCTACTCCCCACCCTCTCCTTCTGTGAGGTCACTCAATTCTTTCTTTAAAATTTGATTTCCCTCCTGCATTGCTGGTGGGAATGTAAATTGGTCCAACCCCTGTGCAGAGCAGTCTGGAGAACTCTCAGAAGGCTAGAAATGGACTTATCCTATGACCCTGCAATTCCTCTCCTGGACACATATCCTAAAGAACCAAACATACCCATACAAAAAAATTTGTGTGTACCTATGTTCATAGCAGCATAATTAAAAATATTTTAATTTATTTAATACTGGATAGAGACAGAGAAAAATTGAGAGGAGAAGGGGAAATAGAGAGGGAGACAGAGATATACCTGCAGCCCTGCTTTACCAACTGTGAAGATTTCCCCCTGCAGTTGGAGACCAGGGGCTTGAGCCTGTGTCCTTGTGCACTGTAATATGTACATTTAGTCAGGTGTGCTACTACCTCGTCCCAGCAGCATACCTGGTTTGGTTATTTGTAATAACCAAAACCTGGAAGTAACCCAGGTTGGACAACAACAGATGAGTAAGTTGAGGTCTATATACAGAATGGAATACTACCCACTTACTCAAAATGGTGAATTCTTCTTCACCGCATCTTGGATTGAGCTTGAAGGACTCAAAGAGAAGGATGAATATGTGATGATCTTACTCATAGACAGAAACTGAAAAATAAGAACCAGAAGGGAAAACACAAAACAGGACTTGGACTGGATTTGGTGTTTGTGCTAAAGTAAAGGACTCTAGGGTGGGGGTAGTGTTCAGGTCCCGGAACATGATGGTGGAGGAGGACTTAGGAGGGGGTTAAAATGTTATGAGGAAAACTGAGAAATGTTACACATGTACCAACTGCTGTGTTTTATTGTTGACATTAATCCCCCCAATAAGGAACAAAATTGGGGGGCTGGGAGGTGGCACACTGGGTTAAACACACATAGTACAAAGTGCAAGGATCTACACAATGATCCTGGTTTGAGCCCCCGGCTCCACACCTGCAGGGGAGTTGCTTCATGAGTAGTGAAGCAGGTTTACAGGTGTCTGCCTTTCTCTCCCCTCTCTATTTTCCCCACCCCTCTCAATTTCTGTCTATCCTATCCAATAAAAAAAAAAAAGGAAAAGTGGCCACCAGGACCAGTTGATTTGTAGTGCAGGCGCTGAGCCCCAGCCATAACCCTGGAGACAAAAAAAATATATTTTATTTCTTTTTGTTTCCTTTTTTTTGAAAGAGACAAAGAGAAATTGAGAGGGAAGGAGGAGGTAGGAAGTGAGAAAGACACAGGAAGCACTGCTTCACCACTTGTGAAGCTTCCCCCCTGTAGGTGGGGGTCGGGGGCTTGAACCTGGGTCCTTGTGCATGATAATATGTATGCTCAACCACATGTGTCACCACCTGGCCCCACTTTCTTTAAATTTATGTACCTGCATAAGTGTCAGTGCTATATCCATGTCATAGAAAAAAAATCAAACCATGGGGGTGGTGGCTAACCCAGTTAAGAGCACACATTACCATGCACAAAGATTCAAGCCACCTGCTCATCACCTGTATGGGTGATGCCTCATGAGTGGTGAAGCAGGTCTGCAGGCATCTCTCTCTTTCCCTTCCTATCTTCCATTCTCTCGGTCCTATCAAATGAAATAGAAAAAAAAAATCAGACCAATAAGATCTGTTGGGAGTCGGGTGGTAATGCAGTGGATTAAGTGTAAGTAGCACAAAGTGCAAGGACCAGCGTAAGGATCCCAGTTTGAGCCCCCGGTTCCCCACCTGCAGGGGAGTCGCTTCACAGGTGGTGAAGCAGGTCTGCAGGTGTTTGTCTTTCTCTCCTCCCTCTCTGTCTTCCCCTTCTTTCTCCATTTCTCTCTGTCCTATCCAACAATGATGACATCAATAACAACAGTAATAACTACAACAATAAAACAACGAGGGAAACAAAAGGGAATAAATAAATATTAAAAAAAAATTTTAAAAATCTGTCAATGCGGGAGTCGGGCTGTAGCGCAGCGGGTTAAGCGCAGGTGGCACAAAGCACAAGGACCGGCATAAGGATCCCGGTTCGAACCCCAGCTCCCCACCTGCAGGGGAGTCACTTCACAGGTGGTGAAGCAGGTCTGCAGGTGTCTATCTTTCTCTCCCCCTCTCTGTCTTCCCCTCCTCTCTCCATTTCTCTCTGTCCTATCCAACAACAACAACAAGAATAATAACTACAACAATAAAACAACAAGGACAACAAAAGGGAATAAATAAATAAAATAAATATTTTTAAAAAATCTGTCAATGCATCCACTATACCACCTCCTGGACCGTTAGTGTTCTTGTCTTAAATATAAATAAATATAAATAATTATTTCATATAATATGCATGTTTCCCAATAAAATTTTGTTATAGTTAGCAAATTGAAAGTGAAAATGGAAAAGCTAGGCTAATTAGTATCAAAATTTACACACTTGAATAAAAAAAAGATTTATTTATTTATAAGAAAGAGAGAGAAAAAGAGAAGGGGAAAGAACCATGATATCACTCTGACGCATAAGATGCTGGGGATCGAACTCAGGACTTTATGCTTGAGAGCCCAGTGATTTAGCACCAAAGTAAAAGATTCTGGGGTGGGGTGAGGGTTCATATCCTGTAACATGATGGCAGAGGAGGACCTAGTGGGGTTGAATTGTTATGTGGAAAACAGAGAAATGTTACACACATACAAACTATTGTATTTTACTATTGACTGTAAACCATATATAAAAAAGAGTCCAGGAAGTCAGGTGGTAATGCAGCAGGTTTAGCGCAGGTGGTGCGAAGTGCAAGGACTGGCGTAAGGATCCCAGTTCAAGCCCTCGGCTCCCCACCTGCATGGGGGTTGCTTCACAAATGATGAAGCAGGTCTGCATGTGTCTATCTTTCTCTCCTCTCTGTCTTCCCCTCCTCTCTCCATTTCTCTCTGTCCTATCCAACAACAACAACAACAATAATAACTACAACAATAAAACAACAAGGGCAACAAAAGGGAACAAATAAATATTTTTAAAAAAGAGTCCAATGATTTATCCACTGTGCCACCTTCTGGGCCAGTGCACTAGAATTCTTGCATATGCCCTGAGGAGATACACATTAGAATGTTCCAGCACTGTTATTTGTAACAGCAAGGAAAAAGGAAGAAAAGGAGCCTCAGGTCCATGAATGGTGGATTGATTAAGAAACTGTTGGTTATTCACTCAATGGAATAGTTTAGAGGTTAGGAAATGAATGACTTACATGCATTCACACATCCAGATATGAGTAGGTTTCCAAAACAATATTGCATGAAGTTGGCAAAAATAGTCAAAATGGTAAAATTTTATGTGATGTCTATATTTTGACACAATACAACTATGACAATTGTTTTTTTTAATTTTTTTATTGTAGTTATCATTGCTGTCATTGTTGTTGGATAGGACAGAGAGAAATGGAGAGAGGAGGGGAAGACAGAGAGGGGGAGAGAAAGATAGACACCTGCAGACCTGCTTCACCGCTTGTGAAGCGACTCCCCTGCAGGTGGGTAGTCGGGGCTCGAACCAGGATCCTTATGCCCGTGCTTGTGCTTTGCACCACCTGCGCTTAACCCACTGCGCTACAGCCCGACTCCCACAACTATGGCAATTCTAAGTGATGGTGAATAAAAGAATGAAGTCACAGAAAAGTATGAGTAAAAGTTCATATATGTATAGTACAAAAATAGGCCAACTGAATCAGCTTAGACTGATGAATTCAGAAGGGATAATGAGTGCAGTTTGCTCCCCCTGTTGGCAAAGGAAGGGCATGATCAGGAGGTTCTAATTAAAAAAAATTTTTTTTTAAATTTATTTATGAGAAAGAGAGGGAAAAAGAGAACCAGAGTATCATATGTGATGCTAGGGATCAAACTTGGGACCTTCTGTTAGAGAGTCCAGCACTTTATCCACTGTACCACCTCCTGGACTGCTAGTGTTCTGGTCTTAAATGTAAAATAAATATAAATATTTATTTCATATAATATGCATGTCTCCCAATAAAATTTTATGTTATAGTTAGCAAGTTGAAAGTGGAAATGGAAAAGCAAAGCTGATTAGTAACTCCGTTAATAAAGCAGAGAATAAAGCTTAACGATCAATCATGCGTTGTTCTCTCTGCTTGTTAAAAGATCTTGGAGGGGAGGTGCTGGAGAGACAGCATAATGGTTCTGCAACAGACTCTCATGTCTCAGGCTCTGAGGTCCCAGGTTCAATCCCCAGTACCACCATCAGCCAGAGCTGATCAGGGCTCTGGTATCTTTCTGCACCTTTCTCTCTACATGTCTGTTTCATAAATATATACATATTAAGACACTGCCACCAACAACAGCATCTCATGGGAGTGTGACAGCTCTGGCCTAGAAACCCCATGTTCCTCTGGGGTTTCTTTTTTAAAAGTCCATCTTCGTTCCTTTCTTTCTTTTGTTGTTTTGTTGTTGTTATTGTCACTGAGGATTCACCACTCTGGGCTGACTTAGCATCTCAGCCTGCCAGTCAGAATTCCCCCAAGGTCCCAGCATACTTATTATTATTATTACTATGTTTTTAGTTATTTTCTTCCCCCCATAAAGTTTATAGATTACATCTCCTTCTAGAATTTGCTTTTCAAAAAAAAAAAAAAATCCAAGAGTACTTGGAGATGGTATAGTGAGAAAGTACCAGATTTGCAGCTGTGAGTTCCTGAGTTTAATTCCCAGTATCACATATTTCAGAGTCATGCTCTTGTCTTTTTTCTTTTTTTCTCACTGCCTTCTTTTCTCACCCTTCCTCCTCCTCTTCCTTCCTTTCTTTTTTTCTCTCTCTCCTTCCTTCTTTTCTTCCTTCTTTTTGTGTGTGTGAAATAAATAAATAAATAAATAAATAAATAATGTTAAAAGCTAGCAAAACAGCTCACTTGGATAGTGTGCTGCTTTGCCGTGTGCATGACCTAGGTTTGAGCCTGGCACCCACTGCATTGAAGGAAGCGTTGGTGCTGTGTTTCTTTCTCTCTGTCTGCTTTTACCTACACACACACACACACACACACACACACACACACACACACACACACATTTAAAACGGAAGGGGCGTGTAAGAGGGACCAGAAGATAGCTCACTTGCCTTACCATGCAAGGTGCCCAAGTTCAAACCCATATACCATATGGGAAATGCCACAACACCAAAGGAAGCTCTGGTGTTGTGGTATCTCTCCCTCTCTCTATCTGAGCTAAAGAGAATTAAAAAGTAAAACCTTGCATGCACCAGGCCCTGATGCTGCCCACTCCCCAAATAGTCTTTTTTTGGTTGATAGTATGTAAAGAACAATGGAGTCTTTCTGTTAGAGAGTGGCTCTTCTTGGGCTTTTTAGCTATTCCTATTCACAAATACTTAAGTCTCCCCCCAACAGTTCATTACTACAAACGCTTTGCTAACATCTGTGTCCGTGGGAGTGTTTCTTTAGAATAAGCATTGGGCATTGAAGTCGCTGAGTCACCGGATGCATTCTATCAAGCAGATTCTGGTTGCCCTTCAGAGCCCTGCGGCAGTTCTCACACCCTCCAGAGGTGGCGCAGGAGAGCAGGTGGCTGAGTCCTGCCGACCTTTCCCAGTTGTCTCCTGGATGTCTCAGCTTCCATCACTCTGGTGACCCGCCCATCACTGCTTCTCACCACTGGCTCTTGGCGTATCCTCTTTGTGACACATAGCTCTTTGTCCTTGGGTCACCAAGCCGGGTGCTAATGTACACTCTGGTCTCTCTGTCCTACATAAACCCTCTGTTTCCTGACCCAGCCTGCAGGGCTGGTTCCCTGGGTCCCTTCAGAGGTTCACTATCTGCTCTAGGGTAGGGGAGATGTCTCCTTAGAGGTGGGGAGGCCCCTTCTGTGCTCACTTACAAACCTCAGCACCTTCAGACCTTCATGAAGGCTCTACCCCTGACAAAAAAAGAGAGAAAGAAAAGGGAAAATAAAAAGGCCCCTTAGAAGTGGTGGATGAGGGTTAAGCGCACGTGGCACAAAGTGCAAGAACCATCATAAGGATCCGGGTTCGAGTCCGCGGCTCCCCAGCTGCAGGGGCGTCGCTTCACAGGCCGTGAAGCAGGTCTGCAGGTGTCTATCTTTCTCTCCTTCCTCTGTCTTCCTCTCCTCTCTCCATTTCTCTCTGTTCTATCTAACGATGACATCGATAACAACAACAATAATAACTACAACAACAAGGGCAACAAAAGGGAAAGTAAATAAATATAAAAAAATTTTAGAAAAAGAAAAAAAAAGAAGCGGTGGATGAAGTGGTTGGTGCCTTCTCATGAAGGCACCGAGTCCCAGAGATAACCCTGGTGGGAAAAAAGGAAAAAAAAAAAGGCAATTGGGTGTCAGGCTTACATACCTGATGTCCTAGGTTCAATCACTGGTATCTCATGTACCAGAATGGTTCTCTGACATGTCTCTGTCTCACGTGAAATGCTCTTTATTTTACTTATTGAAATCATTAAAAAAAAAAAAAAAAAGATGGCAGCTGAGGATTGTCTGATCCCCATACTCTGACTTCAGCCCTTGGACTCTTCCTAGAACTACAATGACCTTCAGCCTCCACTGGAGGGCATCGTGGTTCATACTGCATCTTCAGGATGAGATGAAATAGAACACTTTTACAATTTTCACATGTACAATTCAATGGCTTCCAGTATTTTCACACAGTTGTGCAAATATCACTGCTATCTAGTTCCAGAACATTTCTGTCTGGGTTCCCAGTCAGTCCCACCTCCCTCTTAAGCCCAGTCCCTGGCATTTTTCTGAATTTGTCTGTTTGCAACATTTTATATAGGCGAGGTTATAGACTATGTGACCATATGTATCTGTTTTTGTAATATTTTATTTTAATGAGAGGGAGAAAGATACAAAGACCAGAGCACTGTTCAGCTCTGGCATATGGTGGTGTGGATGGAACCTGGAACTCAAGAGCCTCAGGCATCAAAGTCTTCTTGCATAACTGTTATGCAAGTCCCCTACCCAACTTCATTACATTAAAAATTATTTATTAATGTTATGTAAAGAGAACTAGAGCATCACTTCAGCACTTGCCAGGGATTGAACTTGGGATCTCTTGTTTATAAGTCCAGCACTCTAGCTACTGTGCCACCTCCTGGGCCACCATAACTTTTCATGATTGAAAAGCATCTCATTGTATGGTTAGACCAAAATTTGTTTATCCATTGATCAGTTCATGGACTGTTGGGTTGCTTCCACTTTGGGACTATTGTGAGTAGTGCTCTGCTGAATATGTGCATGCAAATTTTCATGTGAGCAAGTATTTTGACTTCTCTTGGGTAGACACCTGTGAGTGGAATTTTATACTTGATTTCTTGAGAAACTGCCCAACCTTCCCACTGCAGCTGAGACATTTTACATTCCCCTCCACCCCAGCACAGCACGAGGTACTGCTTCCTCTAGAAGCTTGCTAATTTATTTTAATTCCCATTTAAAAAAGTATAGTCACTCTAGTTGGCATGAAGTCTTATAAAGTTTTAACCTGCATTTCTCTGAAACCAGCACAGCTGAGCATCTTTTTTGTGAACTTACTGGCTATTTGTATACATCCTCTGAAAAATGACTATTCAGATCATTTGTCCATGTTTAAATTGGGGTCTTCTTTTTATTGTTGAATTGCAAGAGTTCTTGATATATTCTGAATACTACACCCTTATCAGATTCATTATTTGCAAATGTTTTCTCCTATTCTAGGCAGCATTTTAAAACTTCTTCAGTAGTGTCCTTTGGCACACATTTTTTATTTTAATAGGATCCATTTTGTCTGTTTTTTTCTTTTGCTGCTAGTTCTTTTGGTGTCAAATTTAAGAAACTATTGTCTAATGCATGGTCACATAGATTTACAACTGTTTCTTTCTACAGATGTTTTTTTTAATTTTTTTATATTTATTTATTTATTTTCCTTTTTGTTGCCCTTGTTGACTACAGATGTTTATAGCTTTAGCTCTGACACTTGACTCTGACACATTTGAGTTAATTTTTAAAATATTTATTTTGGATAGAGACAGAGAGAACTTGAGAGGAGATGAGGAGACAGGTGGAAAGAGAGAGAGAGAAGTGCAAGAAAGAAAGAGAGATATATTCCTGCAGCACTGCTTTACCACTCGTGAAGCTTCCCTTATCCTGATATAAGGACTGGGGGCTTGATATAAGGACCAGGTCTTTTTTTTTTTTTTTCCTTTTTTTTAAATTTTTATTTATTTATTTATATTTTTATTTTTTATTAAAGAAAGGATTAATTAACAAAACCATAGGGTAGGAGGGGTACAACTCCACACAATTCCCACCGCCCAATCTCCATAACCCACCCCTCCCATGATAGCTTTCCCATTCTCTATCCCTCTGGGAGCATGGACCCAGGGTCATTGAGGGTTGCAGAAGGTAGAAGGTCTGGCTTCTGTAATTGCTTCCTCGCTGAACATGGGCGTTGACTGGTCAGGACCAGGTCTTTTGGTACTGTAAAGTGTGTGTCTAATCACACTAGGCCCAAGTTTTTTTTTCTTTTTTAGTTTTTTCAAATTAATTATTTTTTAAAAGTCTTAATTTTTAAAAAAATTATATTTATTGGATAGAGACAGCCAGACATCAAAAGAATGGGGGAGATAGAGAGGGAGAGAGACAGAGAGACATACCTGCAGCACTGCTTCACCATTCACAAGGCTTTCCCCCTGTCGGTGGGCACCAGGGGCTCAAACATGTGCATTGAAACATGTGCACTCAACCAGGTGTATCAATACCCAGCCACTCTGAGTTTATTTTTGCATATGATTTGGGGTAGGGGTCCAGCCACATTCATTTGTTGAAGATAAGCATTGGCCCTACATCAATTGTTGAAAAGACTATTCATCTTACATTGAGAACTGTTTGAGGGACCGGGTGTTGGTGCACCTGATTGAGTCCACATGCTACAAGGACCTGGGTTCAAGACCCTGGCCCCCACCTGCAGGGGGAAAGTTTCTCAAGTGATGAAGCAGTGCTGCAGGTGTCTCTCTGTCTCTCTCCCTCTCTATCTTCCCAGTCCCCTCTCAATTTCTGTCTACCCAAATAAATAAAATATGTATTTTTTAAAATGGTGCTCTGTTAAATAAATAAATAATTTGACACTCTTGTCAGAATTAATTGACCATAGCTGAGTAGACTGATTTCTGGACTTTTGATTTGCTCCATTATCTGTCTTTATGCCAAAATCACATTATCTTAATTACTGTAACTTTGTAATATTATTTGTAGCAATAATAAAAGAAGTATGAGTTCTCCAACTTTGTTCTTTCTTGTTTATTATTTTAAAGATATCTTGGCTGTTCTTTGTCCCTTCCATTTGCAAATGAATTTTGTATTACGCTGTCTATGTGTGCAAGAGAAGGTAGTTGGCATGCTGATGGAGATGGCATTGAATCTGTAGATGATACTGGGGAGTGTTGTCAACAAGAGCAAGTCTTCTAATCCATGAATTTCATGAATAAAGAGCATCTTTCTTTTTTCTTTTTCTTTTTTCTCCCCTTTAGTAGGGGGGGGATTAATGGTTTACAGTCAACAGTAAGATACAGTAGTTTGCACATGTGTAATATTTCTCAGTTTTCCACATAACCATTCAATCCCCTCTAGGTCCTTTTCTGCCATTGTGTTCCAGGATCTGAACCCTTCCCCTCCCACCCCAGAGTTTTTTACTTTGGTGCAATACAACAAATCCAGTCCAAGTCCTGCTTTGTGTTTTCTAATTTTTCAACTTATTATTATTATTATTAGTGATTTAATAATGATCGACAAGATTGTGGGATAAAAGGGGTACAATTTCATACATTTTCACACCACTAGAGAGCTATATCCCATGTCCTTGACTGGAAGCTTCCCTATTCTTTTTTTTTAAATATTTATTTATTTATTATTTTTTGTTGCCCTTGTTTTATTGTTGTAGTTATTATTGTTGTCATCATTGTTGGATAGGACAGAGAGAAATAGAGAGGAGGGGAAGACAGAGAAAGGGGAGAGAAAGACAGACACCTGAAGACCTGCTTCACCGCCTGTGAAGCGACTCCCCTGCAGGTGAGGAGCCGGGGGCTCGAATCGGGATCCTTCAGCCAGTCCTTGCACTTGGCGCCACCTGCGTTTAACCCACTATGCTACCACCCGACTCCCCGGAAGCTTCCCTATTCTTTATCCCTCTGGGGATATGGACTAAAGATCTCTATAGGGTGCAGAAGATGGGAGGTCTCTTCTTTTTTCTTTATAGTCTTTCAGAGATGTTTTAGTTTTCCATGTACAAGTGTTGTAGCTCACTCATTACATTTATTCCTAAGTGGTTTACACTTGTTGATACTGTTGTAAATGGAATTGACTTCTTAGTTTCATTTTTCGAATTGTTCATTACTCACGTGACCTTTGACTTTTGAAGGAGGCAATTATTTTCTCCCACAGAGTTGGAAGTTAAGATTCTGGGCTGTGAGGTGCTGTTAATTCTCCCCAGGGCATTGCTTGGGCTTGCTGTGACTTATCAGAAACCACAGATGGAAAGTCTGATTGTATATGACTTGTTTTTCCCACACTCTTTGTTTTTGATGGCTCCCTTGTTTGGGAAGGAAGGAAGGAGAATGAGTTGGCTAGAGGGATTGATCCCTTCCTCTTTCACAGCTGCTCCCCAGACCCTGCTCTCCTCCAGAGTTTGGGGGGGCATGTCTCCTAACCATACAGTAACTCCTGAAAGGTGAGGGCTGTGGCAGCCTTCTCTCTTACCTGCAGATTGGACCAGAACATTCCCTTCCTTTGGATGGGCATCTTATCTATAGAAGGATGTTGTGTGTGACAGACACAAGGGTCCTGGAGGAAGAGTCTATGGAGGAGCAGAACTACCAGTCAAGTGGCCTGGGAGGTGGCACAGTGCATAAATGATTGAACTCTCAAGCAAGAAGTCCTAACTTCAATCCACCCCTCCCTTTATTAGTCAATAAACACAGTTTTTAAAAAAGCAGTCAAATGTTGAAAGTCTGATAGTGGAGGACCATTCGAGGTCCATCTGTGCTGCCAGGACCATCTCTCAGGCCACCTGTCTGCATTCTGTCACTAGCTGGGCCAGCTGCTCACAGTGCGAATCTGTTCCCCCTTAACTTGTGTGTGTGGGGGGGAGGCTAGTGCTCACAGGCTGTGTGTGAGCAGCTCAGTCTGTAAAGTTCTCTGCCTCCATACTAAACAATTCCTCAGAAGAAAGAGATAGCTAGAACCAGAGCATCACTCGGTATATGCGATACAAGGAATTGGATACAGGACCTCATGCTTGGGATCCCACCTCCGGAGCTGCTCCTTAGCTCATTTCATCTCACAAAACAGAAACACTGCAACCTGGGAAGTCTTATATTGACTTGACTGTTGGACTTGGGAGCATGAAGTTCTTAGTTTTATCCCTGGCATTGCATGTGCTAGACTGATGCTCTAGTTCTCTCTCCTGTCTATTTTTCTTAAAAATAAACCAAAACCAAACCAACAAACAAACAAACCCACCCCCCCCCAATCAACCAAACAAAAATCTTCTGAAACCAAGTTAGGGAGATAACATAATGATTATGGAAAAGACATACTTGAGGTTTTAGGTCTCGGGTTCAATCCCCAGCACCACCATAGAGCTGAGCAATGCTCTGATTTCTCTCTCTCTCATTAAAATAAAATTAAAATATTTAAGAAAAACAAACAAAAGCTCTGAAACCTTTCACCTTCCCAACCCTGACTCCCTCAGCATTATCAAGGGGCCCCTGACAATCACCATTTTACTCTCTGTCTTTATGATTCTGGCTCGTCTAGGTACCTCATGTAAGTGGAACCATATAACATTGGTCCTTTGGGGACTGGCATATTACATTTAGAATGATGTCCTTAAGATTTCTCAATGTTGCCCTCAGCATTTTAGCATATTGTAGAATTTTCTTCCTTTTAAAGCTTAGCACTAGTCCATGATGTATGTTTATACCCCACTTTTTGCTTATCCATTCCCATCTGTAGGCACTTGAGTCGCTTCCTCATCTTAGCAGTTGTGAGTAAAGCAATGAATATGGTGTACAGATATTTCTTTGAGACCTTGATTTTGCTCCTTTGGAGTAAATAGCCACAGATGGAATTGCTGCATTCTAGGAATAAATCCCACCTGGCAATTGTCTATGATCTCTTTAATGTGTTGATGTATTCTGTTTGCTATTATTTACCAGCAGCAGTGGATTCATTGTGCAGAGCCCTAGAAATAAAGCTGGTGGTAATAAAAGGATGGAAGGAGTGGTAAGAGGTGTGGCTTAGAAAGGTGAAGGCGCGGTTTGGGTGTTTTTTTTTTTTTTTTTTTTTTTTTTTTTTGCCGAAACAATTTATTTTTTATTTATAAAAAGGAAACACTGACAAAACCATAGGATAAGAGGGGTACAACTCCACACAATTCCCACCACCAGAACTCAGTATCCCATCCCCTCCTCTGTTACCTTCCCTATTCTTTATCTCTCTGGGAGTATGGACCCGAGATCATTATGGTAGTGCAGAAAGTTGAAGGTCTGGCTTCTGTAATTGCTTCCCCGCTGAACATGGGCATTGACAAGTTGATCCATACTCCCAGCCTGTCTCTCTCCTTACCTAGTGGGGCAGGGCTCTGAGGAAGCAGGGCTCCAGGACACATTGGTGGGGTTTTCTGTCTAGGGAAGTCTGTTTGGCATCATGGTAGCATCTGGAACCTGGTGGCTGAAAGGAGAGTTAACATAAAGCCAAACAAGTTGTTGACTAATCATGAACCTAAAGGCCTAGACCTGTGGGCATCTCTTTCTCTCTCTCTCTGCCTCTCTGCCTAGGTGAGCCTGAACATATGAGTAAAGGGGCTTTTCTGTCTGCCTTTCTCTTTCTCTCTCTCTTGGCCTAACATGTAGATGTTGTCAGTTTTCCTGAATAAAGTTTAACATTTCTGAAAAAAAAAGATGGAAGGAAGGGAGGGAAGAAGAGAGTGGAAAAAAACACCAATACTTCTCAATTTTTGCTGAAAATTAGAGGAGAGCAGATACTCAGATTTATGTGTGTGGTATGAGGATGTGTGTAGCATCTACTTCAATACTGAGCTACACCTCTGGCCAGAGGGAATACTTCTGGGCTTCTCTGAGTCTTGCATTACACTGACACCAGAGTCCTACAGAAACTACAGACCAATAACCTAGATGATGTTGCTGAAAAAAACAATCCTCACTAAATGGGACCCATCAACACTTTAAAAAGATCACATACTGGGGAGGCGATAGCGCAGCGGGTTAAGAGCAGGTGGCGCAAAGCGCAAGGACTGGCGTAAGGATCCCGGTTCGAGCCCCCAGCTCCCCATCTGCAGAGAAGTCGCTTCACAAGTGGTGAAGCAGATCTGCAGGTGTCTGTCTTTCTCTCCCCCCTCTCTGTCTCCATAGGATAGGTCCAACAACAATGAAATCAATAACAACAATAACTACAACAATAAAACAACAAGGGCAACAAAAGGGAATAAGTAAATACATAAATATAAAAATATTTTTTAAAAAAAGATCATACACTGTGACCAGATGGGATTTATTCCTGGAATATTATTTTTCTTTTTCTCTTTTATTTGATAGGACAAAAAAAGTTAATAGGGAAGTGGGGAGACAGAGAAAGAGAAAACAGAGACACCTGTAGCCCTTGTGAAGCTTCTCCTTTGCAGGGGCTTGAATGCATGTGCTCAGCTGGGTTGGCCGGTGCCTAGTGCCTTGGTGTGAGTTCTTTAAAATTCTGGCTGAAATTCATTAGTCAAGTGATCAGGTCCCAAGACCTGGCTTTATTGGGAGGTTTCTATAAAAAGAGATTACTTTGTATAAGATGGGAGTTTCAGAGGGAGGGAAGGAAGAGAGAGAGAGAGAGAGAGAGAGAGAGAGAGAGAGAGAGAGAGAGAGCTGTCATCACTCTGGTACTTGCACTGCTGAGCATCAAACCAGGAACCTCAGGCATGCAAGTCTTGTATTCTATACCTGCTTAGAAGATTTTTAGAGACCGATTCAGTCTCCTTTCTAGCTGTAAGAGCTCTTTGGAGTTTCTGTTTCTTTGTGATTAATCTTGGTAGGTTTTGTGTTTCTAGGAATCTGCTCATTTTCATCTAGGCTGTTCAACTTGTTGGTGTATAGCTATTCATAGTATCCTCTAGCCTTTTTCATTCTGTAAGTTAAGTAGTAATGATCCCCACTTTCATTTCTGGTTTTAGTAATTTGACTGTTCTCTCTTTTTCTTTTAGTTCATCTGTCTACAGTCTGTTAGTTGTGCAGATATTTTTTTCAAAGAGCCTTCTGGTTTCCTTGATCTATTGCTTTTCTATTCTCTATTTTATTTATCTCTGATCCAATCTTTAAAGTTGACTTCCTTCTGCTGTCTTTGGAGTTGGCTTATTCTTCTTTTTCTAGTCCCTTAAGTTCTGTTATTAGGCCATTGATGTAAAGGGTTTTTTTAAATTTACGTATCAATTTATTAAATATTTATTTATTTCCTTTTGTTGTCCTTGTTGTTTTATTGTTGTAGTTATTATTGTTGTTGTTTTTGATATCGTTGTTGGATAGAACAGAGAGAAATGGAGAGAGGAGGGGAAGACAGGGGGGGAGAGAGAGATAGACACCTGCAGACCTGCTTCACTGCCTGCGAAGCGACTCCCCTGCAGGTGGGGAGCTGGGAGCTCAAACCGGGATCCTTCAGCAGGTCCTTGTGCTTTGCACCACCTGCACTTAACCTGCTGCGCTACAGCCCGACTCCCATTTTTATTTATTTTTATTACTAGGGTTTTCACTGGGGCTTTCATTAATTTTTAAAATTTACTTTTTATTGGATAGAGACAGAGAGAAATTGAGAAGGAGGGGAAGATAGAGAGGGAAAGAGACAGAGAGACACCTGCAGCCCTGCTTCACTACTTGTGAAGCTTTCCCCTTGTAGGTGGTGACCAGGAACTTTGAACCTGGGTTCTTGTGCATTGTAACATGTGCGCTCAACCAGGTGTGCCACCACTTGGCCCATCTCACTGGGGCTTTGTGCTTGTTGATGTCACCACTTCTAGTGGATCCTTTCTCTCTCTTTCTCTCTTCCCTCCCTTCTTCCTTCTCTCTTTTTCAGTAGAGGGTGAGAGATACACAGAGAGAAAGACAGACAGAGAAGCCAGCACTGCTTCATCACTTCTGAAGATTCCCTTTTGTGTGGTACTCCTGTGTAGTAGCTTGAGCACAAATTCTTTAGCTTGGTAAAGTGTGTGCTAAGGTGAGCTAACTACCCACCCACCCCAATTTCAGGCTTTTTTTTTTTTTTCAATAAGAGCATTTTCTCATTTCTGGTTTATGATGGTAACAGGGGATTGAACCTGGGACTTCAGAGCCTAAGGTATGAAAGTCACTTTGCATAATCACTATGCTATCTCCCCTGTTCCAGATCCCTCCCCCTTAAGACAGAGATAGAGGGAGCACATCTGGTTGAGTGCAATGTTACAAAGCACATGAACCCCTATTCAGGTCTCTGGTCCCCACCTGCAGAAGGAAAGATTCACAAATGATGAAGCAGTGGGTGTGTCTCTTTCTCTCTGTTTCTTCTTCCCCTCTCAATTTTCCTCAGTCTCTAGCCAATAAATAATAAATAAAATATTAAGAAAAAATCAGCAGAACAAGAGGGAGAGAAAGAGAGTGACCCCACAGTACCAAAACTGCCTACAGTGTGGTGGGGCCAGGCTTGAATCGAGGTCATACCCAAGGCAAACAGTGCACTAAGTGAGCTATTTTGCTAGACTCTGGTTTGTTTTTGTTTTTGTTTGGTCCTAACTGAAACCTGAGCACTCCAGGTGAGAGATACAACCCGACTGAAGTCCCAGTGCTCTCATATTCCCATGTGGTCTACAGGGATAGGACCTGGGTGGTGTGCACAGTGATTCAGACACTCTACAAAGCGAGTTATCTCACTGAGTGCAGACCTGGCCACTTTTTTTTTGAGACAGTGAATTGAGAAGGAGGGGAAGATAGAGAGGGAGAGAGAAAGAGAGGCACATGCAACACTGCTTCACTGCTTGTGAAGTTTCCCTCCTGCAGGTGGGGGCCAGGGTTTGAACCTGGGTCTTTATGCATGGTAACACATGTGTTCCACTGGGTGCATTGCTGCTTGTCCCACAGTCTGCTACATCTATAGTAATGAGTGTTTACATTTCTTTTTTTTAATATTTATTTTATTTATTTATTCCCTTTTGTTACCCTTATTGTTTTATTGCTGTTGTTGTTGTTGGATAGGACAGAGAGAAATGGAGAGAGGAGGGGGAGACAGAGAAGGAGGAGAGAAAGATAGACACCTGCAGACTTGCTTCACCGCCTGTGAAGTGACTTCCCTGCAGGTGTGGAGCCGGGGGCTCAAATCGGGATCCTTGCCGGTCCTTGTGCTTTGTGCCACTTGCGCTTAACCCACTGTGCTACCGCCCAACTCCCACCTTATTATTACTTTTTTTGTTTGTTTTTGGATAGAAGGTGAGAGACAGGAAGAGAGAAAGGAGAGAGAGACACTGCAGCATCACTCCAACAATCATGAAGTTTCCTCCTTACAGGTGTTTCTAGGTGGTGGCCTTGGGTTAGAATCCAGGTTCTTGAGCATGGGCAGGTGTATACTCTACTGAGTGAGCTCTCTTCTGATCCTCAACTCCTCCTTTCTATCTTTCAGATCTCATTTTCATGTCTCCCGTGGCCAGTCTTAATCCATAGCTCCGGGAAAGATGGTTTATTTTCTTTCATTTTATTTACTTATTTTTTTGTTTTGTTTTTATTGCCTCCAGAGTTATTGCTGGGGTTCAGTGTAGTACCTGTCCAACGCTTGATGTCTCGTCTCCCAATCTGGTCCCCTACACCTACACTGAACTTCTCTGTTCCAGACTCTTGGAAACAGAGTTGGCAGTCAGCTGAGGTAAAGAACAAACACCTCATCACAGACCCCTGCAAGCGTCAACCCGGCTTTGACCTAGCACGTTATGATTGGGCCCTCCTCAATCGGTATCGAACAGGCCATGGCCGGTGCGCCTCTATGTTCCATCGCTGGGGAGCCAGAGACGACCTGAATTGCCCCTGCGGCTACAGACAGACTATGACCCACATAGTCAACGACTGCCACCTCTCCAGATTCAAAGGAGGTCTCGAAACTTTACATCAGGCTCAACCTGACGCTGTTGACTGGCTACGGAAGAAGGGCAAATGCTAGAAGAAGAAGTGTAGTGCCGGGACTATGAATCTACGGCTCCTGGTGTCCATTTTTTCCCCCATCTTTCTATGTCTTTAATTTTTTTTTTTTTTTTTTGCCTCCAGGGTTATCACTGAGGCTTGGTGCCTGCACTATGAATCTGTTGCTCCTGGAGGCCATTTTTTCCATTTTTGTTGTTGTTGTCATCGTTATTGTGCCATTTTTATTGCTGTTGTTAGGACAAAGATAAATCGAGAAAGGAAGGGAAGACAGAGAAGGAGAGAGAAAGATAACCTGCAGACCTGCTTCACTGTTTGTTAAGAGACCCCCCCCCCTGCAGGTGGGGAGCTGGGGGCTTGAACCGGGATCCTTGAATCTATCCTTGCACTTCAGGCCATGTGCGCTTATCCCAGTGTGCTTAACCCAGTGCACTACTGCCTGACCCCCACATCTTTAAATTTTTATTTGACAGGGCAGAGATAAATTGAGAGGGGAGGAGATAGACACCTGCAGACTTGCTTCACTGCTTATGAAGCGTCTTCCCTGCAGGTGAGGAGCAGGGGCTCGAACCCAGGTCCTTGCTCATGGTGATATGTGCACTTAACCAGGTGCACCATTGCCTGCCCCCCTTTTTTTAAACAAGGAAGTTTTTCTTGTTATACTTATTTTTATTTTTTATTTGATAAGACAGAGAAATTAAGAGGGGGTAGGGAGATAGAGAGATCTGCAACACTACTTCACTACTTGTGAAGCTTCCCCTCTGCAGGTAGGGGCTGGGGGCTTGAACCTGGGTCCTAGCTCATGATAATGTGTGCACACAACAGGGTGCACCTGCCCCCAAGAAGAAAGGTGGTTTCTTCTCAGCTCATTTGACATATCCTAAAGCCACCAACTTCCTGGAGGTAAATGGACATTTGTCCATTAAGGGGTCAGTTTTACTATCTCAAGGGATAGCAGGTGACTGGGCTCTTCAATTCCCTTCTTCTTTTTTTTAATATATATATTTATTTATTCTCTTTTGTTGCCCTTGTTTTATTGTTGTAGTTATTATTGTTGTTATCGTTGTTGGATAGGACAGAGAGAAATGGAGAGAGGAGGGGAAGACAGAGAGGGGGAGAGAAAGAGAGATACCTGCAGACCTGCTTCACCATTTGTGAATTGACTCCCCTGCAGTTGGGGAGCTGGGGGCTTGAACTGGGATTCTTTTTTTTATTTTTTATTTTTTTTTTAATTTTTTATTTAGGAAAGGATTAGTGAACAAAAACATAAGGTAGAAGGGGTACAACTCCACACAATTCCCACCACCCAATCCCGATAATCCCCCCCCTCCCATGGTAGCTTTCCCATTCTCTAGCCCTCTGGGAGCATGGACTCAGGGTCGTTGAGGGTTGCAGAAGGTAGAAGGTCTGGCTTCTGTAATTGCTTCCCCGCTGAACATGGGCATTGACTGGTCGGTCCATACTCCCAGTCTGCCTCTCTCTTTCCCTAGTAAGGTGTGTCTCTGGGGAAGCTGAGCTCCAGGACACATTGGTGGGGTCTTCAATCCAGGGAAGCCTGGCCAGCATCCTGGTGGCATCTGGAACCTGGTGATTGAAAAGAGAGTTAACATATTGTTAGCGAGCATAAATCAAACCACCATCCACTGTAAGGAAGCAAAGATGTTTATTGACGAATTGCAATCCGGGCCGAGATGGTGACTGGTGTTAGTCTACCAAGCTCGACCCTGAACAAGGCTCAAACCACACAATTTATAGGATTTCTGAATACACTCAGGGAGGGGGAATATGCAAAACTAGAATTCTAATACACTTTCAATAACATTTTGCAGAAAACACAGGATCCAATCATTTCAGACATTGCCATGCCCTAAGCAGCCTATAAGAATTGTCTAATTTCAAGCCTTTATGCAAAATAGGGTCATCACACTTTCTTGTTGTCAGCTAAGACCACCTGGCTATCAGCTCTCTTGTCCTTGAGCAGATGGTTGAGTTTCAAGGACTTGGTTAGGCTAGCTATTCTCTTTAAGACAAACAACAGGTGGCTTACATCTTGGTGTGCATGGGTTTTGTCTAGCCTCTTATTTCATGAGAGCAAAAACAGCTCAACTCTAAGAAAGTAAGGGGGGGTAACAGCATATGGTTGCCTGTCACACATATGAGGCCAAACAATTTGTTGAGCAATCATGGATCCCAAGCTTGGAATAGTGGAGAGGAAGTGTTAGGGAGGTACTCACTGCAAACTCTAGTGTACTTCTGCTTTCAGGTATATATTTTGCAGTAGTTTATGGATACGTGTGCACATAAGCTCTCTCTCACAGAAACTGGTGTATATCTAGATTATGGGACTTTGTTAGAAAGTGAACTACCTGAGATGAAAATAGAGTGTACTATAAAAGGAAAGCTCTCACCCGAGTAATGAAGTTGAAGGGTTGTCATTCCACATGTGAAGTCTCTGGATACAGTCTGAGGTGAAGCATATTGAGGTGGCAATCGTTGCTTTGGTTAGGTTGTGATCGGCGGATGCAGTATTATTTGGTTTGGATTGGGAGATGCATACAGGAAAGTGGGCCCTATCCAAGGGTTCCAGGACTGGGGGAAGTAGGGGCTCTATAGTAAAGATGTGAGGTTCCTGCTGTCTTAGGGTTCAAAAAGACAATCGATAGTTAATATTATCATCACTTTATTTGTTAATTGGGTTAACTTTGAAAAGTCCCTTTGTTATGGTTTGCTGTACAGTACCCAGTATCTTGTATATAGCTGTGCTATTGGATGCTTCTATGAACTGGGATTCTTATGCCGGTCCTTGTGCTTTGTACCACCTGTGCTTAACCCGCTGCGCTACCACCCAACTCCCCTCAATTCCCTTCTTAAGCAGACTGGAGGGGTCAGTTTTTCTGAAAGTTGAGGCCAGAGTGCACTACCTGGGCCCAGCCAAGATGAACAGAGTTCACCTTTTCCACAGTGTGAGGAACTGTGAGACTCCATCACTCCCGGAAGACTCTGTTTCTTTTTAAATTTAAGGTAGACAGAGGGAGAGAGTCAGAGAGAGCAGGAGAGACACCACAGCAGCTACCATTCACAACACTCCCATGGAATGCTAGGGGCTTGAAATGGGGTTCTTATGCAGAGTAAGACAGCTATCTCCCAACCCCCTTAAATGTTTTGAACTCTTTTTCCCCTAATATTTTATTTATTTCTTTGAGAGAAAGACCAGACCACTGCTCAGCTCTGATTTTCAGTTAATGCTGGAGATTGAACCAGGGACCTTTGGGGTTTCAGATGTGAAAATTGTTTTGCATAACCATTATGCTGTTCCCCAGGCCTTTTTTGAATTCTTTTTAAAAATTAAATGTTTATTGTCATTATTATTTGCCACCAGAGTTACTGCTGGAGCTCAATGTCTGCTTGACTTTTCTGTTCCTGTCATCTTTCATCTGTTATTATTTTATTTATTTATTTATTTATTTATTTATTTATTTTAGCAGAGCACTATTCAGTTCTGGCTTATGGTGATGCAGGGAATTGAACCTGAGACCTCTGGTGCCTCAGGCACGAAAATCTTTTGCAGAAGCATTCTGCTGTCTTTCCTGATCCCTCCCCCATTATAGAAGTTAGAGACAGAGAAGGGGAGACACCTGTACCACAGCTCCACTGCTCATGAACCTTCCTCCTGCAGATGGGATTGGAGATTTGAACGTGAGTCTAGGTGAGCCACAACCTAGCCCCCTTATTTATATTATTTAAAAAATATTTATCTATTTATTAAAGAGAGGAGGAGAGGGTAGGGAGGAGGGAGGGAGGAAGAGAGAGAGGGAAAAGGGGGGCAGAGTATATGCAGTGCTGGGGATCTCACTCAGATCCTTATGTTTGAGAGCCCAGTGCTTGTTGTCTGAACCTTTCAGTGAGTTTAGCTCTGTATAACAAACAGCAATGGAAGAAGCAGAGAAGCTCCAGGGGAAAAGTGGCTAGGAGTGGAAGGGCTTCCTGGGCTGGTCACATAACCAGCAGCCTCAAGCTTTGGCTCAGCACAGCTCTCTAGAGTCAGAGCTTGACAAAGCTGGCCTTGCCCCAACTGCTGGGGCTTCTGGTGCCCCCTTGTGGCAGAATAGTGACTGGCCACCACAGGTCCTCATGTCCTCTCCACCTAGCTAGCTTGACGCCAAGACCATAAGCATTAAAATTTAGGAGTAAGAGAGTTGGGCGGTAAGCAAGGGGTTAAGTGCATGTGGCACAAAGCGCAAGGACAGGCATAAGGATTCTGGTTCCAGCCCCTGGCTCCCCACCTGCAGGAAAGTCGCTTCACAAGTGCAGTGAAGCAGGTCTGCAGGTGTCTATCTTTTCCCCTCTCTGTCTTCCCCTCCTCTCTCCATTTCTCTGCTCTATCCAACAACGACGGCATCAATAACAACAACAATAATAACTACAACAATAAAACAACAAGAGCAACAAAAGAGAATAAATAAATAAATATTTTTTAAAAATTAGGAGTAAGGCCAGAAAAATAGCTCACTTGGATAGTGCACCTGCTCACCATGTGTGTGAACTAGGTTTGAGCCTGGGTCCCGCTACATTGAAGGAAACTTCAATGCTGTGGTCTCTGTCTGTATCTCCAGCTCCAGTTCCAGCTCCAGCTCTGTCTCTATCTTAAAAAGTCAGCTCTGAGTGGTGAAGCTCCAGTGATGACAAAAACAAAAAGCAACTTAGTGCAGCTGGGAAGATGGCTCAGCTGGTGGATAATCAGATTTTCATGCCTGAGGGTCCTAGTTCAAATCTCAGCATTGCATGTATGGGAGTGGTGCTCTGAGTCTCTTTCTCTCTTTCTCCTTCTCTCAGCCTCACATAAACCCCTATATGTAATAAATAAAGTGAAATCAATTAAAAAAAACTTGGAGGAAATGTGCCAAATGTTTGACACCCCTCTCCACCCCCACCCAAAAAAGAACAAACTCTCCTGTGTCTGCAGAGCAGACTGGAGTTCAGCACATGGGGCTTGGGGGCAGTGCTTCAGGGAAGGCTGTTGGTGTGGACAGAGGAGCTCATTTCTAAGGACTCCACTCTGTGACAGGAGACTATTTGTTTTTCTTTTTTTTTATTAATTTATTTCTTTATTGGGGAATTAATGCTTTACATTCAACAGTAAATACAATAGTTTGTACATGCATAACATTCCCCAGATTCCCATTTAACAATACAACCCCCACTATTTTATTCATCATTTTTCATGGACCTGTATTCTCCCCACCCACCCACCCACCCACCCCAGAGTCTTTTACTTTGGTGTAATACTCCAATAGGAGAGTATTTGTTTTTCAAGTAACCCAGATGAATGAGCATTATCTGATTTATTATTATTATTATTATTATTATATAATATATAATTAGGATATATTATATGTAATTAGGAATGAGCCCAGGCCTTGTACATGCATGATACTATTGGCCTCTTTTGGTGAGTATTTTCATTTTTTTAAACTAGTAATTTATTAGTGATTAGTGGAACTAGAGATGATTATGTGAGTAAGGAGGTGAAAAGGACAACTACCAGATGGTCTTGCTTATTTGTGGGATGTAGAAAACTGAAACAAATGAGCTTGCAAAAAGCCCCAAAACAAGCAAGCTTGCAAGCAAGCAAGCAAGCAAACAAAAGCCACAGACAACCAACCTGTCTCTTAAGATTTTGTGATGAGAGAGAGAGAGGAAGGAGAAGGAGGAGGGAGAGGGAGGGGGGGAAGGGAGAGAACCAAAGCATTACTCTGGCATTTGTGATGCTGATGATTTAACTCAGGACCTCATGCCTGATAGTCCAGTGTTGTAGTGCTCTATCTACTGCCCTCCCCCCCTACCCTGGTCATTTTTTAAAAAAAAATTTTATTTATAAAAAGAAACCATTAACAAAACCATAGGATAAGAGGGGTACAACTTCACACAATTCCCACCACCAGACCTCTGTATCCCATCCCCTCCCGATAGTTTTCCTATTCTTTAACCCTCTGGGAGTATGGACCCAAGATCATTGTGGGATGCAGAAGATTGAAGGTCTGGCTTCTGTAATTGCTTCCCTGCTGAACATGGGCGTTGACAGGTCGATCCATAGTCCCAGCCTGTCTCTCTCTTTCCTTAGTGGGCAAGGGCTCTGGGGGAAGCGGAGCTCCAAGGCACATTGGTGGGATTGTCTGTCCAGGGAAGTCTGGTCGCATCCTGCTAGCATCTGGAACCTGGTGGCTGAAAAGAGAGTTAACATACAAAGCCAAACAAATTGTTGAACAATCATGGACCTAAAGACTGGAATAGTGCAGATGAAGTGTTGGGGGGGGGGCCTCCATTTTGTAGATAGCTAGTAGGCATATTTTAGTTATATTTCAAAGGGCCTATAGCTATACTAGTGTTTGTTTGTTTGTTTTGCCTGAGCCTGAAATCTGATATGCAAGTAGATCCAAGTTATTGTCTGGGCACCCTGGTCATTCTTTTTTTTTTTTTAAATTTATTTCTTTATTGGGGAATTAATGTTTTACATTCAACAGTAAATACAATAGTTTGTACATGCATAACATTCCCTAGTTTCCCATTTAACAATACAACCCCCACTATGTCATTTATCATCCTTCATGGACCTGTATTCTCCCCACCCACCCACCCCAGAGTCTTTTACTTGGGTGCAATATGCCAATTCCATTTCAGGTTCTACTTGTGTTTTCTTTTCTAATCTTGTTTTTCAACTTCTGCCTGAGAGTGAGATCATCCCATATTCATCCTTCTGTTTCTGACTTATTTCACTCAACATGATTTTGTCAAGGTCCATCCAAGATCGGCTGAAAACGGTGAAGTCACCATTTTTTACAGCTGAGTAGTATTCCATTGACCCTGGTCATTCTTAAACCAAGCCTGGTGAGGGCAGATATTCCTCATGTAACTAGCTGCTTGGAGTCTCTAGAGTATAGGATTCAGCTAAGGTTTTGAAGGAGTTGGTGTGCTGCTTTCAGATATTTATTTATTTCCAGGGTCACTTCTCAGCTTTTGGCTTATAGTGGTTGAACCCAGGATTTCTTTTTTTTTTTTAATAATTAATTTCTTTATTGGGGAATTAATGTTTTACATTCAACAGTAAATACAATAGTTTGTACATGCATAACATTCCCCAGTTTCCCATTTAACAATACAACCCCCACTATGTCATTCATCATCTTTCATGACCTGTATTCTCCCCACCCACCCACCCACCCACCCCAGAGTCTTTTACTTTGGTGTAATACTCCAATGAACCCAGGACTTCTGGCACCTCAGGCAGCAAAGTCTGTTGAGCTGAAGATGGTGCTGTTATCTCCCCAGTTCTGTTGCCTTCCTCTGCCTTCTTTTCTTTAAGATTGATTTTACTTTGTCACCTCTTGATAATCTTTAGAAGATAAAAGGTATACAATTGGCCAAGTGATATACTGGCAAAAAATATATGTATCATCTAAAGGACAATTATTGTCCCAAGGACAACCTTTATTAGAATCATCACACAAGTAAATGCAGTAAAACTTGAGGCTAATTTAGACCCCACTAAAATCCTAGGTGTATTTCCTCACCAACTTGAAGCCAGACTCCATAGATCAAATTGGAGACAACAAATGACTCTCCATGCTTTAACAGCTGGGAGAAAATCCATGCTCACCAGATAAAGAAGAGACTATAAAAGCTGGAAAGGGGCAAGAGACTGGCATACTTTAGTGATGGCCATTTTGGTCACTATAGGCCACTCCATCATCTGGGGCCCAAGTCAGAGAATCCTAGGATTCCCCTGTAGATAAGATGGGCCCAGACCTCTAACAGACCCCTCTCTCCACTATCACTGGCCATTTCCATTAGGGATGTCCTAAGTCCTTTCAAGGGTCTTTCCAAGACCTTGCCTTCACTATAAAGTAGCAATGGTAGGGATTGCCCTGCTTTCTGAAGGAAGGTTGGGTCAGCCTACTCTGCCACTTGAGGAAGACTGGTCTTAAAATGAGAGCAGCCTAGACTATTCCCAGCTGTGACCATGGACTGTGAACTCAGACTGACAGGGACTTGGAGGTTCCACAGGCTCCTATGCTAAATATGAATATATATGGGCCCTGGGTCAGATTGATGTGGTAAGTGGTTAATTATATTTGTATACTTTCTCAAGTTTCGGAGCTACTCTCTGCCCTAATCCAGCTTTCTAGTCTTATTCTCAACTCTTCCCAGACAACATTTTGAGCCCACCTTCAGGTTAACTATCAAGCTCAAGAAAAAATTACTGAAGTCACGGGACCCTAGGAACATACCTAAAATAGACTTCTGAACTTCTTACCATCC